>NW_025814867.1:143812007-144269507 GCF_022079265.1 Lynx rufus
AATTCCAGACTTCAATCTATATTACAAGACTTGAATCTACCATACTGTCAAGACAGTATGGTACTGGCCTGAAAACAGACACAGGTCAATGGCATAGAATAGAGAATCCAGAAAGACCCACAGATAAATGGCTAACTAATCTTCGACAAATCAGGAAAGAGCATCCAATGGAAAAAAGACAATCTCTTTAGCAAATAGTGCTGGGAGAACTGGACAGCAACATGTGGAAGAATGAAACTGGGCCACTTTCTTACAGCATACACAAGAACAAATTCAAAACGGATGAAGGACCTAAGTGTGAGACAGGAAATCATCAAAATCCTACAGGAGAAAATAGGCAGCAACCTCTTTGACCTCGGCTGTAGCATCTTCTTACTCAACATGTCTCCGGAGGCAAGGGAAACAAATGTAACATGAACTATTGGGACCTCATCAAGATAAAAAGCTCTGCACAGCAAAGGGAACAATCAACAAAACTAAAAGGCAGTCTGTGGAATAGGAGAAGATATCTACAAATAACATATCTGATAAAGGTTTAGTATCCAAAATTTATAAAGAACTTACCAAACTCAACACCAAAAATCAAATAACCCAGTTATGAAATGGGCAGAAGTCGTGGATAGACACTTTTCCAAAGAAGACATCTAGATGGCTAACACATACATGAAAAGATGCTCAACATCACTCATCGTCAGGGAAATAGAAATCAAAACCAAGATGAGATACCACCTCATATCCATCAGAATGGCTAAAATTAATAACACAATAAAAAAACAGCTATTGGTGAGGATGCAGAGAAAGGGAACTCTCTTGGGTTCCCACCCTGTTGGTGGGAATGCAAACTGGTGCAGCCATTCTGGAGAACAGTATGGAGGTTCCTCAGAAAAGTAAAAATAGAACTACCCTATGACCCAGCAATTGCATTATTAGATATTTCCTCAAAGGATACAAAAATACAGATCCAACCACTATTTTAGAAAAGAAGGAAGTGGGCTTAGAAAAATTTCATCACTTGTCACAACAGGCAAACATCAAAATGGCCTGCAATGACCCCAACCTCCTGGTATCGATAGTCAGGTGATCCCTTCCCCTTCAATATGGACTGGACCTAATAGGTCATTTCTGGCAAATGTAATATAGAAAACAGTGATGAGATGTTACTTTCACAATTTGGTTATAAAAGACTGTGATGTCGATCTTGCTAGCAGATTCTCTTTATTGCCTTTTTGGACTTCACCCTTTGATGGAGTAAGAGTGTATGTTCAAGAAGTCCATATGGCAAAGAGAAGAGAGTGGCTTCCAGAAAACTGCAGCTGAGGCCCTCAGTCCAATAACCCTTAAGGGATGAAATCCTGCCAACAACTGAATGAATAAACTTGGGAGAACATCCTTCCAGAGTTGAAATTACAGATGAGATCACAGTTCTGGATATGACTGCAATCTTGTGAAAAACCCTGACGCAAGGGCCCTGTTTAGCTGTGCCCAGACTCCTGATTCACAGAAACTATGATTATAAATTTGTGCTGTCTTAAACTGCTAAGTTTGGGGGAAAATAGATAACTACAGATTTTTATTAGTTGACAACTTATACACTTAAGTCCCCCAGATAGAAACGGTGAGTGTAGGGTTAAAACCTGGGTGTTCTGACTCTCTCTAATGAATCCTTATGTCATACTATCTGGTAACTTACCAACTATTTCTTCTTCATATAAACACTTTCTGACTTTTATTCCTAGCATTTAGTCCTGAGTCTGGTATTTTGTGTGTCCTCAATAACTATGGAATGGAAAACAAAACTTTGTACGGCGAATTAGCCAGTGAAAGGAAAATTTTCTCAATTTCATGTTTCTTAAATTTAGATAAGGAAAAAAGATACACATAAAAAAATGCTTTGGAACTGTTACGCATGTCTGCATGCTCATTGTAACATCAGCAATATCAATTTTAACATCTTTCTACCCCAGAGTATGGATCAGGGAACACAAATGGGCCCTAATTGGAGGTTAATTGCTCTATCAAATGTTTTTGAACACCTTTTGTATTTCTACCTCTGTGCCAAGCCCTTGGGATGCAAAGTTGGATAGAACAGTGTAGGGGTCAAGACCAAATGCAAATAATGACATTATGGTCTGACCTGATAAGTGATTGAATCAAGACTTGAACAAATAACTATGGAACAGACGATAAACCGAGAATCAAGAGGGGTGACCTTCCCATGGTGGTGTCTCTTTCTTTTTTGCTCTTGTTCTCTGTCTACAAACGCACACACTTCTAGATAGAGTTTTTGCTAATTCAGAAAATCATAAGTGTTTATTCAGGAGAGTAAGAATTTTACCAAATGATTTTAATTATAAAGTGATTATGAGAAAACGTTCAAGTGAGATAAACTACTTGGCTGATCTGAAGTAGGGCATTATTGATTTTAGTGAATCATATGGCAACAGAGGTTAGAGACTTGACATTAGAGAAGATGATACACAAATTAAAACCAGAAAATTGCCAACTGAGGATGAACAACTGGAGAAGCAATTCAAAGGGTTGTTCTCTTGACGTTCATAGTCACTTCTGGTGGTTTTTACACACACACACACACACACACACACACACACATACGCACATACACACACAAATCCTTTTAAAAAAAGTTTGTTTGTTTTCATTTATTTATTTATGAGAGACAGAGACAGAGCACAAGTTGGGGAGGGGCAGAGAGAAGAGACACAGAATCCGAAGCAGGCTCCAGGTTCCAGACTGTCAGCGCAGAGCCCAACATGGGGCTCGAACTCACAAACTGTGAGATTATGACCTGAGCCGAAGTCAGATGCTTAACTGACTGAGCCACCCAGGCTCCCCCACAAATCCTTTTCTTCTACATCAAGATACTGCCAAACAAAACAAGAAGAAAAAGTGTGATTTGTAATTAGCCATTTTCTACATACTGTTTAAGTGGAAATCAGTTTTCCAAAGGTTTACTTAGTGAATTTGCATTGCTCTACCTCAACAAAGTATTTTGTAATGGTACTTCTTGTCATCCTAGTGAGATACCATAAGATATCTCCTACCAAGTTGGAAATAATAGAAATAAAATTGCTCCTTGAGAGTTAAACTATAAGTGAAACAGATAATAAATAAAAGTAGAGAATCACAGTTATTTTATATAGACAAAAGAGTTCCCAGTGTGGCAAGACTTGATTGTCGGCCCGCCTGGATGTGTTAGTATTAAGGAAGACTATGTTCGCAACAGATGGTGGTATAGCCATGGGAAGATAAAGGAACGCACAAAATCCCAGAAGCAATGTTGGCCATGCTATTTAAGTATTGTTCTAGCCAATGAGCAAAGGTATTTCTGTGAGTTGGACGTATCCAGCTTTTATTGGATTAATCACCCCAATTCTTGCTGTGTCCTCTTTTCATGTTCAGCAAGGAAATTTCCAATTGCTATCTGACTTCCTGCATGGGTCAGTGTTAATGAGGCAGACCCTGAGAAGAAGGGAAGGAAGAAATAAATTATCAGTAGGTTGAGCAAAAAGTTGGAAAGTATGAGCCGTGATTGTAGACAGTTTCAGTAGCTCTCAGAGGAAATATTCTTTGACTTATTGCTAATCTTTTTAAACTCTGCACATTGGACCAACTCTTTTCGCCACCAGAATTTAAGCATGCTTAATCCTCTCTCCTTTCAAACAACAAAATGAAATAGACACCCAGCCACCACTTTTCTAATATTATCTGAATCCCAGAAAATATTGTGGAATCAAGCTATATGTTTATTAACTTTATCCACTCAACTTGGGTTTATTTACGTATTATTTCTTGCTAGCATGGAGAAAAGTCTTGTTTGAATTTCCCAATAGGAGTTGAGTTATACTATGCAGATCAAAGGAGGGGTTGTTTGTCTAAGCTCGTCCAAATTTAAATTTTAAAGAGCTTAATTAAAGAGTCCCTCAAGGAGAAGGTCAAAGTCCTTGGCAAAACTTCAGGGGAAGGAGAGTCACGGGGACAGGTCCACAGCACCACGCTGCCACCGTGTGTCATCAGGAAAACCCCCGTTCTCACCACCTTTGCCAATCTGCACCTTCCCTGTTGGATTTTAGAGTTTGGAAACTTTTTGAGCAACTTAAGAAAGCATAAGATCCAAAGTTCCCAAACAGTTACCCAAGTGGATGACAGTTTTTATTTTCATAAATCTGGCCATTGACACAGCAACTTGGGGAGCTTTGCAAAGTTTTACATTTAGTGATTAAAAAAATTTTTTTTTACATTTATTTATTTTTGAGAGACAGAGCGAGACAGAGCACAAGTGGGGGAGGGGCAGAGAGAGAAGGAGACACAGAAGCCAAAGCAGGCTCCAGGCTCTGAGCTGTCAGCACAGAGCCCGACGCGGGGCTCGAACTCACAAACCATGAGATCATGACCTGAGCTGAAGTCGGACACTTAACCAACTGAGCCATCCAGGCGCCCCTACATTTAGTGATTTTAATGATGCCAACTCTTCTAGGCAGAGTGGTGTCAGCGCTTGTAATCAAAAAAGAATCCATCTGCTACCAAATCCAAATTTCAAAAATCAGGTAAGATTGCATGCTGTGGGCTTCCAAAGAAACTTGCACACGGAAGCATGTGAAGGGCTGAAGCGACCAACAAAGTGATTGCTCCTTCCTTTGCTGTAAACGTTTAAGTGAGAAGCAGCAAAGAACGATCGACAAGCGAACACCCTTTTCATATTTCTTGTGACAGCTACCTGGAATGGGCAGGGAAGAAAAATGCAGATAAGAAAATTAAAACCACAGTCTCCTGGGGGCCAACGACAGCCTTCTGATCCTAATTTGATCTGGAGTTAGGAGTGCAGGGGAGTTCTGTAACAGTTTCTTCTGCATGGCGCAGAGCTCCGATTTTTCCGCAACAGTATCTCCCTGGAAGCTGCACAAAGCCCCCTTTGATTGCCTGTGATCAAAGCCATGCAGGCACTTCGGCAATATCTGAGCTTCAGAAAGCCAGGAAAATCAGAATGTTGAGAGTATATTAATAATTCCTAAGCACATTTTGAAGGTGAGTGGTACTTCTGAGGAAACTTCATCATGACTAAAAATGATTTGTTTCTGCCCTTCATGCTGCACACCTGGGAAAAAAAGTTAGCCTTAATGCTCCGATTAGTAAGTTGCATGTCATGGTGGATGTTGAACAATATGGTCAGTTGTTCTACTCAAAATTTATGCAGCTGATCATACAGGGCCAGAGAGGAGTCGGTGATGGAGTCTCTCAGATGTTCAGACATCTTAATATGAATTAGTATGCAGCAGCTGACCAAGGAGAGTTTGTATTTTTTAAAAAGGCAGCAAGCTAAATAAATAAATAATTGGTATGTGTGGGGAGGGAAACGTATTTTAAAGTCAGAGAACCTGCTTATGTATGGCAACCGTGCAATTTATTATTTGTGTATTTCACTAAATTATTTAACTTCTCTGAGTTTCAATTCCTTATCGGTAAAATAAAACCTAATCCGTAAGGTTGCAATAAAGTTAAAAAGGTGAAACATTTAGGAAACGTATACATGTCCACTTACCACATAAAGTACATAATGTGACTTGTGAAGTTTTTTTTAATCATTTTTACTATTTATTTATGTTTATTTAGCCTTTTCGTGAATATCAGTAGGAGAGGCAGTAGAGGGGTATTAGTGGAAGTGGTTGTGGTGATAAGAGCTACAAAATTATTTTGTAGTCATGTGATTTCATAAATAGTGAAGAATTGGTAGAGGAACTAACTGGGGAGAAGATAGGGATTTTCTGGTACAATTAAAATATGTATGACCATTCTTAGTAGAATGGATGAACTAGTTGCCCAGAGTATTTTTTAATTCCTTTCTCCTTCCCTCTCTCCCCCATTTTTCCTTCCTTCCTACTTTTCCTCCCTCTGCTCCTGCCTCCCTTCTCCCTTCTTTCCTTCTTTTCTTCATTCTTTCTGGACCCACTCTGCATTGACAAACTCCAAACTCCAGGGCGGTCGAAAGAAATGATAAGCCAACCACAACAGTAGAGGTATCACTGTGGAGCACAACTGTATCAACGGTGACCTCAGGAGGCACCTACTGAGGATGAAGGAAGTAGTTATTTTCTCTGGGACTATGAAGTCTTGAGGCTCATACTGGGGGCACTTGCAGGGATGTATAGACAAAATATGCCCCCAAACTTGTCCTGGGTTATTGCTTGCTGAAGCAAATATTCTTCTAAACGTAGAACCCCAGATAATATGGTCCAAATTCTCCCAGTTTTTCTGACCAGAGTAGGTGGTGAGAGAGCAGAAAGAAAGAATGGGAGGAGCAAAAATTGGAGACTGTTGGAAAGTCAAGGTCTTACAGCGTCTCAGAAGGAGACGGAAACCTTGTGTTAGTGACACAGATTTCAAATAAGATCAGTTTAGTAAGAAAGCTTCCTCTTACTCCCCCACCCTAAATTCGGCCTTTTTCACATCACTAATTCTTATACCACCTATCTCTCATTCAGTAATCAGAACCAAGATGGTGACACTGGACCCGTCTTCCAGCTCACCTCTCGCAAGTTGCCTCTAGGAACCACTTTCCCCCTCAAAATTGCTCTTGAGGCTGAAGGTTTATCAGAACTTTATCTCTGTCAGCTGGAGTAGGGAATGAATATTTGTTATTAGTCATTTCTCAGTAATGTCCTGGGTCACTTGAGAATTCTCAACGGTATGCCCTAGATGCCTTTATTTCTTCCAGTCACATAGCAGCTCTGCGAATGCTTCAGTCTAACCCACCCTGTCAACCTGTTTTGTCCAGGAAGGTTTTTACTACAATGAGAGGGAATCTCTGGGTATAACCTGATGGGTACTGATGCATCCTGATTTTTGCATAGGCTACACACAATCTGACCAGTTTATTTAGTGACGTTTTTTCCCCCTGAGTTTATTTATTTATTGAGAGAGACAAAGAGAGAGAGAGAGAGAGAGAGAGAGAGAGAGAGAGAGAGGAGAGAAAGCCGGGGAGGGGCAGAGAGAGAGGGAGAGAGAATCCCAGCGAGGCTCCAAGCTCTCAGTGTGGAGCCCAGTGCAGGCTCAAACCCACAGTCTGTGAGATCATGACCTGAGCTATAAAACTAAGAAATGGACGCTTGCCCGACTAAGCTACCCAGGCACCCTTATTTAGTGACCTTTTAATGAGCATATGCCTTATGACTATTCTCCTTACTTCCCAAGTTTTCACTGAAAGAGCCAGCTGCCTTCCCTACCTGTTGGCAACACATTCACAGAGTTAATGAGCACAGGTGCACACGGCAATGGACCTCACCATTTTATTTGCTTCCAAATATGGCTGGTGTATATTGTCTCAGTTATAGAAAATCAAAATTAAAATGGTAAGTCTTTATAGCATTGGCAAGAGACAATAACCACTACAGCTAGGGCTTTTCTGAGAAATCCATCATGACTCCAAGGTCTCTTTAGGTTAAAGAAGATGTTGATTTTTCTCAATCACGGCCTTCATTTGTTCTAACCCAAATTCGGTTCTGTTAGCATCTATTCAAACACCAATTCTTATCACATTTTTTTCAAGCTTATTTATTTATTTTGAGAATGAAGGAAGCTGCAGAGAGAGGAGAGAATGAATCCCAAGCAGTCTCTGCACCATCAGCACAGAGCCTGACATGGGGTTTGAACTCAAGAATCATGAGATGATGACCTGAGCCAAAGTCAAGAGTCAGATGCATAACGGATTGAGTAACCTGGGTACCCCTCTCATCACTTTTTAAAAAAATTCTTCTGGCTTTGTTTTCAGACTGATTTTTTTTTTTTTAACTTTTCTTTGACTGCACTGATGTCACAATTGGATTTCAATTACCAAGGATCCTGGTCCAGAAATGTTCAGTTCTTCCCTAATAAATTAGATAGGTTCATTGTCGCAGAACTTTTCTTGCAGGGACATTTGACTTTATTATCTTCTTGATCTCTTTGGGCTTTTAATTTTTCAGTAAATTGTGATCTGGTAACTTCCATGAGACAAGGTCGGGGCTACAGAGAGCTGTTACTTTGCTTTCATTAGCATATGTCTGAACATTTGACCTGGAATCATATCCTTTTCCATTAGTTTTTCCCATTTGGTCATTTTACCCCTAATTTAACTCTTTATAAGAATAAACAACTTTATTTTGTTGAGGTAGATAATCAGGAAATTGTGCTTTGTGGTTATATGTCGTGAGCCCAAAGAACATGTGAGAATTTATTGAAGAGAAAATCTGTTCCTTGTCTTCAAGAAGCTTACCATTGCCTAAAAAAAGAGCTTAAAAATACCGTACAAAGCAAAGTCAAAGAAAAATCATATGTGTGTCATGCATCTGTTACTGAACAGTAACAGGGAAAGAGATTTCTTAAAGGATTGGAAAAGGTGGGAGCAGAGGACTGTGCACAAGGGCGGTCAGACAAGTTCATATTTCATACGACAGTCTGCTCTCGTTCCTGTGTGGAGAGCTTGAAATATAGTGTGCAGAACATGCTATGTTCTTGTTAGAGGATAACATGATAGAGGCAAGAGCTCTGTCTGTGGTGAGTGTGTGTGTGTGTGTGTGTGTGTGTGTGTGTGTGTTGTGTGCTTTATGCATTTACAAGCTCTCTTCTTTCATTCATTCTTATTGGAAAAGAATAGTGCCCCAGAGTATAAGCTAATAACAGCTTCATAATATAAATTGTCTAGTGCAATGTAAGAAATGAATATCCTTTTCTCCATTAATGATAAAATATACTTTGATTAAAACAAATTCTTCATCTGCATTACACAAATACTTAAGAGGTAATTAATGGGAAGATTTTTTTTTCCTCCCAGGAAAATCAATTGTATATTTGGCTAGCTCAGCTTCCTGTCAAGAAGATGTCTTAACTCTCCACGCACAAAATGTCTTAGAGGCAAACAGTATGCTCATGACATGAAAACTACGCTGGCGTCCACATGGGTCCCTCCACAGACAGTAGGCCAGCTTAGCAAAGGCCTCTGGTATAGACAAACTTTTCATTACTGTCAATTACCATAATATTGTCCCTAAAAAAAACCACAGAGTATTTTACCAAGTCCCAAATAGCTTCAGGGCAGGAAAGCAAAGTGGGAATAAAAAATAGAAAACAAATCACTCACTCTGTTCGAGAGTATAAAAACATATGTCGGCAGGCTGTTTTTTAAACAAGTGCCTTTAAAAGTAACTCCTTTGTTTTACTAAACAAAATAGAAACTTTTGATTTCGTGTACAGGTGTGGAGAAGTTTGTAGGTGAGCAGTATGAAGAATGGGGCAAAATTCTGTGTGCTGCATGGATAATTAGGTAACTTGTACACGAGCACAGATGCATATAGATGTAGTATCGTACGTACATTGAGTAAAATCCACCCAGATCTGGACATATATAAAATCTAAATAAACCATAAAAAGAGGTTCAGATCCTTCTTCTCAAGAAGGAAAAGCCCTTCAGAGTCAGTTACACTTTGCAGGATAAGCTGACTCATTACCACAACTGTAGGATGCAGACAAATATTAGGTCTTCAGATCCTGGCTCTGATATGGTGACATCTCTATGTGCAAATGTGTCTACATAGTAAAATATTCAGAATAAATCATCTCTCCTGTGTACTTATATGCCAATCAATTATGCAGGCATATGAAAGCTCTTACAAATGGACTTTGTTCACATGGATCACTCCATATCAATGAATTGAAGCAGAGAAGTGGATAGCCCATTCAATGGAAAAGTCCAAAGTAACTGATGTGTGGCTTTGTAATGTACCTAGACAGAGATGATCAGACATTTGCATCATGCCTACTGAAAGAGACTAAGGTCTCAGGTAGGAGACCAAGATTGTAGAAGAAAAACCTCAACTTCCTATATAAAATGTATGTAAAATAGATTTGATTTGATTTTTAAATTTTATTTATTTGAGAAAGAGAAAGAAAGAGCAGGGGAGAGGGGCAGAGGGAGAGAGAGAGAGAGAGAGAGAGAGAGAGAATCCTAGGCAGGCTCCATGCTCAGTACAGAGCCTGATGTGGGGCTTGATCCCATGACCCTGGGATCATGACCTGAGCTGAAATCAAGAGTTGGAGACTGAGCCACCCAGGTGCTCCTGTAAAATAGATTTTAGAACTAAGCAGGCAAAATTTGAAAGCTTGACTACTACTGTTTGGTCTAGTTACACAATCTTTCAGATCCCAGAACCATAGTTTTCCCACTTGCGAAACTGGGATAATTCCAAAACTGTGAGATTTCTGAGAGGAGCAAATAAAAAAGCACATGCCTGCCCGGGAGTAGTGTGAAGTCACTTTTATATGTCAACTTGGCTAGGTTATTCAACTATTCAATCAGCTATTCAATCAAGTACAAACCTAAGTACTCAGCTATTCAATCAAGTACAAACCTAAGTGTTGCTATAAACGTACTCTGTGGACATTTAGCATCTACAGTCATAATAAGTAAAGGAGGTTATATTCCATAACCTGGGTAGAGACTGACTCAATCAGTTGAAAAGATTTAAGAACAGAACTGAGGTTTCCCTGAGAAAGCAGAAATTCTGACCATAGATTCAGTGCCAGTCCCTGCCTGAGTTTCCATCCTAAGTTTCTCTGTCTCTGTCCCTGTCTCTGTCCCAGCCTGCCTAGGATTCTCTCTCTCTCTCTCTCTCTCTCTCTCTCTCTCTCTCTATCTCTCTCTCCCTCCCTCCCTCCCTTTGCCCGCTCCCCTGCTCTTTTTCTGATCTATCTACCATCTATATTTATTACGGTTCTTTCATAGACTCCTGACTGATACAAATAGGAACCCCTAAATGTTACTTCTAATTCAAAAATGACGGTATGTATTTGAAGATATAAATCCTGTATTTCTATCACACTATAGTGGTGTGATAAAAGTAAATATACATTTTTTTCTTCTCGCCTTACTTTCTGCTCACCTTACTATATGACATTAGAGGAGAATGGAATTGTTCCTTGAAGTTCTCTCCAAGTCCTTTTCTGTTAGGGCATAGTTAGCATGGATTCACTGGTTTAAAAAATAATCATCGTGTAGTCAGGCAGCCTGGCTTTGAGGGGATCAGGAGCAAGGAAGTTTGATTTCCCTGACCGAGAAGGAGAAAGGAGGATCTGAGCGGTAAGAATATCGGCATCCATGCCAACATAGAAGACCATTTGCCATGTGCCAGCCGCTATTCTTAATAGTTAGCGAACAGACATTCACTTACAGGATGTAAGTACCACTATAATTCCCATGTTCTAGGTGAGGGTTGGGGGCACATAGTTTAAATTACTTGTTCTGGAATGTGGTGGAGCCACAGAAGTCATGGCAAGAACACGGCTCCACAGAGCAATAAGGCTGTAGAGTAGAAGCCTCACTTTCAGTGTCTCCTTATGTAGAAAGATGGGAGATGGGCAGACTCCCTGGGCTGAACAGCACAAGCCCCTAGCGCGTGGAGCATTTATGGCTTCTGTTGTGGAAGGAGAACTAGAGGAGAGAGAGCAAAAGAAAAGGGTGAGCCAAGGGAGAGGAATGCTGAGCACAGAAGAGCTTGGCTACGCCCCCACATAGGGACCCTGTCTTGGTTTTTCTGGGTCTCTAGAATTTAGCTCCATGCCTAGAGAGTAGCATATTCTCAAAATACCTGCCATGAATTGAATAGAAAGGTGAGGACAGCATTTTACCAAGACCTGGCCTACAGATTAAGACTGGAAGAGAAATGCAAAGCAAATCCTCCCCAACTGTTCGTGTAATTGAGGGCACGGTTATTTAAGGTTGTCCGATCTATAAAAAACCTCTCAAAGATCTCAGGCATTTTTTTGAATTCTTTAAGGAGAGCTCTCGAAAAACATTTCAGGAGAATCTGATGATGGAGATGAGGTATTTGAAACAAATGAGAAGATCTGATCCTATTCGTACTCTTCGGCTTGCTGCTTGAAATCCAACCCGGTGGACCCAAATGTCCACCCAGGGACAGTTCTCATATCATATTTAAAAGGGGTTGGGGGTCTTCGCCAAATGCCCATCACAGAAATTGCTTTGATTGGTCAATCTCTGCGGAGGAAAGGGGGGAACTCAAAAGTCAGTGTGGAGGCTTTCCTTTCATTTCTCAGGTTAACTATTTTGGTAAACAGCATTAACTCTTCCAACACCGTGCCAATATTGTGATGGGTAAGCTAAAGATGTGAGTGTATCAATTAACCAAATTGCCCTACTTCTGTGAATAAAAGGTGCTTGCCTTTCTAAATCTGCCAAGTTAACACAATGTCTTAAATACAGAAAATTTGAAACATAAACAGTCACTACCTCTGTGACACTGATGTTTTTCCTGGAAGATTCTTGTTTAAAAGATTGCTAGCATGAAAAGAGCATCTTCCCCCCCCCCCCTTAAGCTCTTCCTCAAGGGAATCAATCAACAACAATGTGTTGAGTATCTTGATAGCAGATAATCATTCTTTCAGAAGGTGTAACTCTGACTAGGGTTTCTCAACCTTGGCTCTAGCGATCTTGGCCTGAATAATTCTGTGTCGAGGGGGTGGTCCTCGGTTTTGGATGTTGAGCAGCATTCCTGACCTCTACCCATTAATGCCAATAGCACCCTTCCCCCAGTGGTTACCATTAAAAGTGTCTTCAGATATTGCCATATACCTCTAAGGGGGAAGAAATCACTCCCAATTGAGAAACACTGCTTTAAAGCCATGGAGTAGATTGTATGTCACAGTGTAGGCCATCTGTGACAAGCATTCCCAGATCTTAGTGGCTTGGGACTGTAAAAATTTATTTATTTTTTGCTGTTATCAGAGTACAGTCTGGGTCATTATGTTGGGAAAAGGCCACATGTTCCAGGTTAGGGACTCCTGTCTTCCAGTTGCTGAGACCACATTTCACTTGGCCAGAATTTAATCATGAGGACCCGTCTAAGTGCCATGAAGGCTGGGAAGCATAGTCTAGTTTCGTGCCAAAGCAGGAAAGTAAAAAGGTTGGGTGAATAATAGCCATTCTCTGCCAGACAGATTATAATAAGATAAAACCGAATCATGACAAACAGACCAATGTGATGGCATTGGAAGGGACCCTCATAAAACATCATCAGAATGATTTACTTCCAATTAAGGAAGCCAGTGTATAGGGTTATTGGGTTCTCAAACACCACATAAAGATAGGAATGGGCAACCCCAAAGGCAGAGGCTCTGCTGAGGTCTTTAGTGAGGGTTTGCGGGGAGGACATGAAGACTTTTCTTGTCCCATGTTCTCTGGATCTTTCAAGCCCATCCGAGATCTGTCAGGGTTATACCAAAAGGGGTGCCTCTGATCTGCTATCTCTGGGTTCACATGAAACTCAGGGAAACAATCAGGAAACAGGAACAAAATAAACCCGTGGCTCCAATTCAGGGAAGTCAGCTAGGATGGCTGTTTCACACCAGCGCTGGGAAGGTGGTGAATGAGCGCAGATTCAGATTCTGGCTTCGGAAGCAGCTGTCCATGAGACCTTCAGAAATCTTCATTTAAAAACAGCCTCAGTTTTTTGATTTGTAAAAGGACAATGCTATGCTTTCAAGATGGTTCTTGAGATTAGTTGAACAAATGCATATAAAACACCTAGTGAATGTAGAGCCTGGCACATCACTTTTTTCAATTTACTTCTTGCTTCCCTGGAACCATAGGTTATACTGTCTGCAGGTTGACAGACACACAGACATCATCAGAAAGAGAAGGAAGCAGAGGGAAGCCAGAGTCAGGAACCAGAACAAAGGAAGTGAATAGAAACAGACTTGGAGACTTCAGCACAGTTTCGTAGAGATTTATGGAATATTGGTTTTAATTGGAAGTAAACTCTGAGAAAGAATAACCTCATGAGCTTTGTCTGGATTGTCTTTGGTTGGTTCACTCTGTCCCTTTTTGGCCCGTCCCTATCCCTCCTAGAAGACAAGCAGTGACAAGATGCTAAGACTGGTTTGTCCCGGATAAGGTTAACAAGCACATTTTCTCTCCAGACTTTTCTAACTCTGAATAGCTCCAGAGCAAAATTCGTAGCAGTTCTTTAAATCTTTTCATAGTGATATAATAAAGAGTGCTACCACATATTGGGTGTCTATCATCATCTTTATGATGTGTCTACTGAAGTTCTTATAGCTCTTCAGGAGAAGAGTTTACAGGTGTGGAGTCTGAGACCTAAAGAGATTAAGTGATTGGTCCGAGGCCACGTTCCTGCGATTTGAATCCAGGTTTTCTGACATCAAAGCCTGCCTTTCTCTCTCTCGAAGGGGTTTCCTGCCTATTGCAGGGCACGCATGGTGTTGCCTAAGGTCTGACGTTCTTCTTTTTACCTCCAACATGTTCGTATCCTCTGCCTGCCTGTCAGATTACATGCCCTGGGAACCCTCACTGATGGAGGCAAGCTGGCCTGTGCAATTCTTGGGGAGGGCTTAACTGTTTAAGCCATGAGAGTACCAGGCCTTTAAATAAGAGACAGTATTTTCAGCAACTTAAATACAAGTGAACTTGGGGGGAGAGAAAGGGAGGGTTATGTGGAGTCTGACAGTGTCTGGGAACTTTCCCATTTCACCATTAATGGTGGCACATAATCAAATTAGCCTTTCAGAACAATCGGTACTCCGTGGGGTGGCACCATGGTGTACTGAGGTGCTTCAGAGATTTTAATTCTCCCTAACAGCTTCCCACAATAAAACAGTTACTGAATTTGAAAGTCATTGGGAGTAATTCCAGTAGGCCTCTTTTATGTACCATCTTGCAGAGGCTTCTCAAAACCTAGTGGCTACAGATTGAGTCATTCTCTGCATTTAAAGTTGTGGGTATGAGCACAGATAGAAAACTGTACATCTGTCAGTGATTCACACTTCATACAACCTCAAGATTCAAATTTCTTTTGAAAGGGCTTTTAGTAATTCAGATGGAGAAGGCTTCCAGATTTCAAGTGATTGTGTTTGGAAATTGCAAAGGAGGAGACTCCACAGTTCTGTGGACTTACTGTTTTAATTTAGCAACACTCCCCATTCCCGTATAGCTCCTGGAAGACATATGGTGGTGACAAGGACAAGGCCACGTCTTGGGGGAAATCTGCTGCACCTTGAGTGAGGTGATCGATTCCCCGGTGAGCTCGTTGACTTGCCCAGCTTGTCAGAAACTCCCCCTGTTTCCAAAAGCCGTTTGTCAGGTTGACACATTCCCCTTGGGGTCACAACCATTTGGCCCTTTTCACTAGCTTCTTATCCACTATGTTTGCATTTAATTCATGCTCTGATATGGACTCCCAACCCAGACCCAGTTTCTCAGACCTGTAGGAACTTTGAGCATTTTTTCTTGCCATCCCAAGATAGAAAAGACCATATCCCCATCAGAGGGGGCTTCCAGAAAGAGGAAGGTGGATGGAGTGAAATATCGTATATCTATTCAAGGTACTAAACCAAGGCCTACCATTTAACCTTGTTAAAGATTTAATTAATCTGTTGAGAAGACATATCAGATACTCTTGTGAGATACCGTTGAGAAAACCAATTCTGAAATCAAAACAAAACAAAATTACATAATAGGGTAAATATTCATTTCCTAAGAGGATTCACAGTGAGACATCTTCAATTAAGCCTTTCAAAAGTGGGTTCCATTAATGCCTTTACAGTTAGTGAGACTTTTAGGAAACTGTCTCTTACAAGAAATAAAGTAAAACTATGCAGTTCAACATTTTTCCACACGGAGATTTTTGAAATAGGGAGATTTTTTTTTTTTCAGCTGTTCAGAGCTTTCTCCTTATAAGGCTCTATCCCAGTCAAGGGGACATGGTTTCTCCAGTTAAAAAAGATATGCTGTTTTTGGAAATGATTAATCAAAATGCCAGCCCTCATACCTTTCCAAGAGGCCATCATCATTGTAAGGTGCCACTGTGCATAACACTCTGGGATTATCTGAAAGGCTAATTTAAAAGAAAACTCAGACATATACTAGAGTCAATTTTAAAAGCCACAGCTTTCCTTTCATTTTTCAATTATGAATTTATCATAAAGGAAACAATGGGTCTACTGTTTCATTCTGCAAATTGCCAGGAATTACTTTTGAAGGTAAGTAGGTCACTGATAGGTTATCCAGCCTGGTTTCAATTATTACAGCTATTTAAGTAACAATTGCTATTCTAATTCCACTAGAACTATGCTGGGGAAAGAGAAGAATGAGTAACAGTTCAGGCGCACATACACGTATTTCTTAGATTGTTTTAGAGACTAGAAGATGGTAAGTGAATCTGCTTTTACTTACTTTCAACAACTTCTGTCTGTGCAATCAGAATTCGAGAGTATGGGTACAAGAAAGAGAGGGCTGCCTGCGTTCAAATTTGGAGCCTCTACAAACTCACTTGTAGATGGCCCAGTCTTGCTTTTCTCACAGAATCCTAAACATAATGTGGTGCCTGAGTGGCTCGGTTGGTTAAGTGTCAGACTTTTGATTTCAGCTCTGGTCATGATTTCACAGTTCCTGAGATCAAGCCCTGAATTGGGCTCTACACTGACAGTGCAGAGCCTGATTGGGATTCTCTCTCTCTTCTCTCTGCCTTTCCCCTGTTTGCATGCATGTGTGTTCTCTCTCTCTCTCAAAATAAATTAAAAAAAAAAAAACATTCAGGGTATTTAGCTCTGTCTAGCGAAGGTCAGATTATTTGCAGGGGTCCGGGGTGGGTGTGGGTTTTGTATTAGAGCTCACTCATGGCTTGTCTTTGTATTTTTGTCATCTTTTCTCTTGCCCTAGAAATGTTAGAGCCAACAGAGTAAATTGAATCTGATGGTGGACATTCTGCTGCTTCTTGGAAGGTTAATCTTTACATAATTGGGATTCCAAGCCCCCAAACCAAGGAAAGATAAGGAAACCACACTAGGGGGCATGCTGGGCTCAAGTCTCCTCTGGTAGTGAAAATATTGCCTTAGAATGACTACTGCTAATAAAATTGAAGAAACGAAACTTACATTCTTATGACTAAGGTATGCACAATTTGATTTAAATTTAATTTCTGGCAGTTGCTAGTTTTCAGTTTGGAATAGTCCCTCACTGTGGAAGCTGCCAATTTGAAGGATGTTTCAGAACTTCTATATTTCCTAAGTTCATTGTAGATGCCAAATAAAATGTTGGTTAAATGAATAAATAGTCTTCCAAGAAAGACACTAATTACTTTCAAATTCTTCTGCTCTCTTAAACAGATGTATGCACATTCAAGAGCCTAACAGGGAAGGAGAAAGAAAGGCAGAGAAATATGGAACAGCTGGGGGCTCAGCCAGGGACTTGCTTGAGAGGACCTTATCGGGTGTCTGGGAACAGGGAGAGACATCCAGGCTTCCTATTTTTCCACAGATTGGCAGAATGGGGCAGCGAACACTGTCTAAGATTAAGTACTGCTTTCTAGTTTAAAAAGCATCAGAGAAAATATTATTTTTCCAGTGAGGTCCAAAAACCTTTATTTATTTCCTCCATTTCCTGATCAGTACAGGCAAACAGCCCGGGGACTTGGTAGGTGAGTATCATGCTAATTTCATGCAGTGGCGGGGGGCTTCTCTTCAGGCAGTTAATTAATGTTAGTTAACAGTGTTAGTGTACCCACAGCCATAAAGAAAATAATTTCCCTATTGCGAAGTCATCTAATATTTTGTGTCAGCTCAGACCATCCTATTTCCCCTGAATGTCGTTCAAAGGGAACACCACAAAAAGAGCTAATTAACTTTTATAGAAATGACTTTTAAATCCAAATTTTAAATCCAAATCCAAATTTTGAATCCAAATTTTGATGCCCGCATTTCCTAAGCAAGATCAATATAGAAATCCCCCAAATGAAGCTGATAGCTTACTTCCTCATGAGCAAGTGACCTTATCATAAAGGTGTCAAGGTTATCGGTTTCTGGATTTTCACCAAGTAGCTCAAACCAGGAAAATACCTGCCCTCCAGGAAGGCATCAGAATTAAAGACATTGTTAACTCACTTTTTGATAGTTTGGATTTATTCTGCACTTGCATAAGCTTCATTTGATCCATCTTCAATGGATTTAATAATGGAATTTTAATAAGAGATATTAGATTCAGAAAATCTAAGGATTTCAGTCTTCAGATCCCAGACTTATTTATAAAATGTGTTCCAAGCTCTTTGAGACATTTTGTACTTGATTATTGGCTTTAAGATATAAAGCTAATAGGTTGGAATAATAAAATATATTCCTTTTAGAAGACCATGACCTCTTTGCATTTGTGTCTCGCTTCTAAAGACCCTTGCTTCTGGCAAAGGTGCACTCTTAGAAGAACAGAGGAATATGTTGATGTAGTGCCACGAAGTCAAGATCTTTATTTATTTTTAAGCCATTTGAGCACCTGGTATGTCCTGTACTAGAGTTGTAGCATTTTCCCCTCTACCTTTATTTTACAGTAGAGTCTAATATGTATCTTTCTTGGCTTGCTTTTGGGAGTAGAGATTACATTTTCAGGTGCCCGGGAAATCTCACTTCTCCACTGTGCAATTTCCTTCCAATCTTTCTTTTCTCATTTTCCCACCTTGAGAGGTCTCTTTACTATCTCGTACCCTAATAGATTACCCAGTGCTCCGTAGACATGGCCACAGATTTATTTAAGCTTTCACGTTTCTTCTCCTTTCTATTATTTAACTTCAAATTCTATAAAATTCCTCCTTCCAGCCCTAAACTGGCTGTTTAAGATCACTTTTCTGAGTTGTCCCTGAAAGGCCCTTCAGAGGAAAAAAAAGATGCTATCCGGCCATGTTTCAGCACCACCCTGAGACCACCAGAGGGGAGAGAAGATGAGGCTTAATGTAATCAGTCATGCCGAGGGGTTGCAACTTGTGCTGAAACCCCTAAATAAAGGGATGCTGAGAGCTTCTGGGTTGGTGAACGCAGTGAGCTGGTAAAGGGGTGGTGCACGGGAGGAGGGCATGGAAGCCCGTGCCCCTTCCCACATCTTTGGTCCCATACATCTCTTCCATTTGGCCGTTTCTGAGATGCATCCTTCATAATAAATTGATAAGAGTATGTAAAGCGCTTGCCCGAGTTCTGTGAGCCATTCTAGCAAATTACCGACCCTGAAAGGGGTTTGTGTGAACCTCCGGTTGATAGGCAATTGGTCAGAAGTAAGAGAGGCTCAGATCTGTGATGAGCATCTCAAGAGGGACTGAGCCCTTTCACTTATGAGATCTGTGCTAACCCCGGCCAGTTAGTGTCAGAAGAGAATGGAATTATAGGACCCCCAGTGGGTATCCGGGGATTGGAGAACAGGTTGGTGTGGAACCCAACCCCCCAACGCATTTGGTGTCAGAGGTGTAAAACCACAAGCCCATATGTGTGAGCGAGGAGCAAGAACTTCACCACGCCCCTCAGTATTCCTTTACTGCTATTCCTGTCGGGTATAAGTATTGCCTGAGAATATTGTTCTTTAGGGAACTCAGTAGGCTCATGGCATATCTTACAGCCAGCAGCAGGCCTTCAAAGTATTTCCAAGAAGGATGTTACTAACATAAAACTGAGAACTGTGGTTCTCAGTCCGGGGTGATTCTGTCCCCTGGGGGATATTTTGCAACGTCTGGAGATATTTTTTGCTGGGTGGGTGCTTCTGGGAACCAGTGAATAGGAGTCAGGGACAGGGCTCCACATTCTGCAATGCACCTGACCGTCTCCACGGAGGGATGATCTGGCCTCCCGTAGAGCTAACATCAAGAAACCAAGACCCAGAGGCGGCCCTCTTATCTCTTGAAGCCAGAAATTACATGAGACCTGGTTGAGAGGCATGCAAAGATACTGCAAACTCTAACGTTTAGATTTTATTTTACTGACAAAGTCAAACCTAGGAGTCCTCAAGGACTTAAACCTAGGAGTCGTCAAGGACTTCAACCTAGAAGTCATCAAGGACTTCTGACCACAAACTAGCATCGCTAGAGTAAATAGCTACCCGTTTCTAAATATTCTTTCTCATGCACTAAGAGAGCTGTCCATGAGCATGGTACTGTACGCTTCAGTATAGGGACTACCCTGAAAACTTGTCTCCGTAAGAGAAAAAGATAAAATGAAGTTTATCTTATCCCCAAGGGAAGCATGTGCTTTGAAAATAAGCTCTTTGAAAATGGCTCTTCCCCCCTTCTAAATCTTCTTGAGGCTAAAGCGCAGAGTATTTTCTTGGAAGTTGCTTCCATCTGTCTCCCTTTATGCACCAAGCTCCTCAAATGTGGGAAAAGCTACGTTACTGCATTGTTTTCCAAAGACTGAGGATTCTGAGGTTTTAACTGGTTTCACAGTAAAAACTGGCCTAACAGGAGTACGCTCTGCAGGTTGAGTTTCTCAAAGCACTTTCTTGGGTCTGCCTAATTGGAGAAATCTCCAAGGGAGCTGGACAGCACCTTTTGCTCTGTGCAGCTGTGTGGGTCTCATCTACCTTATCCACAGGAGGCACAGAATTCAGCCTGCAGAACAGGGAGGAAGAAAATTAAACTATTACAAACTGCATTAGAACCACAAAACCATGGAGTATTAATGAATCATAAAACCCAGGGAAATGGTCAAATAAAAGAATGGAATAGTATGTTCTTAAAAAATATTCTAGAGTTCTAAGTCTCATTCCAGGTATTTCCAACATGTACATGGAAGTCAACTGCGGTCAAACAGGATTTTTATCTGTGTGCTGCAGCATCTTAATGGAATAAGCAGTGATAGCACCATTCTTTTGAAACGTCTTCCACTCTGTAATTAATCTGGATGGCAATTGATTCACACGTATGTAGCCTCTAGTGCCATTAGGAGAATACAGGCTCTCTGCATTATGGAACTTGGGGTGACCTTCATAGAAAAAATGTTTGTTCTTTCTGAAATCTGAGTGAAAAATCTTTGATTAATTATAGTCTTTTAAAATACAGGCTCCGGACATGGTGGGAGAAGGCACCTCACTCACATATTTATTTCTCTAAAGTAGCAAAGTCTCCAGCAACCATCAGAGAACATTTTGAGAGGTCTCAAAGGCTCTCGTGCTTCAACTTTTAATTGGGTGGTGGCAGAGGTGATTCAAGTAGGCTTGCCTTTGAGTCAGAGGTCTCTACTCTTCTCTTTCTTTTTGGTTCTAGTTAATTTCTCCTCAGTTGAAATTCTTGTTTTTTGTACAATGGAAAGACCCTAAAAGACAGAAGATTTGCATTTTACTTCTATGACTTGCTGTTTTCGTTTCGCTTCAGATAAAATTCTTCTTAAGCTTCTCTTAGAGAAAATTGTTCTGTGGTGCCGGCAGCTGGGACCAGCTACCACTCCTCTGTGCCGGAGGTGATGACACAGAAAGGACTGACATTGCTTTCCTGCATGGAGGGCACCTTGAGGTGCTCATATCTGAGAAGTGGTAAATGAGAGTTTTAGATCAGGTGACCTCTTATGGGTAAGATCTTTATGAAGCTAAGAGATGTCGGTGCTAATTCTGGGTTTGTCCTAAGGTGCATGGCTTTCAAAAAGTCACTTGGAAGTCGGTTGTTTCCATCTCAGGAACTGGAATCATAAAATCTGATACCAATTGTCTTAGACTTCAAGGATTCCCTTGAAAGTAGGGCTTGAGGCCAAGGCTTTCATGCAGGTAGTTTAGTTGGGATTGCGATTTGGGGGAGAAGTAAGCATATGACAAGAGAGTAAAATAAAGAAGGAAGAAAAGGTAGTGGGATGCATTATTGAGCTGGCCACACTATGGTTAATTGGCACTTGACTCTGTGACCTTCTGAGAACCTTGTGAATGGTATCTCAGAACTGTCCCTCCCGAGGATGAAAGCATGATTTCTTTGTTTCTACCTCTATCAGTCAAGAATGGTAGAGGTTGCGTCCTGAATTCCATGTTGCAGATCAGAGAAGCCTAGGTAGGAAGTGAGAGATGCGTGGCACAGACCAAGCTGAGGAATGATCTGATTGCCCATCTCTGTGCCCTAAAACCAGATTAGAACACTTTCTGACTCCTGTGCGTGGTTTTTGCCCTCATCCCTGTGACTTTACTCATGCGGTTTTCCTGATGTGTCTTCTCCTTTGACTAAAGAATTCCTAATCTATTATTCAAGTCCAGGTCAAATGTAGCCTCTCTACAAAAACATTCCTCAAGGCAGTAAACAACCATGCTTACCTCATTATATAGTTATAAGGATTAGGGGAAACCCTTGTAAAGCACTTAGAATAGCCTAAGACAGAGAGCTACCAATCAATCAATTATCATTGCTCTTCTAAAATTATTTCTTTCTGTGATTATTATGTCTCCTAGATTATTAAACACAGTAAGGGCAGAAACTCTGTTTTAACCATTATAAACGCCTCACAAAGTAACCGGCAGCTAGTAGATGTTTGTTATGGGTTGAATTGTGTCACCCACAAAAAGACATGTTGATGTTCTAGCTCCCAGTATCTGAAAATGTGACCTTATTGGGAAATAGGGTCTTTACAGAGTTAATCAAGCTGGAATGAGATCATTAGGGTGGGCCCTAATCCAGTATGACTGCTGTTCAGACAAAAAGGAGAAATTTGGACACAGAGACAGATATCCATGGGGGATGGATGATATGAAGACATAAGGGAAGTGTCATGAGCAAACCAAGAAATGACTGAGGTTACCAGAGTTGGGAGAGTGACCTGGAGAAGATTTTCCTTCACAGCTTTCAGAAGGAACCAAACCTACTGACATCCGGATTTCAGATTTCCAGACTCTGGAACTGTGAGATAATAAATTTCTGTTATTCTAAGCCATTCAGTTTGTGGCTGTTAGAGGAGACACAGGAAACTAATACAGCACTTAATAAATATTTGAATTAATTTGGATGTGTAGGTGAACAGCTAAGAGCTGAGAACAACTTTTTTTTTTTTTTTACAGTGGTTCATCCTACATATCTTTTCAGATCCAGGTAAATCCTCACAAATTCTATAGTTCTTTCCTGATCTTTTTGATGCAGAGAGAGCTCTCCTCTCAGAAAACATGTAGTTCATCTCTCCTTTGATACAAATACCGCTTTGTGAATTGACTTGATAACCCATCTTTTGAAATTTATGGTCCAAGTATATAAGTCTTTGTCCTTAATTGGAAACATGCTGTGTTACCTCCAGTGCTCAGCTTCATCTAGGGTACTTACTAAGTGTTCTGAGTGTTAATTAATGCCCAAATCTGCTTCTCTGGTGGTGTGTCCAGATCTGGGTCCAAGGCTCTGCTCCCTTTCCTGTGTAGCGTTTCTAACATCAGCGTGATAAGGTGAAGGAGCTCCAGGGCGCTGATGCCTCTAACGACCCTTCCTTTCAGCACTTGTGCGATTGGGACAAAGGATTACTGGTATTTATATATGGTTACATGAAACAAGCACATGTAATCATACTGAGTCCAGGCAGACAGCTGACCACAGGGGCAGCCGGCCAACAATGAAACATACCTATCACTTAGACGCACATGCCTGGAGGCCACAACGGGATTGCTTTAAACACTTAACTCAAATCTAACTGGTTCCTAGCTGTTGTGCCAGCAGATTAGTACGTTCAGTACCTTTATTACCACCTCTTGTCCCAATTTGCCTCATTAAGGACAATGAATAGAAATGTCTTATTTTAGTCTTTGTTCATGGCTTGTGAAGACATTGTTTTTGGCCCGATTCTCTCAAAACGCTTTCATGAGAAATTCATGAAGGCAAAATACTTATAGACCTAAGTTCTCATAGTGGTTGATGCAAAATCGACAATTAATACCACTTTATTCCAGCATAAAACAGTAAAAAGCTACTTTCTTTGCAATAAGCCTTCTAAACTGGTAAGTGGGGTGGGTCAGGAGGAAATTACTGACACCAAAGGGTAAAAATGACTTAATGAATATGGTTGTATTAGAAATGTTTAATTAAATATGGTTTCATATTATAATTTGTTCTGATATTTTATTAACATGTTTTCATGTGTAATTATAAAAATAGGAATAAGATCATGCTGTTTTTAATCGTTTGAGTTTTATTTCAGCGAAGCATTTAAATTAAAAATAATGCCAACATTTTCTTTTACTTGAATTAGCATAGCTCCTGTAGTATTTTTTTTTTCAACGTTTATTTATTTTTTTTGGGACAGAGAGAGACAGAGCATGAACGGGGGAGGGGCAGAGAGAGAGGGAGACACAGAATCGGAAACAGGCTCCAGTCTCTGAGCCATCAGCCCAGAGCCTGACGCGGGGCTCAAACTCACGGACCGCGAGATCGTGACCTGGCTGAAGTCGGACGCTTAACCAACTGTGCCACCCAGGCGCCCCTCTCCTATAGTATTTAAAAAAGCCCAAAACTCATACTATGTCATTCTCCCCGAACAATTCCTCATTTGGTTTTCTCCCAGAGAATCTCATACAAATATTTTGTAGACCAGGAACCTATTATTATACATAAATACAAGGACCCCAATATCTAACAGAATGAAAAATATGAAATACAAGCTTTGTGGGGGGGGGAATGAATCTATTAAGGGGCTAATTAGATTTACTTTTATTTCATTTGATGGCGATTGACTGTTGCAAGACCAGCCTTGTGTGTGGTCACCATACTCTTGAATTTAGGATGAGCTGAGGTCTTGGTTAAAGTAGAGGGCATGGTGGCCAGTGAAGTGTCATTACGGGGCTTTGATTTTTCCTTCTTTAACAGATGAACACTAGTAATGGTAGGTACCTGATTCATGGGAAAGGTGTTCATACCCCTGAGGTCACACCAGTATGAGGATGCTGGTCTGCTCAGCTACATAAACCCAAGCCAGTATGGGCTGCACTGAGGGGTAATACTCAATAATTTCAAAATACTTCCATGTTAATTGGTGAATAGCTGCTGCCTTGAGCTCCTGGGAGTTCCTCCTCTCCCCTCCAACACTGTTCCAGCCTCCCCAGGAAACTGTAGGGACACATACTCCTTGAATTCCAGCCAGTTGAAGATGAACACCTGGCGAGCAGGTAGCCTCCTGCTTTAGCTCTGGGACAGACAGATCAACTCTTATTAGTTTATGCCATGCCTCCCTGTCGTTAATTATTTTTGAATATCACCCCTGGACTCATAATATCAGCTAATAGTTTGTTAGTTGAAACTCACTTATTCTCAAAAGGTCAGTGCATCTTGTGGTTTAAATCAAAATTAATTCATTTTGGAAGACCTGTTCTCTTCACAGGTATATTTCTTTCACTCCATTGAATCTTTCTAAATGGGAACATTTAAACACTCTGGATATTTTTTATTAAAATGTATGTCTTGGTCCGTAAGGTAAGAAAATCAATCTCATACAATTTTGTTCATTACTAGAAAAGGCCTTAAGTCATATTTTAAAAGTGTTTGCTGCCCTTTTGCATTTAAATTATGAAAAAAAAAAAAGATTTCAGTTCAAACTAGTTTTTGAAAGTATATGATTAGTCCATAACAGCTTTAAGACTCTTAGGGACCAACCTTTCCTGGCAACATCTTGGAACATACTAATAAATTTCTAATAAACTGGTGGTGTATGTAACTTCTTACATTCTGTTTTAACAGAGCCTAAAATCAACAGTAAAATGTTTCAAGGTATAAGGATGTGGCCTTCTGTGTAACCAAGGGCAAAAGCTTTATCTTTCATATCTTTTGGGGGAGGAATGCAATTAACTCTGTCATTTCCTCCTCCTCCCACCTTTTTTTTTTTTTTTTTGAGTAAAAACAAATTAATTGCAGGCACAAAACTTTCCCCATTGAAAAAGGGCATTGGTTAAAAGCAGGTTGTAAATTTGCATATTTGAAACCGAAGGAAGAGATCCTTCCAAGATTTAAGCACTAAAAGTGTGTGAAGAGCTATAAACAAATTAAGGAGAAGGAGTTCACCCACTAGGTGGGCTTGTTTGCCTCACCACGTAGAGTTATGTTGGCAGCATTAATTACACATAGTATAAATATTATGTTCCAGAATTGGTTTTTTTTTTACATTTTTTTTAACGTTTATTTTTGAGAGAGAGAGAGGCAGAGCGTGAGCAGGGGAGGGGCAGAGAGAGAAGGAGACACAGAATATGAAGCAGGCTTGAGGCTCTGAGCTGTCAGCACAGAGCCCGACACGGGCTTGAACCCATGAACCGCGAGATCATGACCTGAGCCAAAGTCGGATCCTTAACTGACTGAGCCACCCAGGCGCCCCTCAAAACTCCTACTTACCACTTAAGTAGCTTGGGTTTGCAGATACAGTGCTCTTTAGTGAGGGAGTAATTAAAAAAAATTTTTTTTAATGATTATTTATTTTTAAGAGGGAGACAGAGTATAAGTAGGGGAGGGGCAGAGAGAGAGGGAGACACAGAATCGGAAGTAGGCTCCAGGTTCTGAGCTGTCAGCACAGAGCCCAACACAGGGCTCGAACCCATGAACCGCGAGATCATGACCTGAGCTGAAGTCGGACGCTCAACCAGCTGAGCCACCCAGGTGCCCCCAGAATTGTTTCTTTAAGCTTACATGGGTTTTGCCACTACATATTTCACATGTTCGTCTTTGTTGAAATTGATGTCCTAGATTGAAATTTCTTAGAGGTCAATGATTGTATTCTGCTCTTTTGTTGAAAACTGTATTTCTTCACTTTTAGGAGTAATAGGAGCAATTAACAAATATTAATAGTGACTATGGTAATGGCATTGAGGAAGAGGAGGCTGATAAAAGTAGATAAAGAATAGCACATATAAAGTATAAATGGATGTGAGCATTTAGTTAAATTTCTCATTAGGAAGTCTGGGGAACCAATGCTTTATCACCTGTTACAAAAATGCCTTTCTTGTGTTAGTTATATTAAGACATAGCAGTAAGGAATAGGGCTCCTGTCTGCTCTGATCAGTATCAGTTCTGCTTTTGAATATTCTGCATGCAAGAGAACTGGCAAAAGGTAAATGCCCAGGACACAGAGGGCCCTGTTTTTTTAGGTTTCAACTTATTTTTGGCCCATGGCAGTGTATCCTGGAAATATTTCAAAATGAGCGCTGGCAAATATTCATGTGACAGGGCTGGCCTTTCTTCACCTATGTTAGGTAATTATTAGTGTTTGGTAATCCCAAGTTTTCCTTCTTGTCTCCTGGACCGGTGCAGGCAGTTCTTTTTGACACACAGCTACCTGTCTTTTGCCAAGGTAGAGTCGTAAAACGTTTCCTTTCACCTCCTTTATCACACCCTCCAAAGAGCATACCCTACTCTATCAAACACAGGCAATAACTAGATAATCCCACTAGGGTTCCCATATATATCTCCACAAGTCATAACCAGGGCTTTCCAACCTCTATACACCACAACCCGTCTAGAAAGTTGTAAAAATGCGTTCAGCACACACAGGGGCGAGAGGGTGAGGGCAGAAGGTGTCAGTACCTCAGCACATTTGCGACATAATCAGGGGGCACGCATGCCCCTGGTGGGTGCTTCGGTCACATACTAAGGCATTTGGACTGCCTTCCTTCTGCTTGCAATAATAGCCAAGCAATATGCTTCCTCAAGTCTTGTCTACCTTCTTTTTTTATCTGAAAAATTATTCATTCACTCAATCTAACTTTTATTGTCAAGTTATATATATAGCCAGACTCTATGCCTCTATGCTAGATTACACATACAAAAATAAGAATGCCACATTTTCTGCTACTTAGTGGATTTACATATTTCTGAATATAAGCTCTACCAGCGGGACATCCATTTTTCTTTCCTGCTTTCCCCTCCAACTCTGTCTGTCTTCTGCAGGGAATTATAATGTCCTTATACCCGCTGGTTTCTTGGTTTATCAACAAAAAGCATTTTTGTCCTCTTGCCTTACAAAGTAGGCAGACTGCTTCTCTTTTACTAAATATATTAATACAACTTGAATGTATTATCCAACATCTTAAGCAACACAAACTCTTAAAGTAAAATAATGCCTTATAAATTCTAGATACAGATTTGTTATAAAATCCAGATACAGATACAGGATATCACAATTGGAGCAGCAAGTATGGAAACCAGACATTTATTGGGTGGCCATACAGGGTTTAGAGAATCATGTGCTGTTCTTGGACCTCCCCGTGTTTCAAAGCTGGAACTCTTGATCAGGGCTGCCTTGAGGGATGAGAGATCTACGCATTCACACAGCATCCCACACCGAGAAGAACCCTACGGTTGGTTTCATGCTCTGCTATTACCATCTCGAATATCATAATGAGTTTTGGACAATGGGTCTACGTTTTCACTTTGCACTGGTCCCGTGAATTATGTAGCACGTCCTGTCCCTGATCTACTGCTCTGGGGTGAGTTCATTCTTTGCCTTCCTGCCAAACGGTCATTGAAATCTGTAGTTGCTTTGATCATAGAGAGCTTTAAACTATTGAGGAACTGAGGAGTTTGGAATCCTGGGTACTGCAGTAGTGAGGGCTTGCTGCAACCCCTCTTAGAGATGCCTCTGCCGGCCTCCTCTCACCAGCCATTGACCAGCTCCATCAATCAGCTGAGGTGGTTAGTACAGCCGCCAGTATGCTTATCAGGGACTGTATTCTGTTACTCCTGGCAAGGTCGGGGGAGACTCTCATCTTTGGGTGGTCTTTCTCTATCAGTCATTAGCCCCCATCTTTTGCACTTTCCTTCTTCCAGATCAGAACAACAGAGAGAGAAAGAGAAAAGAAAACACACACACACACACACACACACACACACACACACACACACACACACTCAACAATACAGAAGGCATGGTCTCCTGCCCCTCTGCTCAGCAGTGGGCTCTGTCCAGCTGTGTGGTATTTTACTCCCAAACAGGTCCCAAGTTTACTCCTGTTACCATGGTGATCAGACACTCTCTACAAAGTCATTTTTTCCTTTCCCTTTCTTCAACAGGAAATTTGCATTTTATAACGTTTCCTTGAAGCCTGTTCTTAACATTTCAACTCCACTTCTCTCACTGGATGAACAGACTTCCTTTCTTAAATTTAAAGAAACTAAGTCTCCCTGTAATAGTTTTACACTTGTTTTGTACATGATTTAACGTTTTTCCTTACTTTGATAGGAAACTGTGCCTTAAACTTCAACATGGCGTGGTCAAATATTTGGACTGCACAAGATGAGTATTAATGTATTTTGTATCAGTAACACACTGATGTATGTGGCATATAATTTGACTTGCTATAAGGTTAAGATGTGCAATGAAGAGATTACTAGGGAATAGTGTACAAAAGAGGGGATATTTCTTAAATTTTATTTATGGGGATGATATTTAAAGCTATACAGCTATGGTTCACCCCAATTAAAACAGAAAAAAAAAACCTGGAGAGATATACTCCACGTTTATTTCCTAGTGTGGAACAGGTAGATGGTATTTTATACAGGGTGACAGAGAGGAGTCTATTTTTAATCTTTTGACTTCCTGTTGATAAAAATAGAAGAACCTGAAGTTCAAAAGATGTCCTCATAGATGGTCTAAGCAAGCAAATTCGGCTTTTTCAACGACATAAACTTTTTCTTTATTGGGGTAGTTGAGGTCACTTGAGCCAGTAATCATTGGGCAGGGATCTTAGGCAAATGTCCATTCAACATTCAATTTTTCAAGACATTTTAGTTGAGTGACTACTGCTGAATCTGAGCTTTTGTGCTGGGATTCTTCTTGAACGGATCAGATTCAGCTGCTACCCTCGTCTGTTTTGTCTACCAAGGATATCAGAAAAGAAGAAAATGAAGGGGTCAAGTGTCAAGATGGGGAACAACAAGATTGGACCCAAATTGGCCTAAGGAAGAAGATCTCATCCCTGATTATACATTAGAATGGTATTGAGAAACTTAAGAACAAAAACCAAGGAAACAATCCAGTTCTCAGCCCCTATCCTAGACCAAATGAGTCAAAACTTCTGGAGGACCACTTGAGACATTGTTACTTTTACAAGCTCCCCAGGTGATTCTCCTGAGTCAGGGTTCACCTACAGGGCAGTGGTCTCAAAATTAGCATCAGAATCACCTGGAGCAATTATTAAAGGACACATTGTTGAGTCCCAGCCCCAGAGATTCTAATTAAGTAGGTTTGGGGCAGGGCCTAGAATTTGTCATTAACAAGTCTCTTGCTGGGGCTGTTAGTCAAGGGACTACCTTTTTCAGAACCAGCTTATATAAATACCAGGAAGCTGTCCCAAGGATATACTATTTCACCCAGGACTAGCAGGACACGTGGACAAAGAGAAAGCAGGTCACTGGGGAGGGCTTTGGGCATATGGCTTCTGAAGAGACCTAGGTCAAGAAAGAGCACTGGAGAAATTGAAAAAAAGTTCTGTATTATGCTTGGAACACAGAAAGCAATGTGAAGCGTGTTTAGGGTTATACACAGTTGAAGTGGCAAGCAAGGAACAGATCTTGAGTGACGTTGTAAACCATATTAGGGGTTTGTATGTTACCGGGCGGCAAATGGTAACCTATTGAAATCCACAATCTGATCCTCAGTTTGGAAAGCGGATCCAGGTTACAGAGTCAGGCTAGAGGCGCTTGCATGAATGCTGACGGGAGAGTGGATGAAAAGTAAACAGATTCAATAACGACTCCATAGAACTTTAAGATTAAGTGGTGATGGGTGAAGGAGTAGTCGGGAGTGACTTCTCTTTGAGTTTGGAAAACTCAGTATGAGGGTAGAGCCTCTGCCGTAATGTGGAACAAAGAAATTGGGTCAGTGGAATACAAGCAGTGCATATTTTCAGGTTCCTTGTGTGTAAAAGAGGAATAAACATCTAAATCATGGAGCCCTTGCAGGATTAAGTGGGTACTTAACATAGAACTTAGCACACAAATTCTCCTGTCTCCTGACTTCCCAGTTTAACATTCATTCTTTCTTCCAGTTAAGGAAAAGCACAGATCTTCGAGCACATACTTTGGTGTTTTTTATAAATGATCTACAGTAGTGTTCCACTCTTCTAGTCCAAAACATACAAGCTGTTAATTCGAGTGAGATGATGGAAACCCACAGTGGAATCAAGACACAGGGTAAGGCCAATTCTTCATTGTCTCATTTTGCCAATTTTTGCAAAATTACAATGTTCAAAGTGGCTTTCAGGAAATATTTGAAGCGATGCTTCATAAGAGCGGTTGATTGTTTTGTGTGCATACTGCGATCCCTTTATGAAAGGGTATTTGATGGACAAGATTAATGTCTGCTTCATATGCTGACTCTCATCAGGACTTTTCTCTGTGTACTAACGCTTCAGAGGAAATTATACGACCTGGGATGGAACAAATCCGTCCAACAATCAACGACGCTTTGGTAGGGTTTTACTCCACACGTGCCTGCTCGACAATGCAATCTGTTGACTGCTGTCCTATCTCGTTTGGTTGCTCACGCTAAAGTATGACGAAAATGGAACTCGAATTTTTCAAGTTTGTTGCTGGTAGGTGTGTCCATTGTTTGGAAGCCAAGATGGCTTCACAGGTGGCAATCCTTGACTTGGAGCCTCAACTTCAATGAAGCGTTTGCCGAATTGGCCATTTCTGGGAAATTGTTGGCCCTGTGCTTTGTGATTTGCTCTCCTAACACCTTTATTTCTCATTAAGCAAGAGGATTTTTCAGAAAAAAGGGAATTAGAGTAATTCAGAATTATTGGGAAAGTATGTTAAGGTCTTTTTCCTTGAAATATTCCATTTTTAATTATGAGATAATACCCTTCAGAAAATAAATCTTTCTGGTACTATCACAGATAGGCCATCTGATTGAGCAGAGGGCAAGTGGGGCTTAAAATAGTTCCTAAAAAGAAGCGGAAATGTTCTATTTTCCCAATTCATTGAAAATTACTTTTACAAAGGTGACATGTTTGTTTTCAATCCCCAAAACAATAGCCATTTTTACACTTTATTTATGCTCAGAAAAACATGTCAAATTTCCTTGACGCAGATGAAATGCTTGTGATAAATCAGACTGCTTTCTCCTTTGTTATGAATAATTACGTGTTAGGGGTTTTATGATTTTCGATATTATTTATTTCTATGATGATTAGACAGTCATTCCAGATTGTGCCCTTTCCTGCCATGGATGTATGTGTCTGTATGTGATCCCAGCTAACGTGTTTCCCTTCACCACCCACAAGAAGTGAACTTTAGGCTGCTTCAAGAGGTATGCAAGAAACTACACAAGGGAAGACTTGATGTTCATAAATATACACATGAGCCCAAACAAATATTCTCTATTCGGTATCTTTTCTCTCAACAACATAGGGGCTGAGTGCTATTCTTAAAGTTCTACTAACTTGCCTTGATAATCTTTTTAAAGACGTGGCCTCATAAAGAGTGGAATAACTTTTGCTGGAAGTATCTAGCTGATGAATATAGGCACTAATTAGTGAGGATTTATAGTTTATATGCCTATGACCTGCACAATGTAAGTGCACTGAAAAAAAAAAAGAACCCATGTGTGAATCTTCTCCTTAGAGCACTAAATGCTGTAAAATAGTTGCATTGCACATCAGCTCTGGCACTGATTTCGTTTGTGGTCTTGCTCAGATTACCAAACTTCCGTGACCTCAAATTTACTCATCTGCAAAACTGGGCTAATTATACGTATCCCATAAGTAGTTATTACCTTTCATGAGGAGGACTGAATGAGATAGAATATGTAGACAGTTTATTAGGTACCAGCTTAAATCTGTGTACTTTGAAACTAGTAAATGGTAGATGGAATCTCCTGAAACTTACTTCTGCGGAATACCATATTTAGCAACATCACTCCTTTCAACCATGTGCCTGAGAATATAAGAAGCCTTTAAGATTTACATATTTGGCTTTCAGCCAAATTTACCCGTCTTACACATGTGAATCCATTATTTTATGATAATGTTATTGGCATACTTGCAAACATAGTGGCATAGAAAAATTCAGGGCATGAGACAAGTCAGGAAAACACATGCATTCTGAAAATAAAGTATATCGCCTGAATAAAGCTATCGCCTGAATTGTTCACACAGCCAAATGCCCCCGAGGTTGCCTAAGGCTTCATTTCACTTTGCTAGGGTACACCTGCCTGAAAAAGTAGCAACTTTGCTGGGGTACCCTGACTGCAACAGTAGAAACAGAGGCAGGGCAATCAAAGGGGGCAGGAGAATGAGCGGCTCAGGAGAATTCCTGTGTGTGTCCCTTGTGGGCTCAGCCTCCTGTCGCTTGGTTTCAAGCCAAGAAACTTGTTTCTGATTTGTAGATATTGTTTTTTAATTATAGAAGAAGCATCTTATAGATTTCCTATCCATTTTGATAGCGCATTTCAATATTTTGTAACAAAATCACTGTTGCTTCTGTCCCATCTGCCTCACATTTGACACACTGGCGAGCGGTGGGGGGAAATGATTAGGGACCACGTTTATGTGAAAGGAACACCAGGAGAGGGGATCTGCTGTGCCTGCGTGCATTGTTTCTTCCCATACCTGAAATTATGCTACCTCTCACTTCAGATTATAGATCTAACACGTTCTCATCTGCAATAGCCAAGCAACACAGAAGAAGTATTTAAAGAAAGAAAATCAGGGGCACCTGGGTGGCTCAGTGGGCTAAGCATTTGACCCTTGATTTCGGCTCAGGTTGTGATCTTGCGATCATGAGATCGAGGCCATCCTTGGACTCTGGGCTGAGCACGGAGCCCGCTTGGGATTCCCTCTCTCCCTCTTCCTGTGTCTATCCCTGACTCTCATTCTCTCTGTCTCTTTTTCTCTCAAAACTAAATACATAAACTTAAAAAAAACATGAAATCTCACTCCCAGGGGTGATATTGATGAACATTTTTGGTGAACATTCTTTCAGATCTCTTTCTATGTACACATGTATACACTCGTCTGTATACACTTACATGTGCACAGTGTATACACAATGGGTTCAAACTATATGTGCTTCTTTGTAACACGCCCCTTTCTTCTTTTCCTTTCTTTCTCCTTTCCTCCCTCCTTCTGTGTGTTCCTTCTTCTCTTCCATCCCACTTTTCTCTTTTTCTTTTTTCTTTTCTCTTTTCTTTTCTTTTCCTTTTCCTTTTCCTTTTCCTTTTCCTTTTCCTTTCTTTTTCCTCTTCTCTTCTCTTCTCTTCTCTTCTCTTCTCTTTCTATCACTATCTATCTATTCAGGTACAGAGAGTTAATTATATACCTCCTCCATGGCATAATAATATCATCCTTAGTCCACTCAGTAAGTTATATATTTGTGTGCTATCGTATCCCTTTTCCCCACTCCCATTACTGTCTTCCCAATCCAGGCTGGTGACCATGCAATAGGTTTAATGCACATCTTATTTGCATCTGGAAAATGTCTACAGTTGTTTTGTTTGCTTATATTTTTAACTTGCATGGATGATAGTGTTTTGTTCTGCAGATATCCTTCTGTTTCTTTTTTTGCCTAGCACTATCCTTGCTCTCATGTGTGCACCTAATCTATTACTTCTAGTTGCCTTTTGGACCATGGGTTACATCATCTACTCATTCCATAGGGATGGGCATTTGGTTACTGCCAGCTCACTGATCCTTACACAATGCTGCAGCAAATAATGTCTTAGATGCTGCCTTATGGGTTTGTGAGAAAACTTCTTTGGGCTGTACATCAGGAAAAGAATTGCTGAGTCATGGACAGAGTTTATACTTAATTTGACTTGTTGTGCCAAATTATTCTCCATCAACATTAGTAATTCCGATGTCGATAAAGACTCTGGCCTTGCTACACAAACCTCTGGTTTCTCAGAAGGTCAAAAGGGCTTCAGCCACCTGAAATGGAGTGTCAACCCTCTGTGATGCCTTTGGGACTATAGGCAAGTTACTCTAACTGGCTTATTGCATGCCTGTCCTAGGCTGGGAGACAGCAATCTGAGTAACCCATTGAACCCATTCGTATCGAAGGTTTGACTTGGTTATTTCTCAAAAATGGGCAAAGATTTCCCTATAGATTTCCCTATAGGTAAGGTCATAGATTTGAAAAAAACCTTTTTTTTTTTTTATCACAATGGCATAGATTGCTTCCTCAGTGATGCATGTAACTAACTTGTTTTCCTTCTAATGGCTCCAGAAAATTCCCTTGCATTTTCATTTACTTTGCTTCATTTTATCTACCCTTTAGTAGTACACATTGAGGATTAATTTTGTTTTTTCACTCTTGTAAACAGTGCTGCAGTGAATATCCTTACTCATATAAATTCTTATACACTTAATTGTTTTTCTCCTTAGTGTAAGATTCTAGATGTGAAATTGATCCAGTAAAAGCCATACACATTTTATGTTTTGCATTGTCAGATTGCCCTATAAAAGTGCTGTATATTTTTATATAGCTTCCCACACAATGTATGAAAGTATCAATTTCCTCCATTCCTAACAATGCTGAATTTGGGGCACCTGGGTGGCTTAGTCGCTTAAGCATCTGACTTCGACTCAGGTCATGATCTCCTGGCCGGTGAGTTTGAACCCCATGTAGGCTCCGTGCTGACAATTCAGAGCTTGGAGCCCACTTCGGATTCTGTGTCTCCCTCTTTCTCTGCGCCCCCACCCCCCCCCCCCACTCACACTCTGTCTCTCCTTCAAAAATAAACATTTAACGTTCATCTTAAACTGAGTTTCTATGCATACTTGAATCTAATTTAGAATTCTTTATTCACTTTCACTAATTTGTTAAAGGTTACTTATAGGCTATGTTGCTCATAATTTTAATTTTACTTTGAAGACCTGATATAGTCACATGGTTCAAAATTGAGAAGGTACCAGAACATACAGGAAAATGTTTCTTCTGTATGTTACTCCACCAATCAAGCCCTGTGAGCAAACAACTGGGCCCCTGAGCATCCTTTTTAAAAAATAGTATATTACAAGGATTGTTCTGCATCTTACATTTGTTAAAGCTTAATAGTAAATCCTATTATGTCAGTTCAAATGGAGCTTCTTCAACTGTTCCATTGCATGATGAAACACTCTATATTCAAGCCGTTTTGTATCGATGGATGTTTAGGTTTTCCAAACTTTTGCCGTTACAATACTGAAATCAATCACCTGATGTAAACGCCTCTTTGCATGTGTGAGTATATGTGAGGCATATTTCCTGGAAATGCAATTACTAGGTCAAGGGGTAATGCATTTGTATTTCTGACAGATATTGACAAATTGCCCTCCATAAAGGTTGTGCCGATTTTTATTTCCACCAATAATGAATGAGAATGTCTACCCTCTATCCTTTTATACACACACGGTGTGTGTTATTTCATAGTATTAAATCTTTTACTTAGGCTATTTTTAAATCCCATTAAATAATTACATAGCAGCTTTTTATTTTTTATTCAGAAATTGATGGGCTGTGAGATACTTCTATTTAATGAAATATGTCAGACATAGGAAATCTCTTGTTTTTCTATTGTAATTTAAATATGTATTCATTTGAGTATCTGTAGTTATTTTTGCCTGCTTTTAGTATAAGATTTATAGACCTAAGGATTATATATAGACTGTCCATTGTTTAACCCTATCTCACACACCTAATGTATTATTTTTGATAATGCCATGTTTGAAGTTTTGTGCATTTCTGCTCTAAGATCATACAGATTTAGATATATTTTAGTATATTAGAACGGAATGCAAAAAAGTTATAAATCATAGACCTTCCCAAGTAGTCTTTTTTTTTTTAATCTCCAACCAGAATGAGAAGTTCATACAGGAAAAAGGAAACAAACAAGTCCTGAAATAAATCCTACTCAGGTCAAGACAGAATGTGGCTTATGGTTTTAATAAATATTATCAAAGTTGCAACAGAACAAAAACATAGGATAATTAACCAAGTCACAATTCAGAAATAATTCCCTCTTGTGCAGAATTTTTCTAGTGCATTTTAAGATGTGTAATTGCATTTTTAAAAGTTTTTTTTTCTAACAACATATCAGTGTAATCATTTTGTAAACAGGGTTGCCGAAATACTCACTGCTATGAGTATTTTAATTTACTAGAAAGCTGAGAATAAACTTGGAGCATTCATTTCCACTTTTTAAGAATTACCCCCTTTTATATTTTGCTTTAGTATCAAGGGCTATCCTACACCTAGAAAAGTACATAAAGTGCATCTCTTAAGTATTGACTGTGTATCCTGTGCAGCCACCTCTCAGGACTAGAACATTCCCTATGCTCCTTAGTGTCTGCCTGCACACCTTTCCAGTTTATACCTCCCCATCCCAGAGGTAACCCCTTGCTTCCTGTGGCTTCTGTAACAAGTGACCCCAAACTTAGTGGTTTCAAGTAGCAAAAATGTATTCTTTTATAGTTTTTGAGGTCAGAAGTCTAAAATTAAGGCATCAACAGGAGTGTGCTCCTTCTGAACACTCTAGAGGATCCTTCCTTGGCCCTTCCAATTTCTGGTGGCTGCTGGCATGCCTTGGCTTGTGGCCCAGTGTCTATCTCCACACCCATGGCCTTCTTCTCTGTCTCTCCTCTGTATGTTTCTTATATGACCCTTGTGATTGGATGCAGAGCCCATTGGATAATCCAGGATGAATCTTCTCTCAAGATCTTTATATACATATGTAAAGACTCTGTTTTCCAAAGAAGGTCACATTCACGGGTTCTGAAAGTTAGGACGTGGCCATTGTGTGTGTGCATGTGTGTATGTGTGTGCGCGTGCGCGTGTGTGTGTGCGCATGCGCGTGTGTGTGTGCGCGTGCGCGCGTGTGTGTGTGTGTGCGCGTGTGTGTGTGTGTTGGGGACAACTTCAAACCGGTTTTACCTCTGCTCTGAATTCTATCACCATAGTTAAGTTTTGCCTGTTCTTGAACTTCATATAAATGGAGTTATAACTATGTCCTTCTTAGTGTCTGGATTCTTTTATTGTTTTGATTACTAAAAGAACTTCTGTACAGAAAAGGCTTCTGGAGTATGTCTACAGTTAATTAGTTCCCTGTAAGACCAGAAGGGCCTGAGCAGAGCAGCAATGACTGTCCACGGTTGATAAAATCTGGCAGCTTCCATGACAGACTTGCCAGCTCAGTCTTCCCATGCTACAGCAAAATACTACATCTGATCCAGGAGTTTTAACCTGAGGTTCCTCGGTTCCAAGAGATTTGGTATATGGGAAATGAATCCACTCCCACTGAAACTTCCAGAGTATCTTGGAAGGAATCAATTGAAGTAGAGCCTACCTTTGAATAATGTTCTCAAACTCACAAATAGAAGAGACACTTTCTTAGCTCTAGATTCAGTTCTTTTCATTCACCTGAAATTCATCGTAATGCATTTGTTTCCTCCTCTTTAATGAATGGATATTGCCTCCCTAAAATTTAAATTTCGTTTCAAATACATATTTATGATATCATTGTCTGTGCTCAAGCAGGCGATTTTAAGATGATCTATAAGTATAACCAGGCAAATTCACTGCCGAAAATGAGTTCTGCCAAGATATTTCTCATTAATCTTGGGAACATTGCAGGTGTGTTTATTAATACAGAGGCTTTCGTGTTAGAATGCTGTGATCCTTTCTGACATATTAAGCCATTTTTAATTTGCTGTTATCATTGAAAGCCTCTCTTTTTCAAAGATAGTAGATAGCGGGGCGCCTGGGTGGCGCAGTCGGTTAAGCGTCCGACTTCAGCCAGGTCACGATCTCGCAGTCCGTGAGTTCGAGCCCCGCGTCGGGTTCTGGGCTGATGGCTCAGAGCCTGGAGCCTGTTTCCCATTCTGTGTCTCCCTCTCTCTCTGCCCCTCCCCCGTTCATGCTCTGTCTCTCTCTGTCCCAAAAATAAATAAACGTTGAAAAAAAAAAAAAAAATTTAAAATGTGCTAAAAAAAAAAAAAAAAAAAAAAAAAAAAAAAAAAGATAGTAGATAGCTCTAGGGTATTAAGCAACAGTGATTTTGGGGGTGTAAGGAAGAAGGGGAGGAGTTATTAATCTTATGCAAATGTCTACCTAATTTTCAAAGGATCCAGGCCCCATGCGAATAGGAAGATCCATGGACTATCTGGGGGGAAGATAATTTCCTGTTTGTTTAATTGATCCTCTGTAACTTTTCTCTTGGCAGGTATAGCTCACTAATGGAATTTGCACAGTTCAATCATTATTAGAAATGTCAGTGTGACATTTGATTAAGCCAGTCTATTTATATTTGGAACACAAATCATGTATTTATTCTAACAACATAATTAATTACTATTCTCCCTTTTCAGTTCTCAATATATTTAGAGATTCCCTTAACATTTCCATCTTCAGCCTATGGCTGCCATATATGTAGGCCAGGTCCATGCCAATGTGGTATTAGAGACTGATGGGTAGAGCACCAGAAACTTGTCTCAATTTAATTACTAGTTTCATTTAAATTGTAGTAAGTTATGCATTTGTTTAGTGACTTCTAGTGATGGCAATTGAGTGCAAGGCTTTATGGCCCTCTTCCTTTTAGGGTCCCCCATTTTGGCCCTCCTTTTTCCTAGGCTCCTAAGAGAAATCACTTCTTAAACACTATTAATTCTTACAGCAAAATTTCCCAGTTTGAGACAATATAATTAGTTTTATCCACTTGTTCCTTTTTTTTCATTTAATCCTTTGTTAGCTCATTCAGTCATCTAACAAATCATTGTAGATAATGATACAGCAGTGAATAAAAGACAATCCCTGCCCTCTTGAGTTTGCCTTGCAGTGAAGGGAGACATAACAACAAAACAGCCACAGCCTGTACGATAGCAGTAAGTGCCATGGTGTGAAATGTAGCAGGATCGGGAGTTTGGAGGGGTGAGTTGTTATGATAACAGTCATTTTGTTATATAGAGCGGTCAAGGTAGGCTTTGCAAAAAGATGACATTTGGATAGACACCTGAAGGCAATGAAAAGGAAAGCTGTATAGTTGCTCTTCTCCAAGATATTCAGCCAGAGGATGAGCAAGCCCAGAAGGCTTAGAGCAAGAACATGCCTAACTAGCATGGAAAGCTAGGAGGCCAATGAGCACAGGTGAGATAGGGATGAAGGTAACTCAGAACCGGTGGAAGTCAGATTGTGTTGGGCCTTGTAGATCACAGGAAGCACTAGGTTTTACTTTGAACTAGGAACCCACTGGAAGTGACCATGTTAAACTTTACCTGAGCCCTGTGTTCTTGGGGATCAGTGATGGTTCAAGAAATCCACCCACCCTTGTTGCTTACTGCAAAGAACTACCCTCGCCTGATGACTTGGGTAAGACTTAGGGATGATGTCCTTGTTTAATCAGGGCAAGATGGGACACTGACCCTCTGCATTCCCATTCTTTGTCTCAAATGATCAGCTGAACTGTTTATCCCCACTGACCAATTATAACAAAATGCCTGTTAATCTGACGTGACCAAACTTTAGTTAAGTGTCTCTCTTCTTCACAGGATCCTGAACATGAGTCACCCCTCAGGTTAAACAAACATTGGAATTTAGAACATCTCCATAATGACCTCCCTGGCTCAACTGTCCAATCAAACCATGTGCTCATCCATTCTACTGCACTTGTTTCTTTCCAGTTCATTCCTCTTCATAAAAGACCATCCGTTTGCTGCTTGACCTCTGGATTTGTTTGCAGACCTCATGGTCTGAGCTTTCTTCCTACTTCAGTAACTCCCTTCCATTATTGCAACCATCTTTTTTAATAAGTCTCCCCCTAAAGTCCAGATATCTTATGTTGTTTGTTTGCTGATTTACTTATTCATTCCTATTTTAAAGGAGAAAATAAACATGGACGGTAGAGGCTTATTCTGGGTGTTAAGTGAAGAAAAGCATGTAGAAATATGTAGAGGAACAAGGGAGAGGGTGGGGAAATAAGTATTTATATACATGCCAATGAACTTGGAGAGGTTGTTCATAAAAGCTCATAGTTTGGTAAGACTTGGTCCTGTCCATAGGCTAAATTTGGTCCTTGAAAATCCAATCTTTGGGTAAATAAAGATTGATGGGAAGAGCAGGCAAGCTGGGTGACATGCTCACATAAGTCTTTTTTTTTTTTTTTTGGCCGTATCTGAAGTAGATTTTATCAGTGGGAGGGCTTAGGCAGTGATATAAGTTAAGATGTAAATCATGAATGTCCAGTTTAGGAGATTCATCTTATTTGCCAATTTATTTACTCAACTCCTATTTGCTCCGGGCCTCTTTTATAGATAATATTCCAGATTCTAGAATACTGCCGTGAAAGATGACACATGCCTTTGGGGGATTTGCATTCTAAATTTTTTTTATACCGTTTTTTAATTTATTTTTGAGACAGAGAGAGACAGAGCATGAACGGGGCAAGGGTAGAGAGAGAGGGAGACACAGAATCGGAAGCAGGCTCCAGGCTCTGAGCCATCAGCCCAGAGCCCGACTCGGGGCTCGAACTCACGGACTGCGAGATCGTGACCTGAGCTGAAGTCGGACGCTTAACCGGCTGAACCACCCAGGCGCCCCTGGGGGATTTGCATTCTAATTGTGGGATGGATATGGATTTTAAATGATCAATTTAAAAGCAGTACAGTTTACGGCAAGAAGGCAGTAAATGAGATTATAAGATAATATCTGGGAAGGATGGGAGCCAAGTTTAAATTGGATGGTCTGGGAGATCCTCTCTGAGGAGGTGATTCTGGATCTAAGAAGCAGTGGGAACAGTTAGTGTGAAAGTGGGACCAATAATTGGGCACAATCCAGGAGCAGAAAGTAGGTGAGATCTGGTCAAAGAATGAAGCTGCATTCAAAGCTTGTGGGACCTTGTAGGACATGACAAGGAGTTGGAATTTTATTCCAGATGGAAAGCCAGAAGGTTTTGTGGGACACTGATGCCAGAGATGAAACTGCCTAGAATTTTCCCTGCCTCTACTTTCAGGAGCAGAGGGGAGAATGAGAAAAAAAAGGGAAGAGAGTCTTTCTTGGTACCAAAGACTGGAAAAAGAACACTGCTTTACAGCAAAACAAAACCAAACCCCCAAAACCAAACAAAAAACATTGCCTTACATACATGGAATAGTTCTGTGGTAAAGCACTGGAACTCCTATTAAGTTCCAGTATCCACCCATAAGATTCAGCTATCCACACAAGAGAGGAGGAGTGAGGAAAGTGAGGAAAGGAAAGGAAAGAGAGAGAGAGAGAGAGAGAGAGAGACAGAGAGAGAGAGAAGAAACAGTTTAAATAGCATAGTCTGGGGAACTTAATGAGTTTGTAAGTGTCAGTGCATGGTTTTGAAACTTACGAAAAAAGAAAGAGAGGCAAGAATTTTAATGGATTCTCAGCTTGGCAAAGAAGAGAAGTTCATTCTTCAGGCAGTTGATTGGTGATGGCTTTGTGGTAGTCTAGTAAAAGCAGTTGAAAGCCCTAGAGAAGTATCGACTGATGAAGAGTTGGAGGCCTGATAAAACAATAGGGGAGACGATGAGGATGGCCAAAAATAGGAAGAACTAGCAAGTTGAAAGCAGAAAACTCTTAAATAATTTCTGAATATGACTTCTTTCCATGGAACTATATATTCACAATCCTGTAATTATGTTCATGCCTATAGTTATGGACTGGATGATGTATTGTAAAACCATATATGTGGGAATTCTGTAGTCTTCTATGGGATTTTTGTTCAATTGGCTATTTACAATTGTCACTTTAATTCTGAGTTAAGAAATGTAATCCTTCTAGAGGTTCCTGGGTGGCTCAGTGGGTTAAGCATCCGACCTTGGCTGAGGTCATAATCTTTTAAATTTTTTTTTTCAACGTTTATTTATTTTTGGGACAGAGAGAGACAGAGCATGAACGGGGGAGGGGCAGAGAGAGAGGGAGACACAGAATCGGAAGCAGGCTCCAGGCTCTGAGCCATCAGCCCAGAGCCCGACGCAGGGCTCGAACCCACGGATCGCGAGATGGTGACCTGGCTGAAGTCGGACGCTTAACCGACTGCGCCACCCAGGCGCCCCGGCTGAGGTCATAATCTTGCTGCTCGTGGGTCTGAGCCGCGTGTCGGGGTCTGTGCTGAGGGCTCAGAGCCTGGAGCCTGCTTTGGATTCTGTTTCCCTCTCTTTCTGACCTTCCCCAACTCATTCTCTGTCTCTGTCTCTAAAAAATAAATAAAAACATTAAAAGAAAAATATTAAAAATGTAATCCTTCTAAATCAAAACTGCTATGTATAACACTGTGGATAGAAAAAATAGGTTTTAGGCTTCAATAAAATAATTTACATATAAATTTCAGATCTTGTCTTATTTGTAAATTATAAACCAACTTTTATATGTGTTATATATATACTATAACATATATTTATTATAAATTCTAAAACATATTACCTGTGGCTTGGTTAGCCACAACTTTTGAATTGATTAGAATATGAGTCATTTCCCTTTGTTCCATCTGTAAAATAAAGGATCCCTGTGGTTGTCGTGATTAAATGAAATCTAGTAGATTGCGAAGTCGGTGTTTGATAAGTGCCCATGACCACCATTATTTGAAATTTCTTGTAGACTGGGAGAGAAAATTACTTCCTGAAGGCCCATTTACTCTTCAAGGGTACTGGTTTGTCATTCCCCATCATTATTAAGTAATTTTCTAAAAGGCACAGCCCTCTCGACATGTGAAATTCTAGAGCATCACTAAAAGCAAGTTTTTTTCTGAGGTACACAGTAGGCACTCCATAAGTGTATGCCAGATGGACACAATTGGAGCAGCTGGTGGTGATAATTATGATTTAACTATAACCAAAATGTCCATTAGGGCTGATTAAATATGGCTGCTCTGAAATTCCCTTCACTTTGCTAAACGCACCTGATGCACAGACTTCCAAAAGCACCGTGGAGAGTTGCTGCTAAGGTTGTATTGCACATTGCAAAGCAGGTTTGTTCCTACCCATGATGTGTCTTGATATGAAAGTGACAGTACAAATGTAAACAACCTCATTAGCAACAGTCGCTAAATTTAGATTTATAGCATAAAGAATAATCATTTTATTGCAGAAGGAAAGAATATGTACTTTTTAAAACAATTTAATAGGTTTCCTTAGGATATGGATGGAATAATTTCCACTTTTGTCTCAGTAGCACTTAGGTGTGATGGCTCTATTTAATGTCACTGTTTCTCATTATCCTATATCAATTAATGCACCTCTGTGGCATGTTAGCGTATCCAATTCTCCCCCTCACGCTCAGATTGTAAATGAAACCTGGTCTACGTAAAAGGCCCTGAAAAGCAACACACAAAAGCAGAGTTGAGGGCAATTCTCCTTTATATACACACACACTACATCACTGTACTTGGACCTAGCAAGCAGTGCCACATAGGGGATCAGTGAAATTTAGCCCGATGACATGTGCACTAGGCTATTGCTTGTGGGTATCCCGGAGAGGCACATTGTGAAGGTGCGTGTGTGTGCGTGCGCGCGCGTGCGTGCGCCTAATGTGAGTTACTATTATATTACTGTTTAGGGCCACAGCCTTGGACAACCTCGGGGACAACCAGTCACAGTTTTGATCATGTGAATGGTGGCACCTGGCATTCTCCAGTGCACAGCTTAGAGCCAGACAGCTAGCTACAGTGGAGATCACTCTTCCCTGTCCCTCTCTCCTTAATTCTTCCCCTTTTCCTGATTCTCTCTGCGCCCCCCTCTCTCTCTGTCTCTCAAAAATAAATATTAAAATTAAAAACCAAAGAGATGGCAGTGGAGAAGCCTGCCTCACTTTCTCATACTGGAAGGGGACATATTTTAATAATGTAGTCATTCACTGGATGGATAAATCAGTTTAACTAGAACGGGTTAAGGGAACATCAGCAAATTAGCTGGTGTTAAAAAAAATTTAAAAATATGTTGTACTTATTTGAAAGCAGTAGTTTTACAACAAATGGAAGCTTAGGAAATTCTGCCTGTAGCTGTCCTTAGCTGATTTGCTTTCATGATATATGTATAATTCACATGTAATCATTTCTCTGTTAAATTGATATGTCTTAGGAAATTGAAACATTCTGCACACTTTGTCAGTCTTCATAAATTTTGTCCTCATGGAAGATGCCAAGTCCATTTCAGCATGGCTCTGTCCAAATTATGACAATTATTGAAATGCAAGTTTATGTACAACGTATTTAAAAAAGAGCCGGTGGGAAACAAAAAGGTTGTAGTGGGAAAACAGCAAAATGATGTTGTGATCCTGATTAATTATTTAATTTTTATAAGCATTAGGCTTTTGTTTGGTAAAATAGATATACCTGCTTTTAGTTTTTAACATTCCAGAGATTTCATAAAACCCAGATGGTATATATGAAAATGATTTCTTTAAAAACATCCTCTAAATCTCTATCAGAATTTGGTACATAGAAATCATAATTATTAAATTAATGGAATAACATTTGTATATTTTAAAGATCAATTTGAAAAATTTGACTCAATAGCAAGCACATCACATTAAAATTCATATCTGTAGATGTTATTAGATTCAAGAACCATTATCTAATTTTTTATAGCCAGTAAATGTTTTCACAAACTTGAAATACTGTCTGAGAAAGTCATTTTGAGTTCAGTCCTAGCTATTACTGTTCTGAAATTGTCAGGCTCTGAAACGTCATTATCACCATGAAAAGTAAGTGGAACCAAAATGTACCTAGTTCTTTGTGGATTCATGAGTTAACCAATGGGAGGGACCTGCTTTCTGGGCAGTTGTATAAAATGTATCACGCATTAGGAACTGGTTCTTTTTGATGTCCTGATCCTTCCAGAGGCAGGACAAGTGCGGTGGATTTACTGGGATCTGGGGTTATCATATAAAGTTTTTCATGGCAAGTAAAAAGCTTGAACAAACAGCAACATGTATCTAATAGAACTAATTAACTTGGTTAGTGCTAAGAATTCCATTCAAGGATTCTGTCCAGAGAACACTGGTGGAAGGAGTCTTCCTCTGAATGTACTCTCCTGGAAGGATGACGATGTAATTAACCTGTCATCCAAACAAGGGAATTTTCTGAATGAGGGTAAAACAGAGATAAATAGGGGCTGTCCTGGGCAAATGGGAGCTAAGATCAGCCTGTCGCCTAAGATACTTGATGCTTTGCTCCCCCGAACCTGGACAATGACTAGGATTTTGTTTTTTACGCTGACCTCTTACTATTGGCTCCCATGAATGTGAAACTTCTTCCTGCTGTCACCATCCACACTTCCCTAATACTGCAGCCAGTCTACCTACTAGCCCAGGCCTCCAGGTCTCCTAAATCTCTGTATCCTTTGGTGCATTTGCCAAGTTTTTTCATCTTTTTCCACACATTGGACCAAACTTATTAATCTTTTACCGTATTACCTCAAACCTGAATTATCATAAACTTGCTTGTAATAGTTTCCCAGATGCTAGTGACTTTAGCAGTCTTCAAAACCACAACGAGGAAGTTCCTCAGATACTCCACAGCCATACCACTTTGCCACATTCTGCACAGTAATAACTTCCGATCACCCTATGGAAAGATACATTTCATTACCTTTTAAATTTTCTAACCATTTACTTTATTTCTTCTTTTGGTCTACTGACAAGATTCTTTGCGTATCATCAGTCTTCTGGGGATCAATGTCTTTTCTGGCCTCTAAACATTTGTCTAAATTTCTTCGCATTTGCAGAATAAGATCCTAATTCTGTCCAGGATCTCCAGAATCATTCTTCCTTTCGTTAATCTACTTATTTCATGGTGATTGGAAGTAGCCAAATTTGTATATAGAGCCAACCTCAGGATGAATGTAACTTGTTCGTATGTGTGTGTTTCCAATCTTAGATTTGACTTTGGAAATAAAGAGGAGTGCTCACTTTTTACTATTCTGAACATTGTGGGCATTTTATAGTTGTAGTCCTATTTATTAAGGAATTTGATGCAAGCACATGATCACATCTACGAATTTTAAAAATTTGGAAGTAAGTGTCTGATCCTCAGTGGGTTAAATAGTCTAGGAGGATTTGACTTTGAGGGCAATCACCACTTCCTAGGCTTCGTAGGCATCATTCTATTTCCCAAGGCCTAGTGTGGCTCTTGGATTATTGTAAGCCCCAATTGGTGTGAGTTTCATAGATGGAGAACCGAGTAAACTGTGGAAAATGGAGTCTCTCCAATCAACTGAATGATAATAGATACAGACCAACTTTATTTTAATACTTGCAGTCATTAATTTTCAAATAGATTATGGGAAAATTATATATGCTCTATTATATATCCTATAACATATTATATAAGCTATTTATAATTTCAGGCACTCGGTGGCTGACTTGATTTCTGTAATGAGTACAGGTTATTTAGCTTTGGGTTTTGTTTTGCTGCATACAGCTAACAAAACTACAGATAAACAAGTACTAAAACAGAATTTAGTTAGTTCCTGATGTACTAGTACAAAAAGAAAGATTTACAAAAGCCAGGGTAGAAGGTGAAATTCTCCTAACAACAGGAAGTTAGTAGCCTACCCTCAAACTGCCAGAAAGACTGTGCTCTTACCTCTGAGGGAAGAAGACAGAATAGGTCTCAGAAGTATATTGACTCTTTGCGCTCTGTGGAGAAAGACAGCCATCGTTTTCTTGAGCTTGTGTGAGAAATGCATCTGGTAGACTTTGTCTTTGTCCAAGGGAGGAGGCCCCGGGGAAGCCACACCGAAGGCATCAGTGGCCATAAAGTAATTGGTGCCAATCAATTACTCTTTCCCACCAAGAGTTCTGAAATGGAGGACTTGTCACACATATAAATGAATTTCTGATTTGACAGACTGCCAGGAGCAGTGATATGTGGCTTCTGTCGCCTGTTGATTATAATACAAATCTATTCCTGGGGTATAGAGGTAGAGTGACATTGAAGCCCTGCACCCAAGGAAGTGGCCTTCACTTTTCATGCATTTGATACATTTCTGCCTGGGCAAATTTCTTCATGTGGTCTCAGGACTTTTTTTAGTTAATCTATGCCATCTGGACAATTATTTACATTTGTCAATATAATAAAGTAGGTGGTTGAATTTGCAAGGCTAAATTGATCACTGTTTTTGTTTGTTTGTTTGTTTGTTTGTTTGTTTTGGAGGAGTTGGGGGTGGGGATCAGTTTGAAAAGAACTGTTCCATGTAAAAGCTGTCGAATTTTAAGTGAAGGACAATACTCTGCCTGAATTTGTTCTCTTTTTAACAATTCCGTGCCTAGATCTCTACTAGAAAAAACAACAACAACAACAAATACAAGGGCTTGTCCCATTGGATAAAGTTTCCTCTTTCAATGTTCAACCATTCTTCTCTGATTAGATCTAGACTCCTGTACTTTATGAAATCCTGATCTTTCTTTAATGTGACTCAAAGTCTGTTTTCAGATTTGTTGAAAGCCTAATGACTAAAATACCGTTGTCTTTTGCTTTTGTGCTCGAGTTCCCAAAGTATTTAAAAAACAAATTATAGAGAGTTGATGGCATCTATGCATTATAGTGAGTCCTGAATACAGACTGTAAGAAATTCACTGCGCTTATTAAATATCCTTTCTATCTCCTGTCTTTTATAATATAGTTGGCTATTTATCTTGCATTGATCCCATTTGACAATAAGCTTTATTAAGCAACCCCCCCCCACCTTAGAACATCCAAGGATACTATTGCTAAAAGTTCTTAGAAGAACAGAAGGAAATAACTACATTCTTAATTCAGGTTTTCCTTGTGACTACAGAAATAGCAGCACTGATAAAATTGAACTCTGTTAAGGATACCAAGGTTATCATTAACTCTTTCGACATAAGTCATACTAAATAGCTTAACTTTAAATATGCTAGTTATTTTTCTTACAACTGTATAGCCTTAGAATTATAAGGTAACTTATACATTTGGTTTATTTCCTTTCCTAAAATTCTGTAACTTGAATAAGTGAGAACTACAAGTGACCCAATCTTAGTGTTGTATCACATTAAACTGGGGGGAAAAAACAGGACCCTAATCCCGATAAATCTTATAATTCCTTCATCCATTACTTACATTGCTGGAAGAACTTTAGAAGGATTTCAAGGAATCATTTGCAGAAATATTTCTAAGGTCCACTTTGCTCTCAATTCCAGTTCCCAAATACAACTCACCATTTGCAAAGCCTCTTTGGTATTTGGCATGGTATTAATCTTACACATTGTAGAGAATATGCCTATTCATTTGTTTTAAATGTTCACTGGCTAAAAATGTTGCCATTTAGTCCGAAGCCATTATGCTACAGGTTTGCTTTGTTTGGTGGTTTGGTTGGATGTTGTGTTTGGTGGAAGGTGAGAAGAGGGCTAGAGAGGGGCTTAGAAGGATCAGTCAATTCCATTTTTCCTTTTCCTTCTCTCTTGGTTTCTTTCTTTCTTTCTTTCTTTCTTTCTTTCTTTCTTTCTTTCTATTTTATTTTTTGAGAGCAAGTGAGAGAGAGCATGTGTGGGGAAGACGGAGGGAGAGAGAGAGAGAGAGAGAGAGAGAGAGAGAGAATTTTACATAGCCTCCACTCTCAGTTCAGAGCCCGACTTGGGGCTCCTTCTCATGACCAGGAGATCATGACCTGAGCTGAAATCAAGAGTCAGACACTCAACCTACTGACCCACCCAGATGCCCCTCCATTTGTCCTTTTCTGACAGTCAGTGATTACCTCTAGAGGAAACTATGTTCAAAAATGCCTGAGTGTTATGAACGTGGCCTGGAATTGTCATATTCTGAGAACCCCAGCAATCTGGGGAAAACCTCTTCATGTTCAATGCAAGTTATCAACCCTTTCCCCACATCTGTTATATTCCATAGTCACTTTTTCTACCCCTTTCCTGTGTTGGACATGACCATGCTATCAAACTATTTGATTTAAGAATCTGTCTTACATTATTTTATAATTAGAATGTGAAAATAAACTGCAACCGTTTTAAGATTGAATCTGGAATGGGCACTGACCACATGTAGGACACTATTTTGTGCTGTATATGCAGTATCATTTAAGGTAGAAACTAGAACATCTCTCATTTAACAGGAAAAGTTAACTAATGTGTAAAGACCTCAGGTCATTTGTCCAGGCTCCTAGTATGGCCCTCGCTGGGATTTGAACACAGGTGTATATGATTCCAGAGCTCAAGATTCAGTGTTCCTATTTTTTTTAAACATAATTAATATTTATATTTGGATGGAAATCCCTTTTGTGAGATTAATAAACAGATCATTTTAAACAGGTGCTCTACAATAAACTCTGGAAGAGTTTTGTTCAGTGGAAAATGATAAAATCTATCTAATCCTAGAAGGGCTCTCCCAACTTCTTCTGCAGACGAGGTTGTTGTACTGAACAGTCTCCTGCGTCCCTGCCAGCTAGAAGAGCGTGTCACTCTCTTATGCCATGGCATGAGAACTTGGACAATTCCTTTTTATGTGGGTGTGTGAAAGAAAATCCCTTTTAAGTTATCAAGTATAATGAAATACGCGATCTGGCTTTCTTAAAGCCTACATAGCCAAAGGCACTGACTCTTTTGCTATTCCCTCTAGACATGCAGTAATTCAATACTAACAGCTGTTTCCTTTCTTCTGTGTCAGAGTTTATTTCTGAGAACAGCAGAAAGTGATTTTACGAATAGAAAGGAAGACAACCTTTCTCCAACATGTGTGTGCATGCATACGCCACCCAAACACCCACCCTTTTTCCCCACTCCAACTTAAAGGATGTTAAAAAGAAGGCACCTTTATCATGAAAACGCTAAAAGTCAGTGCTATTGTATTCTCGGCCATATGACAGAATGGGCTGTGTCAAGAGTATGCACTGAGGTCTTGAACCTCTAAAAGCGAAATCTATGTTCTCATTTCCCAGGCATTACCTGCTCATCTATTGTACTTGATGAATTCTTGTTGGAATTTCTGTCGGCCTATTGGACCACAAGTTCTTTGAGTGAAAATGAAGCGTCTGTTAATTACACAGACCAACCGGCCCACAGGCTTCGGCCCAACACCTGCTGTATGTCTGATACTCCATCAGACAGTGTAGGGGATACAAGAAAACACAAGACACGGTCTATACCACAAAGAGTTTAGAGTGTAGGGTCATGATCTCACTAAAAATGGATATAAAACTCTATCTGTGGAGATAATAATTTGTAACTCTGCCATTTTACAAGTGAAGAAACTGAGGCAAACTGATGTGAAGTGCCTCATTCGTGATCACATAGCTGATTAGGGACAGAAATGGACTTGGGAGCCCGGGAATAGTGACTCTTAGGCTTTTAAGAGCACAATTTCTGCCACACTACACCCCAATCCAGGCACTACTGTTACTTGTTCCTTTAAGTGGTACTTCTCTCTTCAGATTTAGCTGACCTGGTCTGGAGAGTAGAAAAGTTGGTCAATTCTTTTTAGTTTGTATTGATCAGGGGCTTGAATTAAGCAGCCAAATTGAATTCAGACTTCACTGATTTGCTGAAGCCTGAAATGGAACGAAGTCATATTTAGTGATACTTGAATCTCACTGTCATTTTGTTTGACTACTGATGTGTACTAATTGGCTGTATTTTCAATAAAATTGAGAGTAACTACTTTTTATAAGACTGCATGAAGATATAGGGATGTGTTCTGCAACTCTTTGGATGTGTTTGCCATTGATATATACACATCTATAGATATGTACAGCTATACAGTTGACCGTTGAACAACATGGGTTTGAACTGCGGGGTCCACTTATACACAAGTTTTCCCAACAAATACGGTAGAGTTCTATAAGTGTATTTTCTATTATAATTAATAGCATTGTTTCTAGCCTAGTTTATTGTAAGAATACATTATATAATACATATAGCATACAAAAATATGTATTGACTGTTCATCAGTAAAGCTTCCAGTCAACATTAGGCTATTAGTAGTTAAATTTCGGGAGGGGGGGATTAAAAGTTATATGTGGATTGCTGACTGCACAGGGCAGTTGGTGCCCTTAACCTCTGCATCGTTCAAGAGTATACTGTACATTTATAGATAGACAAAAACACAAATACTTTTTCAGAAATAATTCTAAACTTAGAAATTATTGGTTAAAGGAAACAAATATTCCTCCATGAATGATAACCCAGCACTAATTATACTCTAGGTCCTACCAACTTTATTTTACCAAGAATGTTTATCACTTGATCTTTTTGTCCCTAGAGATAAGCATCCTTCAAGGCCCACCTAATCAGTCTTTGTGAGAGAGCACAAACTGTGGTAAAGCGAGGCTGGGCATGGAAATCCAAAGGTTCAGGGATTCCTCACATATATCTTGGCATTTGTTTCTCTCTGGCGGAATAATGAGTAGAGCCATTCATAAACTGGCAATTTTTTTTTCAGTCACACTAATAATGACCAGAAACTATTCCTTTCAACTGCTGGCCACTTGGAAGGAACTAGGAGGGGCCCCAACGTGAACAACAGAGGTTGAATTTTCAATGGTCTCCCAATCCAAAAACTGTGGAGTCTCTCTCTCCTTCTTGTCTCAATGTCAAGTCCTGCTCTTCCTATTTTAGAAAATACCTTTATGACCTTTACTCATTTTGTCTCTGTCATCATCCACGGCTTTATTACTACCTACCTTCAATAAGCTTGCTACTTTTGCCTTTAAATAATTAACTTGACACCTCCCCACCCCTCTTTTCCTTTTTCTCTCTCTTTCATGCACACATGTGCATGCATGCACACACACACAGAGTGGAATGACTTATTTTTCAAAAAAATATTACTTTCATTACTTCCCTGCTCAGCAAACTATTGTACCAAGTGAAACTCTTTTTGTCCAGCTTTCATCATCTGCCACTCACCCTCCAACATGATTTACTGTGCATCTTGCTCTCTACGCTCCACAGGGGCTTCTAAGATCACCTTTGTGGTTTGGTTCAGGCTATTCACACTGCCTGAAATGCAATTTCAACCCTAGATATCTATACCAATCACAGAAAAAGAGACTGTAAAGAATACCTTTTTGCCTGTCCATCATCTGAGACCCATTTCAAGCCCCGTGTCTTCCAAGAAATGGATCTGGACCAATCTAGCCCACATGAAGTACGTAGTGACTTATTTTCTCAGTTACAACTTAGAATTAGGTCCGCAATCTTTCTTAATGTTTTTAGGTGACTCACAAGGAGTTGCATGTTCCTTCAGGGGGTCTATATCTTTTCTAGTGTTCAGTGTAATCTCATAGATGTGAAGGTTGCTTATTAATTGATTAACAAAGACATCTGGCATATGGTACAATTTCATCACATAACGCTATAGTTTTAGTCAGACCCTAAGGCTCAATGAGATGTGGATGTTTGCCATATAGGCCAGATGAATGGTAACCATCTCTTTATAGACAGAGCTGCAGTCAGATGTAAGATAATACTAGTGTAGGAATCTAGGGCCCCTCTTTGTAAAGAAACCACAACTCTGTCCTTCAGCCCTAAGCTTCTCGGTGAGGTGTGGCCCATAACTCCAACTTTATTTGTTTAAAAAAATGATTCTATGAAATGCATGAAGGGCATTTTGACAAGTCAGAAAATGCCATAGTTACGGTTCCTGCAGGGCTAATGAATTCATCTTTCACAACCTAACTGTTAAGATATACATCTAAGTGCCAAACACATCAGCAATTATATGCACCTCAGAAGCAAATGAACATCTCAGACCCCAAGCTTTCCATTTCCTGGCTCCTGTCCTCCGAGCAGGATTCAGAAAAGTGTCAGCAAAGTGCAGGAGGATGCTCTGTGCTGAATTGAGAGATTTTTCTGAGACGGGGCTGCTCTATCAGCCCTGAAGGCCATGGGAGGTGTAGGCTGCTGAGACGGATCCTGGTGGCCCTTCTTTCTGGGATCCCCTTCAGTAGGTATTGGCTCTGCTCCAAGTATATACATAGTTGGAGTAGGTACTCTGCAGAACTGTGAAGGGTGTGCTAGCTACTTTCCCACCTCCATGAATATGTTGTCCAGCTCTGTCCAAATCCACACTTGCCTTGCTGCCTCAGAGAATTGGTAAACTAAGAAAAAGCTTTTATCTTCCCACTAACAAGTTCCCAGCTATGATGCCTATCATCGTCCTATACTTATAATCCTTCTGCCTCTTTATCCGTGCAGTAGATCCCACTTCTAGCCAGAAGGATGTGCATATGATGAAGGCTGGTCCTATAGGCTCATTCTCTGGAATTTTTCCTATCTGAAATGGGTAAGGAAGAGCTCCTTCAGTCGTGGAATTTGAGGAGTGGGGGAAAGAACGGATTGCAGCCATGTGTCTGTCCGGCATCACATAGCTAAATCTGGTCTGGGAGGACAATGCTGCTATAGGAAGGCAAAGGGCTGGAAGAAGGACAGATGATTATGTTGGCACCAGAGACCCTGACGCCCGTCATGTCAGTCTTTCCGAAGCCTGGTTGCTTAGCAACTCTTCTGAGTGTGGAATTTACCTCTTTATCTGATGATAAGTCCCCCATACAACCATTTTCCCCCTAATCTATATCATGCAGAATCAAAGAAAACTGTCTAAAATATCAGCCAAGGCCTGTGAGAATTTTTTAAAGCTTATTTATTAATTGAGAGAGAGAGAGAGAGAGAGAAAGAGAGAATCCCAGCAGGCTCCACCCTGTCAGCACAGAGCCCAACACCAGGCTCAAACTCATGAACCATGAGATCATGATGTGAGCCAAAACCAAGAGTCAGATACTCAACCGACTGGGCCACCCAGGTGCCCAACTGTGAGAAAATTTTTAAGCTAAATTTTCATCTGAGAAAAGGAGATTCTAGGGATTTGAATCTTCATGAACTTCCAGCGTATGAGCCAATAAATTCCCTTTTGGTGTTAGAGCTAGTTTGAGCAGAGCAAATTTGGTACCATTTACCTGGTTTTTACATTTTGAGAACTAAGAAGAAATTAGTTGCATCCTTCTAGTGGAAAAACAACCCCACTGGAGTGAGTGGGTGAGAACCAGATACTTCTCCTTTTCCAATAGCCCCATTGCCACACCTCACTGGAAAATGCACCGAAGTGCTTCATGAGGAAAAAACCAAAAAAACAAAAACTCTGTGTGTAAAGAATAGGTCTTTAATTAGACAGTAGAGTACTGCCCATTTTCAACTCTGATTCAAAAATAAGAGCAGAACACAAAACTTTCCTCAGTAAGAGCAATATTAATTTGAGTGGAATGAATATAGAATCTGAATCCAATTATAAAGTCATCCAGTGATAATATCAGGATATCGAGGTCAATGTGTTGAGCGCTGTGTGATCGTAAGGCAAATTATTTTCCATTTAGCTGTGAGTCTTTCTCTAAAGAAAAAAAAATCCCATTCTACCTTATCAATCGCAACTAATAAGTTCTAAGAATATGAACTGCTTGTATTTTGGGAACTTTCCAACCCTCTCATCCTAGCACGTAAATCCCATTTTGTGTGTGTAAAGATAAAGGCATCTGAGAGAAGTTAATCACACAACAAGGCTATAAAAATATTAATAGCTAAGAATTATATGATATTCACTAAATATGAGGTACTATTCTAAATTTTCCACACGTATAATTCCACATTATTCTCATAACAATCTTATGAACTATAATTATCCCCATTTTACAGATTAGCAAGCTGAGGTATTGAGGTAGGCAGTTTAACTTGGCCAAAATTATGCTGCTGGGAAGAGGAAGAGGTAGTGGTCAGAGGCAGGCATTCTTGCTCCAGAGCCTGTGATCCTGACTGACTGTACTTCTCAAAGGCAGGCTGTTAGGTCATGGAGTAGACACCTTTAGTTGCTTACCCAGAGTCTACTTTCCCCTTAGTCTTTTTCACAGGTGCCTAGATGTTATGAGGTTGTGAAGTCCATGGACTTTATGAGACGCTTAGCCCACTCTGAGCTATCAGAATGGAGCCTGGACGGCGAAGGCCAGTTGGTATATACCTTCCCCCCAGCTACGGCATTTAGTTCAGGAGCAGACCTAAGAGAGCCACAAGGGCAAATCCCTACCTTGTTGTCACAATGCTAGAGCAGACCCTCGCTTTCCCAACCACACGTGGTGCGGTATGTGGTTATGAAGGCTGAAACTGCCACAGCCACTTTACCACCATGAGGGAACGGGTCTAGCCTGAAGCTGACAGTGTGGAAGGCAGGGAAGAGTGACAGAAGCCACCAGTGCCTTCACGACAGCACTGAGCCACTGACGAGATTGACTCTTAAGTCTGACTTCCCGTGAACTTGCAGTGGGTGAGCCAATAAATTCCCGTTCCGTGTTAAAGCTAGTTTGAACAGAGAAAATGAAGTATAATTCACCTGCTTTTTACATTTTGCGAACTAAGAAGAAATTAGTCGTGTTCTTCTAGCGGATGAACAACCCCACTAGAGTGAGAACCAGATACTTTATTTTTTATTTTACTTTTGAGAGAGAGAGAGTGTGTGAGCGGGGGAGAGGGGCAGAGGGAGACAGAGAGAATCTAAATCAGGCCCCATGCTCAGCACCGAGCCTGACTTGGCAGGGGTGGGGGGGGGGAGGCAATCCCACAACCCAAAGATCACGACGAGCCCAAATCAAGAGTCTGTTGCTCAACCGACTGAGCCACCCGGGCGCCCTGAGAACCAGATACTTTACAGAGCCTCATGTATTCAGGCCAAAAGAGCAGTCAGCAACATATGTTTTTGCCTTTTAAATATTTGTTAGTGTAGGTCAGCGTTGGCAAATACATAGGGCATGAGCCCTCCCCGTTCTGACGCCCGTAGCAACATTTCTAATCAGCCATGACAACACTTCTGTTGAGCGTTCCTTCTTGTCACTGTGCCTGAGATAGCCTCAATTAAGACATCAGAGTTTGAAAATAAAATTTGTGATCACTGATATAGGTAATCACTGAATTTTACTACAGTATAAACTCGGCAATTTTGGGAAAAGACTTCACTGTAAATCAGCATGTCTCTGTAGGAACGCTATTATAATCGGGACTTGCATTGTCCTCTAAGAAGCAAATGGGATCATGGAAAATGTGACAAGAAAACACAACTCACCTATAAACCTTTATAGTAATTTAAAATAAATAATAAAATTTTGCTCTGAAGCCTATATAAAAAGGTCTAGATCTACCACATGCATTTCTTGTAAGGCATCCCAATATACTATGAGTGATAACCTATAGAGCTTATGATTTTTTTCACATCATTAATGTTTTGTAAAATCTATGATATAAATATTAATTAAACTTTTAATTAACATGGATATTTTAATTTACAAAGGCCTTTGTTTTGGTGTGATCGGATGGCCCAGGTCGTTTAAAAAGGAATTAATCAGTCAGCCAATAATAAACCGATTATCCAATTAAATTTGAGAGCTTTTCTTCCCACAATAAAAAGACTACAGAGAGTAGACAAATCGAGACTCATTCCTCTGATATTACAGTAATTCTCAGATTATGTTTGTTACATTTATGTTAATGACTGTGGCATTTTTTTCCTCACTGATAATAATTTTGAAACATTTAATCTCACCCTCCCCTATCCTGTTACTTATAGATGTGGCTATCCCATATCATTCAAGTATCAATCCTAAGAGGTATCACTCATGACAGTACTCACTATTTAGGAGTCTTTTAAACTATTTAAGGGACCATCCTGTAGTTCATCATTCAGTTGTGACAGAAGTGACGCATTAATCCCTATGTGAGTGTCTACCTTGGGCGGGGTGTCGTTTGGGGCACTGGGGACACGTCACAAGAAACAGAACACACATACTCCCTGCTCATACGGGACTTAGCCTGATATTTGTTCAGTGGAACAAAAGTCAACAGCAACCAACATTCATAACTATGTCTATCCTTAGTCTGAATGCTTTAAAGATTTTACCCAAAATATTTGCAGTTACTGTTGGACGTGACCCATGAAAACAAATGCATTTTTAGTCACATTCTAGGTAGCGCTCGCCTTTTCTCACTTAAGCTCCCTCTTTCCTATTTCCCTGCTGCTTGATTAAGACACACCGCACAATCCTTGCAGCCTCTGTGTTCTTCAGGACGTGTCAGCAGGGTTCGGACACAGAAGAACAACAGCATGTCCTCAGTCAGTGTGACATCTTACTCCCGTCTCAACAGTTCAAGATATGAATTGAAACTCTTTGAAAAGCTCTTGCTCATGACCTGGTAACTAACTGTATTTATGGAGATCCAGTGATGTGTGGAGCATTCTAATAGCCCTGCCAGCACAGTGTCATGTTTCTGTGGCAGCTGTGGGGTGTGAGAAAGAGATGTGCAACCACAAGTACAACCTTCCAGTGACAGCACAACTTTGCGCCGATTCTCGTATCCTTCTAAGTAGCTGTACCTTTGGCCCTGATGCACTGGGAAAGCAAGGGAGGGTGGTCATGTCAGAGGGAACCCTGAAGCTTCCATGCTACATTCTTTCTCCTGCAGATGTCTCTTTCAGGTCAAGTTGCTAGGATCTCTTTCTTGCTCAGGTAGTACTTCCTTTCTTTATGTAGGTAGCCAAGTGGGATGTGTCGTTGATGTTGGTGGTGTTCTTACTCGAAGGTACAGGGCCTGTTCTATGGTGATGTCTTTTTAGCCTCAGTTTTGTTTGAACTAAACTAAGCTCAGGATTTGAGTACTCTATAAGGAAAGCAGCCAGGAATTAATTCATTCCTCCTTTCTCTCTTTCTTTCTTTCTTCTTTCCCTTTACTTTTCTTTCCCTCTCTCTCTCCCTTTCTTTCACAACTGAATTAGCTATTCTCAGTTTTATAACCATAAAACTTAGTTTCATACAGAACTTTGCACTCAGAAGATTGATAGCGATTGTACTTTTGTTTATGGAATTTAAAAAATGGAACTATTATTATTAATAGAGCTTGGGGTGCCTAGGTGGCTCAGTCGGTTGAGCAGTTGACTTCAGCTCAGGTCATGATCTCACAGCTTGTGGGTTCAAGCCCCGTGATGGGCTCTGCACCCACAGCTCGGAGTCTGGAACCTGCTTTGGATTCCGTGACTCTGTGTCTCCGTGTCTTTCTGCCCCTTCCCCACTCAAAAACAAATAAACAGTAAAAATATTTTTAAAAATGGAGTCTGTAATTCAGACGCTGGCTATCTGTTCACAGATCTCATTTCCTTTTCTCTCAGGGCATTTAGCCAGGCTATATTTTCCTGCTTTTCTAAATAGATGTGCCCAAATGATCGACTTCTAGAAACATGTAGTGATATACACCATTTCCATCCATGGCTACTAAAATCTTTCCACTCATGATCTATGAGCTTGATGAAGATAAGCATGGCAATGGTGAGAGACACACAACAGAAGGAACCTGGATCTTGAAATCACCATTTGGAGGAGAGGCAGATGTCAGGATCATCTGCTTTGAGCCTTTGGGAGCTAGGAAAGAAAAGAATGCATTTGGCCATTAAACATTTTGAGATTTTTTTACGACACCTAACATAACCTTAATTGATACGCTTCGTACCCATAATTATCAAACTCTAAAGAATAAAAGTAGAGGCAACAGACTGACTTTCACGTGGAGATGTTCTCTTTTGAAACTGATTTCTTAAATACAGATTTCAAAATCTATAATTACAACAAACCATAGCAATAAAGCAGAGAATTCAAGAACCAATTTGTCAATGCACATTTATACCCAACAAAGCAAAGAGTCTGTTATTACAGAAGAGTTTCAGTAGCTTTCTAGGACCAGGTCCATCCACCATTTTTCTCTCATGGATTTGGAATAGGCGAGAGTGCTAACAATCATTTTTATTAATTTCTCAAGATGACTCTGGAGCATTAGCACAGCAGTGAGTGTCTAGGTTGAGTTACAGATTCCTGACAGCCTTCTCTGTTGAAGTGGGCTTCTTCCCTCTGAAGGCTCAGTCAGTTTCCATGGTGATAAGTACTGGGCCCACCTGAGGCCTTCTCACTGAGGGGCTTGGTGGGGGTTCAGGTGACTTTACAGAGAGAATATGTGAAAGCCTTAGGATGAAGAAAGGAAAGGGTCACTGAGCACTCAGAATGGCCTCTTCCCCACTGGATTTGGTGGTGTCTTACTAGGAATGAAAGATGAGAATGAAAAGGCAGAAGAACATGGATTCCTATTGTCACAGAAATTTCCAGAATAAAGAAAGGAAGTTTTATTTTTAAGTCAGAGCTGAAGTGGCTGACAAGAATTTGTGAGGCCCTGAAGAAAGCCAGAGATGGATTAATTCCACTCTTCAAGCCTTACAGTTTTGGCTTTCAGATACAAGAGCAGAACTCATTGGTGAGTTCCAATGATCTGCTCCCACAGTGAATAGCTAGAAATGAATCAAAAGCTGGCAAGAGCTGAAAAGTGAGTGGGCATGCCTCTGGCTCACAAACGTAAGATACAATTTCTGAATATATATCGACTGTTGCCACGGTGGGCCAGCCCTTGCGGGAGATTCTTCTATCACCAATCTGATGTGTAATATGTATTAGAGTCATTACCAGGACATTCAAAGAAAGTACCTGTTAACAGAAGGTGGGTTGTTTCTCATATGAGCAGATGAATAGAAGTCACATAAAGCACGGCCAATTTCTTTTTGAAGTTCTACTAGTATCCAGTGCCAGTGTTACTCATTCATGCTTTGGCTCCTTCCAGAAGCACTAAAGGGAATTGTGTGCTTGTAATACATGCTGCTGATCCATAATTCCTTTTGAAAAGGCATCTTTCTGATTTTCAGCTTTGAGCTATACAATGCCCCCTGCTGTTCAAGGTACAGTTTGTAATTTTCCTCAAGCCCCCATTCTGCTGGCCTTGTAAAGTGTTGGCTGAATTAGAACAAAAAGGTAGGAAAACAATTTTCTTGAAACACACCAAGAAAGTGAAGTTCAAGGAGCCTGATGCACCCTTTGGATCTCACAGGGTCGACTGAAGATTGCATTCTCTACTGTGTTTCCATTTAATTAATTAGCTTTTTTCCCCCTCTCAGACCATTTTTTCCCCGCAACCCCAACCTGTCTTATTTATCCTAACTTATCAAATGTATTTTTTCTCTTTAAGTATTTCCCTTTCAATGCACTCTATGGAAGCATAATGGAAAGGAGAAAGAAACATGATGAAATGCAATGCAATTTTAATCTAATATTTAAGACCAACAATTTTGTGGTAGGCGAGGCAGCGTAATCAGCTAACACAGTTCCTGTTGTCCTTCTTCAAAGTCAGTTGATCTTGTTCTACTAGGTCTTTGGGAACACAACCACCTTACTTGTTTTTAATTGGTGCCTTCCTCTTCCATTTATCAAATCCAAGAGAGAGGAGCACATAGAGTGAGTAATCTCAGAAATTTAACACAGTATCCACTTGACCGCAGATGAGTTTAGCGAGCAAATCAGAAAGGATGGAGAAGTAGCAAGAACATGCAGAATTCTGCCACGATCCTTGGTTCCAGCCTCATCGACTTTTGGTGCTCATTAAACATCCATTATCATCCTTGCTTATGAGGACACCCCACACTGCAGTAGTTATAGGCTCAGACAACAGCAAAGGTGATATGGCAGCTGGCTTACTCTGGGATTGGGAACACAACACGCCCCCAAAGTAATAAAATTTCTTATTAAAAGGGAAGATATCTTTAACCGGCCCTTCATTTCCCCCCTGAGACTGACAGGCGATTTCAACTGTTTATTTTTACTTAGCTCCGATGAATGGCTCTATTTCATTCAGCTTCACAATAATTTGGTGGTTCATGTTGCTGCTGGCACCGAGTGGAAGTGAAGGGCATCATTAGAGGCATTCCTTAGCAATCGTGGTGAAATTAGATTCTTTGGAAACTAAATCACGCCTTAGTTTCAAGAAGGGGAAGTTGGACAAGAGGAAAGTGATGTGAAATTGGTCGAATTATCCCTACCTTTCAAGACATTAGACAAGGTCAGAAAACCAAAATTTAAATTATATTTTCACTCATGTGTGCACCCTGTCTCTAATAACTAGTTCATAAGCGTATTGATATTTACACCATGTCTGTTTACTTTTAGAGAGCCCGTTTTCATTAAATTGTGCAAGTGTGGGTGTACGAATATAGGGCTAGTTGGTGAATTGCTTTATTCTCTTGACTTGAAATATAAGTAGATTTTAAGTACAGCCTAGCGAACACTAAATGAGGCCAAAGAAAACATTTCCTTCTGCCTCCCAGCGCCTCCTTTCTATTTTGAATGTGTTCAGTGAGGTTCCCTAAACTTCAAGCATGTTCCCATTTCCAGACATTTCTGTTTGCATTCCTCTCTACCTAGAAACCTCTTTTTTCTTTTCTTTTTTTTTTTTTTTTTTTTTTGTAGCCCTACCTGGCTCCCTCTCTTCCTATAGCAGGTCTCTTTTGAAAGGTCTTTCACCAGGGATGCCTTCTGAAATGGTTCCATTTAAAATGGTTCATCAACCTTAAGTTATTCTTTGCTTCCCAATTTGACTTATGTTCTACCTGTCAGTTACCTCCATATATATATAATTTCCCTTACTTTTTTTATTTTCTACCTCTCCCGGTAGAAAATAAGCTCTTTGAGTCTTTGTGTGTCTTCTTCACCGCTATAACCCCAGCTTCTGGAATAGCATGTGGCACATCTAGGGTTCTTTATTTATTTGGCACAGATTGATGAATAAATAAGGGAAAGAGATATGGTACTGCTATAGGAAGTTAAAATGACACTTCTCAAATTCCCAGCCACATACCTTGAACTCTGTCATCTACCGCCTCATATAAGAAAGCAAAGCAGAATGGGCTTTAGAAGAATAGAATGTGCAATAGAAGAATATCTTTGAATCATTTGTTATTTATTTAAAAAAAACAAACAACCACCTTGATCTCAAATTTTATTTTCTTAGGTTTCACTGGTAATGATTTGCTTCCAGTCGTGATAATAGCGTGTTCCAACATCTGTCTTAAAGGCCCCATGGTGTGAATACAACTGTGACTAGATCAGGGTGACAAACTTGTATTCTCCTCCTCTGTGAACATTTTAATTACTTTTGGATTCTCACAAATAAAATAACCGGCATCTAGCATCCATTGCCAGCTCATTTGTGAAGCCACTAGGAACCACACAGATGAGTGAATACACTCCTCCAATTCCGAGACATGCCAGCCGGGCCAGCTTGGAAGGGATGCCGTCAGTTCCCCTGGGTCTCACTGAAGGGTCTGCCCAGATCAGTGTGTGAACATGTCCAAAGGTGGGAAGCCTATAGCGATATTGTCATTGATGTGTTTGACATCTTCGTTATGCATTTTGTACTTTGTGACTAAGTACGTAGACATAATGGATATGGTTTTCATATATAGATATGAAAGGAGATATTCCAGGTAGAGGGGATGCCCCAGTGTTTTCCATGCATTTGTGTTCAGAGAATTGTGTTCACAGAATTTATGAATCCAGCACGTGGTTATCTGGGACAGGCTGGTCTGTGGTTTCTCTAGAGAGCTTTCAAAGAAGCATGCAATATTCTCTCTTCTTACATGCCTGGTACACACATGTAGAACTTTGCATATTTGAAAGATGTGTTGCCACGATTTGGTGATAGTAATTAATTCTCGCTGCAAGAGGGGCATTTTTGCATTTTCATTAGCGTGCTTGTTCCGTCCTATCTTGGCACCATTAGAATGTAGGTTAAATCACTGCCTAAATAGGTGGGTTCTCTGAGCTGAGGAGCACAAGAGGGTACAGAGTCTGAGAAATCTCTGGGAAAATCCAGTCATCATCACAGTGGGTGATAATATACTTGTGTTTTGTCGAGGAACTAGGTTTTATACATATTTTGAGGTCAATATGGAAAATTCAATGTCTGTATCCAGTATTGCTGAGTATTATGGACATTGGGATACATAAGGCTGTGTGGCATTGAATACATATGAAGTAGGTCTTACGTGGCTGTGTCTAAAAAATGGGACAGTGTAGTCTGTATATTAAAATACTCCACGTATTATAAGATAATGATTCCTTCCTTGTGATTTAGATACTATTTTTTTTTAAATGTTTATTTATTTTTGAGAGAGAGAGACAGAGACAGAATGAGCAGGGGAGGGGCAGAGAGAGAGAGGGAGAGAGAGAGGATCCCAAGAAAGCTCTGCACTGATAGTGTGGAGCCTGACACAGGGCTCAAACTCATGAACCACGAGATCATAACCTGAGCCAAAATCAAGAAGAGTCACGGGTGCTTCACTGACTGAGCCACCCAGGTACCCCTGTGTAGAGAATTTTTTTTTAATATTATCTGATTTATTCTCCTCACACAGTACTGTAGTGTGAACCAGATTCATGTCAACACTGATTCTAAACAAAGAAACTGAGACTCAAAGAAGTGGCTTCCCTATCCATCCCATAGTAATCACTGAGGCCACAGGTTAGACCCTGACACTTGATATTCAAGTGCGTGATGTCACCAGAAAGATGCTGACGTGTTTCTACATGGTGCCTGTGGTGCACTTTTTTGATAGACCTACTAACAAAACAAAGAAGTACTTAACGTGTGTCCCTCCCTCATGGGGAATTTTTCCAGTCCCACATATTACTATAAATGGGGGTGCTCACTACAAATGGGGGGGAATCTCCTTTTGGCCCACTGACTAAGGAACGAGAACTCCTGGGCCCAAATTGCATTTGCCAAGTGGCATTTCTCTCTTCTTTGGTTTCAATTCTGGGCAGCATACTGATTTCTGGCTTCCTCACTTGCCTGACTAAGGAGAAGGAGTCTGGAAACACCCTATCTCCCTCATTTGCCTGCGGCCGTTGGTGGTCCCTTTGTGATAAAGAAGAGACAGGCAGACACAGCTTTTGTTTTTTCCTTATTTACTCTATGCAGTGTTTTCTGTAATGGAGACGCTCCCCTCGTTCTGATTTGGGGGGCGCTGGGTGTTGGGAGAGCACGCATATGGACCCGAGATGTCCTAGCAGGTTCCTGTGAGCTGGGAGCGCACAGAGGCAGCCGCACCGTTTAGAGCATAATTGGCAGTGCTGTAGATCACAGGATGCCCAAAGTTCACCACGAGGAGATAGAGATGTCAGAGAAAACCCCTGAAGAGACACATCAAAAGCTTCTCCCTTCTGCCGCTCTCGATAACGATTCCAACTGTGTATTGCAGGTTGTGTGTTGTTATGGTGACAGGAGGGGGAATAACTTGGGAGGCAAAGGGAGGAAATAGGCTGGACCAGCAGCGCATCTCTGAAATCTTTGTGAGATGGGTCTGAAATTTTGGATAGCCTCGGGGATGTAGAGTTGGGCCGCAAGATGTGTGACGAGTGTGGGCGTTTTGAGGTTAATAAAGCTTTCCACTTTTTTTTTTTTTGTCAAAGCAATGGCACATGGCACCCAAGAGCATGAACTCTGACACCAGAATGCCTGTTTCAAAGTGAGCCTCCACTGCTTAACTAGCTGTGCCATTTTAGCTCTCCAGATCCGTAAAATGGGGATAATGGTAATGCCCATTTTCAAAGCACGCTCTGAGGAGTAAATGCATTGATGTGCGGAACTCATGCCTGCCCCCGTAATAAGCGACTGATGCATTTTGACTGTTCATGATTATCCCACATTTTCACAGGAGGTAGTGCAGTGCACAGGAAGGCTCTGGGGTTGACTGTTGGGGTTTCAATTCTTGTTCATTCCCTGCCCAGCTGTGTGGCTTTGGGCCACCTAACCTCGCCATCCCTCAACTTTCTCATCTGTAAAATGAGGATTTTTTATAGTAGATCTCTCATAAGACACTTTTAGAATAAATAGGAATACATGAAGGGCTCAGTTAATTTGTTATTATTATTTCAGGAAACCATGCTTAGTGAGGTAGCAGAATGCCAGGAATGGGGTGGGATGGCGGTATCTTCATAACACCGTGGTATAATAAGATTCAGAGTCCTGCCTGCAGTACCATTTTTCTTCTGGAGTAAGAGTTCCCACTGACTGAAGAAATGTAATCTATGAATTTTCTCTTGTCCTCTCAAATACTAATGATAAAAAGAGTACCTATAAAAACTGTATTTATAAAAAGAATGTCCTTGTCACTATATCCCAGGCAATGTTGGATGATTATTACTGCCAAGAGAACAATTAAAAATATCCCACAAGTATCACTGGCCAATATTTATAGAATGGACACAATAGATGTTAAAATTGATTAAAGTACAATGCCTCTTATCTCCTAATTACCACCAAAATTGAAAAGAAATTGAAAATTTATGACTCCAATGTTAGCACCTAATAATAGTAAGTCATATGTATAATGGTCCCAAATATTCACCGCCTCCTAAGAGGCAGGGCACACTTTCCTATCTTTATGACTTTGGGTTTGGCCACCTGTCTTTTTTGATTGATAAAAGATAGATGGAAGTAACAATATGCAGTCAGACCTTGGAGATATTGTGGGTTCGGTTCCAGAGAGCTGCAATAAAGCGAATATTACTTTATTGCCAAAAAAAAAAAATGCCAACCATCGTCTGAGCTCTCAGTCAGTCATAATCTGATCACAGGTCATCCTAACAGATATAATAACAATTTAAAAAGTTTGAAATATTTATAGAATTACCAAAATGTGACACAGAAACATGAATAAATCTGTAGGAAAATGGTACCAGTAGATTTACTCCTTGTGTGGTTGCCATTTGTAAAAAACAAAACAAAACAAAACAATGCAATCTAGGAAGTGCAATAAAGTGCAATAAAATGAGGCATGCCTATAGTGTAAGCCAACTTTTATACACACTGAGAAACCAAAACATTCATGTGACTCACTTTATCGCAATATTCACTTTATTGCAGAGGTCTGCAACCCAGTCTGCCATATCTGAACTATCCCTGTACTGCTTCTAAGCAAAAACATTAAGAAGCATCTGGGATTCTTGCCACTCTCTTGAGTTTCTGCCCTTCACCATGCCAACAGCATTTTCTAGAGAATGGCTGCTCATTCAGAAAAGTCACATATAGCCCAGTCAAGCCAAGCAGATTCCAGCAAAATTGCAGCAGACCTGTAGCTATCGTGGAAGGAAGCAATAAATTAAATATTTACTTTGTAAGTCACTAAAATTTGAGAGTTGTTTATTGCTGCAGCAAAAGCTGAATAATAAATATAGAACCATTTTTAGAGGACTTGCTATATGCCCAATGCTTAGGTAAGCATCAAACATACTCTCATTTTATCTCCTCCTTATCCCTATGAGCTAGACATTATTATTCCTATTTAGCAGATGAAAAATAGAGTAAATGTTGGATAACTTGCTATACAATTTAGGAACCAAGTTGAGATTCCACTCAGGACCATCTAACTCCAAAGACTGAAGTCTTAGACAATGAATGTGCTGCATTCTGAGGATGGAAACTGTATACAATGGATGTATTGAAGGTACCACATATCCAAATCCTTGCCATTCTTTACAGTTCAACCTAAGAATTCTTTATAGATGTGTGTGTGTGTGTGTGTGTGTGTGTGTGTGTGTGTGTGTATACAGGAGATATATATATATGTATATATATATATATATATATATATATATATATATCCATGAGAAACAATGCACACGATATTTTCTGAACGTATCCAAAGTAAATAACAAATATTGAGGAACAATCAAAATTTTCCAGGACTGAACCTTTAATGAAACTAGATGTACTTAGGTGATTTGGATACAACCTAAACCACACAGAATCTTACTCCAAGGATTTGAATTCTCATGGAGAAAAGAAGCTGGATTTTTAGTCTAATTCTTTTAGATTCCTAGCATAGTCTCTGTGGCCCTTTGTGTATAAACCCTGGCCTTAAGAAAGGCCCCTGGGCCTCCTGGACTTTCTCTCCCCAGCCCAGGTTGGAAGATTTCTCTCTATTGGAGAAATGAATAATTCAGAATTAGAAACTACATGGGTCCCCCCACCCCTCAGCCTCCCAACTTGGTCATAGCCTCATTATGGGAAAAGCCATTCCAAAAGGCAAACAGCTTTTCATAATTGTTATTTAATGGATATTGCCTGCTCCAGGGATTTCTTTCTCAGTATCTATTTGTAATTCAAAGGTCAGCGGAACACCACTGGCATATACAAGGATTCTGAGAGATTTGTTCCTCCTGATTGAAATTCAGATACAGCACATAGTAGATTAGTCTAGGAGCCTCTTATGTGGTACGGGTCACAGTCAGGACGGATCTGACCTCGTCTTAATACTGGATCTTCACCGTCACTCAGAAAACTGACCTATGAATGTGAAATATGACCCGGAGCACTTCACTAGCCTGGCATAAGGGGGAGGTCGCCAAGTGCAAGGGCTTGATGCTCTGCCATGGTCATTATCCTTCCCCTTAACTGGCCCTAATATCACCTAAATGGGGTTCTCCTTAAGATAACTTAAGCAGGAAAAGCTGGCCTGGGAGAGTAATTTAGGCATCATGTAGGTACATCTTTGCATGATTTATATGGCAAGCTATACTTAAATTAGTAATGGCAGTCTCATTTCAAGATATTATATATTGAAATATTATTCAACAAGAAAGCTATTTTCCAAGTAGGCATGGATGATGATTATTTATTAGGTTAAAATTCATCCCTACTTCCCATGTGATCACCACTTCCATTTCGAACGAGCTTAAAGCTCTCACACACTGCAGTTTATGCATAAAGACTGGCTGCTTAGAAGCACTTGTGGCTTGAGCTCCAGGGAAGGAAAATACTCCCAATTGGTTCACAGTATTTATGGTAGATACTTGTTTACTTCAAAAACAGAGCCTAATTAAAAATCAGAAAAGGACAAATTCTAGAGCTGCCAGCATGGGGTGTGTGTGTGTGTGTGTGTGTGTGTGTGTGTGTGTGAGAGAGAGAGAGAGAGAGAGAGAGGGAGAGAGGGATAGAGAGAGAGAGAGAGACAGTTTTCTTTCCTTCTGTTTTTAGTTTATAGCGTGATATTTGGAGTTCACTGTTGAGGTTATTTCCAATCAAATTGCATTCAAGCCTAGAACAATGTATAGGTTGTCAGCATGGATGCTAGTGGACTATGGGCCACACGTCTTCTAGGTTTAAATGGAGGATATAAAACTAATGTCTGTAAGGGCAACATCATTTCTCCTCCCCCAGAGAAAATCTGGCAGTAATTTTGAGGATAGAGACTTGAAAGGAACAGCCAGTAGTGCTTGAATAAAAGCTAGGAGAGGAATGAAAGCTTATGAAGTAAGCAAGCGAGGTCAAGGGATCCAGTTTCTGTATGAGACCCTGACACCAATGACAGGGACAGCCCTCTACACATACCCCTGGTCCACCGGATTTCACTTTATCAAGTCGTCAACTGCTGGGTTTTCAAACGGTAGCTTACGCATTGAGGCTGGGATGAACCTGAAGCAGGGCTCTGTGGGACCCAGCACAGTTAATTTAAAAGTAAATAAATACATGTTTATTCCTTTTTGAGAGGGGGGAGGGGCAGAGGATCTGAAGCAGGCTCCGCGAGGACAGCAGTGACCCTGATGTGGGGCTCAAAGTCACGAATCCCGAGACTGTGACCTGAGCCGAAGTCTGACACTCAACCGACTGAGCCACCCAGGCACCCCGGGACAGTTAATTCCCGAAAAAGTTGCCAAACCCTCTGTTGCCAATTTTTTCTCTCTTGTTCTCACTTCCAATCCAGCAAGATTTTCACCTCAGTCATGTCGTTCCACACTGCTTTTAGCACGGCATCTGTCAAAGAAACCCAACGGTTCTTTCTCAGTATGTATCCTTCTGGCCCCATCAGCAGCATCTGAGGTACTATTTTCGGTAATGATGAGGAAGAATGGAGTGGGAGCCTGAGAAGAAGTTTCCTGAGAAATTCTAATTAGGATTACCTTTCTGAGGAAAATAGTAAAGATATGCTGGCAAGAATCGATGGTGGGATGGAGAGGAAAGAAGACACGGCACAGAAAGCATGGGCATGAGATGCCATGTGGCTGAGGGAGGGCTGCATGAAAATCACTGCAAGACTGCAATGAGTGGGGTTGTATTAGCGTACCTCACTCGCTTGCTGGAAAACTATGGACTCTGTGGGCTGTAGCTCCTTTCCCGCCTCATGCCAGTGAAAGCTGTAGACGTTTTTGAGTGGAGGAGAACGATAGGTAAGATTGTTAAATGATTACTCTGTGCGAAGCATGGATTGAAGGGAATCACAAGCGTTGACCGACACCTAGGCAAACAGGATTCTTATCCTGATTTTACAGACTGAGGTGTGAGAGGCCAAAAAGTTTATCCACCTAGTAAGTGAGTGTCCCAGGATTTGAACATAGCTTTTGGAACCACCAACTCAGCCATTTACCCAGGAAACTCTGATAAATGTCCTAAAATGTTGGAATGCATGAATGTGTTAAAAAACATGGCTCCTTTGCCGTATCAGTCACTGTGCCACATTGAAAGCATGCCAGGCACTTTTCTTAGTGCTTCAGATGTGCCAACCTAACCCTGAGCGCAGACCTATAAGGTATATATATCATTATATTTCCCATTTTACAAATGAGGAAACTGAGGAATGAATGATTTGCTCCAGTTCTCATAGCTACTTAATTCAGTTAGATGAAAACCAAGATACATCCTATTTTATTACTGCCTTGCATGTATATAATTTATAAATTAAAAAAAATATACTTGTATTGAGGCTCTTTTTGTTGGGGTCTCTCTTTTTATACTAACAGGGTTGGGAAATTAAAAAAAATTTGAGTCTATCTTAGACACTTGAACCCACTGGTCTAGTGCAGGGATCAGGAAACTTTCCGTCAATGATCCTATAGTAAACATTGTAGGGTTTGTGGGCCACGTAGTCTCCATTCCAACTACTCAGCTGTGCTGAGGCAGCCACAGATGATATACACACAAATGGGCATGGCTGTGTTTCAGTAAAACTTAATGTACAAAAACTGGTAGCAGGCTCGATTTGGCCCATGGGCCAAATAGCTTCCAGACCCCTGAATATTCTGTTGAAAGAGAATAGTCCCATTGATGACTATGGCAGAGAATGCTGTGGCATCCGGTCATACCTACCTTTTTCTTCCTTCCTTTCTTTCTTTCTTTCTTTCTTTCTTTCTTTCTTTCTTTCTTTTTCTTTCTTTCTTTCCTCCCTTCCTTCCTTCCTTCCTTCCTTTTTCTTTCTTTTTCTTTCTTTCTCTTTCTTTCTTTCTTTCTTTCTTTCCTCCCTTCCTTCCTTCCTTTTTCTTTCTTTCTTTCTTTCTTTCTTTCTTTCTTTCTTTCCTCCCTTCCTTCCTTCCTTCCTTCCTTCCTTTCTTTCTTTCTTTTTCTTTCTTTCTTTCCTTCCTTCCTTCCTTCCTTCCTTCCTTCCTTCCTTCCTTCTTTCCTTTTTCTTTCTCTTTCTTTCTTTCTTTCTTTCTTTCTTTCTTTCTTTCTTTCCTTTCTCTTTCTTTCTTTCTTTCTTTCCTCCCTTCCTTCCTTCCTTCCTTCCTTCCTTCCTTCCTTCCTTCCTTCCTTTCTTTTTCTTTCTTTCCTTCCTTCCTTCCTTCCTTCCTTCCTTCCTTCCTCTTTCTTTCTTTCTTTCTTTCTTTCTTTCTTTCTTTCTTTCTTTCTTTCTTTCTTTCAAGTAGAACCTGGGGATACTGGTTGGCCCAGTCAGTGGAGAGCATGTGACTCTTGATTTTGGGGTTGTGAGTTCACACACAAGTAAGTAGGCATGACAACTACTTAAAGATAATAATAATAAAATCCTCTAAAAAAATAAAAAGAGAAAGTAGAACCTGTATTTTTTTTAGCTGGCCATGTGGTTGTCCAGAATAGAAGTCACTCCATCCCTAAGCTGTGACCACGTGACAAGTTCTGGCCAATGGGAAGTAAGCAAATATTGTATACCCATCTTCCAGGAAACCTATGCAAAAGGAGAAAAATCTCCTCTTTCTAGTGAGCTGGTATTTGGGTGGACTGTATGGCGTCCCGACAGTTATTCTGGCCCAAGAGATCACCTTCAGAATGAAACTATACACGATGGAACAGAATGGGAGAAGAAATTGAAGCTCTCCAACTCTTGGGGCACCAAGGCATCCCATATCCTGACTTCCTCTACGTGAAAGAGCTTCCTCTACATGAAAGAAAGAATTAAGCTTCTTTCTTGATTGAACTTGCTATTTGGGTTTTCAATTACACTAAGCCTAATCTCATCCTACATGATACAGTGGTCCTGTATCTTTAACTATATCAGGAAGGTACACTTTTCTGCAGTACTAAGGAAATGACAGGATGGGAGGTAATGTGACATAAGAAGTCAAAACCTGATTTAACTTGAAGTCAAAACCTGGCTTTGCCACTACTCCGCGATTCTGGGCAAATTGCCTTTGTCTCACTGCCAGCTTCCTCATTTGTAAAATAGAGTTGGCTACAACTAATTCACAGGGGTGTTGTGAGGCTAAAATGAAATAAAATATGTGATAGTGATGGGGCAATATTTACCCAATATTTATAGAAATATATATATATATATATATATATATATATATATTCTACACATGTATATCAATGCACATGTGCTTATATATGTCTATAAACACGTGTATAAATGTATGTGTACACAATATTACTATGGAAGAAAGGAAGTAGGTAGTAAATGTTAGGGAACTAACAAGGGGTATTCTTCCAAGCAAGGCTGACCTAAACATGTGGCAACCATGCTGTATGATTTACCATTTTCTAGTTGTGCTAGGCATCTTTTAGCTCTCTGTACATTGACCTATGCTGGTCCTTCTGACATGCATGCCATTCCCTGTTTAATAAACTTTGGCTCATCTTTAAACTCAAATGGTTTTCTTTATTTCTTTCTAACGTCTTTTCCAGCTCTCCCAAGCAGAATACATTTCTACTTGTAATTCTGTCATACGCTATGAATACGTTCACCAGAGCATTTCATTAATTATTCACTTTTATTCCAAAGTGGAATAGAACTTCTAACACATCTTCTACTTTTCATTCATTCACTCAAAACATGTTTCTTCCATACATCAGGCACTGTTTACACTTAAGAGTTACCATAGTGTACAAATAGATATACTCCCTTTCCTTTGGAAACTTACATTTCGCGGGGCCGGGGGCGGGGGGGGGGGAGCCAAATACCCAAAAGCTAAATATATGAAATGTCAGATGGTAAGAAGGCCAAAAAGCATGGTTAGTGGATGGGAAGTGAGCTAGGAGGTGCCTTCAGTTAGATTATTCAGAAAGGCATCTCTGATGAGATTTCACTTGCACAAGAGAACCCGGTAAAGAAAGGGTGAGCCTTATAGGTGAGCAGAGAGCAGGAGCGTGCTAAAAGGATTGCAGGCAGGCCAGGGGGGGTCATGCAAAGTTTTTGTGGAGGAAAGTGATTTACGTATGTTCAGAAGAAGAGGGACACGATCATGAAAGACCTATTTGACTTTCATGGGTAGACTATGAAGAGTCCTGAGATGGCAAGGAACAACCAATCTACTTACCAGGATCCCACTGGCTTCTCTACGGAGAATAGATCAAATGGGAACAAAGGCAGAAGCACTGAACCAGGGAGGAGGTTACACTCTGGGTAGAGATGGTGAGAAGTGGTTTGAAATGGGATATATTTTGAAGTTGACTAGAAATTAGTATCTCCAGTCACAGAACAAATATCTAACGTATGTTTGTGGGAAGAATGAATTATTGAAATAAATGATTCAGGATTAGAGCTAGAGAGTCTTAGTATTTAAGCGAGGATTAAGTAACACAGTTGACCCTTGAACAACATGGGTTTGTACTGCATGCATATATTTTTTTTTTGCAGGACAGCATTGTACATGTATTTTTTCTTGTGGTTTTCTTAACTTTTCACCCCTCCAGCTTAATTTATTGTAGAATATAGTATATATACATAGAACCATTTGTTAATTGACTGTTATCAGTAAGGCTTCTTGTCAACAGTAGGCTATCAGTAATCAAGTTTTGGGGGAGTCAAAAGTTAAACACAGAATTTTGACCGTGCAGGGGTTCAGTGCCCCCAACCCCCGTGTTGTTCAAGAGTCAACTGAAATTCAATTTCAGTTTCGAAATAGTTGTCAAAGAAGCAAAAAATGATTTTATGTGTTTCAATCTTTTGGAAAGTTACAAACATTTTGGAAAACTAAGTTTGTGTTGTGAAAGCAAAGGCTTTAAAAACCATGGAAGGAAGACTTGAGGCTAATGTTTTCAAGTCTTAAAACAATAGCACATTATGGTATTGAGGGTATCATTAGACAATAATTAAGTCAGTGCTATTAAGAAAACAAAAGCATTTTTACTTCACACAACCTAAGACAGCTTAGGCAATCAAGAAATAATCAAAAGTATTTATGAAATCTCTAATATTAGTGGGTCGGGAGAGAAAAATATTCTGGCCATTTGCATAATGTTTTAGATGACAAATCTACAGATAACATGTGAATAGGTTAATATTATGCAAAATGATGACAAATGATATTTAACTGGCTCTCTGCTTAGAAAGGATAATGTAGCAAAGTTTAATTATGATGGGCTCTTTTGCTAGTGGGACCTTTAAATTTCTGTGAATCATATTGAGAGATCACATAAAAGGAAAATGTGAAAGCTGGAAGAGTGATCACAATCTTGCCTTATTCTCAGAGAAAAGGAGTGTTGATCTAAAGAAGAAAACTTTAAGAATATGTTTGGATTTTCTAAATTACTTCCAAAAACATCCTGCACACAATTTTTAAATTTGTAACGCACATGCAGCCAGGTCCTGGATGATGTATGTTTAGATTTGAAGACAGAAGTGTTCTGAAACATCTTATTTGAATGCTATTTTAGGGAACAATCATGTCCCTCTTCACTCAAGCCTGCATGATCTTATGTAGTAGAAGGAATTCCCACTCCTTCAGAATAATCTCAACCAGTAACTTGCAGCCTCCTCCCTGCCTTCACAATCATTTCTCTTCAAGGCATGAGAGTGGCATCGGATAGTAAGACCGAGGAAAGCACGATGCACGTGGCTTGAACTTTCTTCCCATACTTTGCACACAGTCTTCTCTCTTCCTCATGAACAGATACCTATCTGGGGGCACCTGTGTGGCTCAGTCAGTTAAGCGTCTGACTCTGGATTTCAGGTCAGGTCATGATCCCCTAGTCTGTGGGACCAAGCCCTGCCTCAGGCTCTGCACTGGCAGCCTGCTTGGGATTCTCTCTCCTGCCCTCTCTCTTCACCTCCCCCTGTTCCCTCTCAAAATAAATAAATAAACATTAAAAAAAAAAGAAAGATACCTACCTTGGTAAAGGTCAGTACATGGGTCACTAATGGGAGGTTTGAGTAGCTACAAGCTCATTTGGCCATTTGTGTAAGTCATGACCTCTACTCAACACTGCTACTGTTCATCTCCATCTATATGACACTTGAGACTTACCTCTCCGTTGGCTCAGATCTCAAGGTGACTGGGGTGGTTAATTTTATGTGTCCACTTGGTTGGGACAGGATGCCAGATATGTGGTCAGGCATTGTACCGATATGTCTATGAGAGTGCTTTTGGATGAGATTAACGTTTAATTGGGGGACTTTGAGTAAAACAGATTGCTCCCTAATGTGGGTGGGTCTTCGTCAAATCAACTGACAAATCAGTTGAAAACCTGAATAGAACAAAAGAGTGACTTCCCTCCCACAAGCAAAAGGAGGTTCTGTAGCGGAAGTCTTTCATACTTAAACTGAAACGTTTGCTCTTCCCTGAGTCTCTAGCCTGGTGACCTTTGAACTTGAACTGTGGCATCCATACGCTGGTCCACTCTGTAGATTTTGGATTTGCTAGCCTTTATAATTGCTGAGCCGATTCTTTAAAATTTTATATATATAGTATATATAATATATGCATTATATATTTTATTATATAATAATATTAATATATAATTACATGTAAATTAGATATTAATAGTATTATAAGTTATTTTATATATATTCATTCTCTGGGAGCTCTGAATACTGTAGGGTGGTAGAGGGACTTGAGTGATTATCACTTCTTAAATCTCAACATTATTTTCAAAATATCAATAGGAGAATCAATTGCTTGTATTATAAACCTAAATAATAATTTCTGAAGTCTTCTACATGGTACTAACAGATTTGAAATTAGAAATATTATCATGGGAAATCATGCCTTTATTTTTTTTTAAGTTTATTTATTTTGAGAGAGAGAGTTGGGGGGAGGGACAGAGAGAGACAGAGAGAGAGAAAAGCAGAATTCTAAGCAGGCTCTGCACTGTCAGCACAGAGCCTGATGCGGGGCTTGAACTCACAAACTGTGAGATCATGACCTGAGCCTAAGTCAAGAGTTGGATGCCTAACTGACTGAGCCACCCAGGTACCCCTCATGCCTTGGTTAGAAGGGCAAATTAAGTAGTCTTTGCCGAAACCATATTGTGTGCTAAAGTGATTCAGTGAGATCATGGGGCTAAAGAATTCCCCCTTTTGATAAACCTTTGAATTGTTGGAACTCATTTTCAATAAAAATTTGGCAATACTCTAGGGTCCCTTAACTGGTTTCGTATAATCAGAGAAGCATGACTTAATAAAGAAATGCAGTAAGAATTAAGTTGAAGAGATGTTCCAAAATTGAACATTTGAAATTCTTACGTTTGGGGCTTGGAGTTGCTATTTTAATTCAGAACACATCACACATTTTAAAGCAGGTAGTATTTTGGACTCAACCACTAGGTGAAAATGACTTTTTATGGCTTTTAAGAAAATCCGACCCCAACAGAAATAGAGATTAATGGACAATGGGCATTTTATGAATACAAATGTATATCATAATATTTTACGGTGCCCAAATAACGATGAGTCAACTGTGGGTTATAGTGTTGCAAAAGCATAAAAAGATGACTGAATGTTCCTAAAGCTGATCCTACAGGCTTGTAAGCCTGCATATGATATAATGTGTGGCAGCTACAGCCACGTTGGACTCTCAAGTTTTCTTGAATCCTATTATCTTAGAATTAACATGTGTCATAAATGCTGTAAATGACTCGAGAACGATACTTTAGATCAAGAGCTTTTACAGATTTACCAGTGGGTGATCAGTGAAATGGGAACATATGGGAAGAAATCTAAGAAGTGTGTGTCGCGGGGGAAGGGATTGAAGAAAAGGGAAATAGTCCTATATCAGTTATCTATGGATGTTCGAAGATCAGCTGGGACACCAGGATGATTGAGCCCATCTCTTTCTATAATATAGTCTCAGGACTTCTCTCGATCTGCATTGTGTCCCCTGTAAGATAACAGGGTTTCTTACATGGTGGCTTGGGGCTTTCAAAAGAACAAAAGCAGGAGCCAACAGGCTCTGGAATTGACACAGCATCTTTTCTGTCACCTTCTATTAGAGGCAGGGAACCTGGTCAGAGTCATTATACAGGGCATGCCTACCAGGACACATGGTTCACCAAAGGTCACCAGTACAGCAAACTGCCCCAAGCTCAAAGCCATTCATGCCTGAAAATCTTAGGAAGTGGTTTGGGTATAGGTCAGCCTATGTTTTAAGTGGATTTAAACATTGCTAAATTAAATTTCACATTATAAATAGACACTTTCCTATAAGCCCTGACATTGTTTGACACTTTATAAAAGGCAGGGATAGGGCAAAGTATTTTATATAATTTACTTCCTTGTTATACCACCTAGTGAGAGAGTTTTTCATCATTAGTCCAATTTTATAAATGAAAATGGACTTAATACTGTTACAAACTTGTCTGAGGTCACATAGTAGAGTAGGTATTCAAATTTAACCAGTTTTATTCCAATGTGAAACCTTTAAAACAATTTTTTTAATGTTTATTTATTTTTGAGAGTCAGAGACAGAGCGTGAGCAGGGGAGGGGCAGAGAGAAAGACACAGAATCCGAAGCAGGCTCCAGACTCTGAGCTGTCAGCCCAGAGTCCGATGCGGGACTCTAACCCACGAACCGTGAGATCATGACCTGAGCCGAAGTCAGACGCTTAACCGACTGAGCCACCCAGGCGTCCCCTAAAGCGAACCCTTTAAATCCGCTTCCCTGGTTGTAGTCCAATCCCAGAAATCCAGTTTCCAAAATTACAGGTGTCCATCACCATGCATGTACTGATTCTCTCTCCTAGGCTTAAACTGAACTCATTCCCAATGTGGCTTAACACACAAAGGAAGAGGAGCCTAAATTAAACCCCTTAAGTTTCACAAAAAGTTGCTTCCTAGGTAAAAATGAAGTCACAAGCTAGTAAACACAGACAGTTCCCGACTCCCACTGCTTCAATTTATGATTGTTTGACTTCACAATGGTGTGAAAGCAACACATTCAGTAGAAACTGTACTTCAAGTTGTGGTTGTTTCTGTTTTATTTTATTTGTTCTGTACTTCAACAGTTGAACTGGGATCCTTTCCAGGGATAGCAATATGTGGCACTAACCTCTTTGGTGCTCCTGGACAGCAGGAGTGACCACGGCTCCCCATCTACCACGTGATCACGGGGGTAAACAACTGAGATATTAACAGGCCTTCTGGACCCAGACAACCTTTCTGCTTTTCACTCTTCATACAATATTCAATAAATTCCATGAAATATTTAGCACTTTATTATCAAATAGGCTTTTTGCTCGATGACCTTGCCCAACTGTAGGCTAATGTAAGTGTTCTGAGCACATTTAAGGTAGGCTAGGCTAAGCTATTGTGTTCAGCAGATCAGGTGTATTAAATGCGTTTTGCATTTATGATATTTTTAATTTATGGTGAGTTTATCAGAACATAGCCTCATCATAAGTTGAGGAAGATCTGTATTTCACCACATGTGCCAAGGAACTTGCTGAAATTCTGTTAAAAGATGAGCCTGGCCATGTTATTTATTAATTTTAAGAACCTATTTGTGGACCATTATTTGGTGGTATATTCTCCACATATTATCGTATTCAGATCCTGCTTGTAGTGTAGGCAACGTATCTTGGCCAAATTGTGGTCTCTTTATAACCTGGACCATAGTGAAATATGATTATCTTATATATCTCTACCAGTGGTGGTAAGATTTATGGAGTCAGAGACCGTGTTATAGAGTTTTTTTTTTTTAACCTCCAGCATTGAACACCCTGCCGGAACCAAGTAGGAACTCAAGAAACATTTGTTGAATGAATGTTTGATAGTGACAAATACCTACATATTTTTTTTTATCAATGTTAGCAAGCAGTGCCACTGAATGTCATTTCATTCATTCTAAATGATCGATTCTGCCACCCAGGCAGAAACACAATGAGCTGATGCAGATGAATTTAAGAAGCCCTTTGAGGACCTCTCTGCCATGGAATGTTGCCTGATAGAACTCAATACCTCACACTGTCAGATATGAATTATTCATTGACACTTCACTCCTACATCATTATACCTTTCATTCTGCTGTGTCTGCATAGATAGGATTGCTTCACACATCATACTCCGTAACATTTATAATCAGAAAGACTGGAAACATTTTCAGAGAGAAGAAAAACATGTAAGAATATGCTTAGGATAACCATACTGGTAATTGGTTCTCCAGTTTCCAACTAAGCAAGAGAAGTGCTAGAAGAAAGAAAAAGTGTGTTGCTTTTTGTCAAACTGTTAGCTGTTCAAGAATTAATTCAAAAACAGAAACACCTATTTTCAAAAGGCATATGAAATATGGATCAATTTGTGAAATCTTACACTACATGTTCCAAAATAGGGTATTTTGCTGGCAATGATTGGAAAACACTGGCTTGGAAAATGTAGACATAGAATCATTCCAACCATGGAAATGTGTGAGATGAGGACACTGTTATGAATTAATTATCACTGTGAGTGTGTGTGTGTGTGTGTGTGTGTGTGTGTGTGTGTGAGTGTGTGTAGTTGCTTTGTTTAGTCTTTCCGTGAGAAATAAACCATGAAGATTGCATTAGAAAGACAGATTTATACGCACATGAACACATACCTATCTACACAAAGAAAGCAAAAGAAATCAAATCAGAAATGAGCTTGAATTTAAAGAAGCCTGTAGACCCATTTGACCTCTTCTTTTAGTTTCCTTTCTGTTTACACAAAAAATGAAGAAGTACTATGTGCCGTTAGTATTGTAAGGTGACCAGGAATAGAGAGGTGACCAAGAGAAATACAGTGCTTATTCCATGAAGCTTAGTCTGTCTGATGACAGCCTGGTATATCTCCTTATAATTTATTTTTTATAGAGTTCGACAGTGCTGGAATCTACAGTTGTGAAGTAAATATACATTGCATGAGTAAAAGGAAATCCTGAAAACTTAATGCCATAGAAATAATTTTAGTTTATAAAATTTAGATATTATAGGTTTGTAAATGCTAATAGGAACAAGATTATTTATGCTATCGTGTATTGTGTGCAAGGATCATAGAGATTCCAAAAAGAATAAAAATGTAAGAATTCAAGGTGACGAAATAATGCAACAGTGATGCAAAGATATTTGTGATGTTAATTTGAAGCTAAGTCACATAACTGTATTCATTTGGTTGGGAGAGGATATGTTATAATACAAACATAAAAGGAAGCTCCCGCAGGTCTGTCTATATGGGCATTTAAAAAAAAAATTATAAATACTCATGGTGGAAATCTCCTGTAAGGTGTGTTCTATAAGATTCTATTACCACAATTTATCACACAGGATAAATATATTAGATACTGAAGTAGTTATGAAACATACAGTACTTGGTAGAGGTAAATGTTTTGTGCTTAACATGTATAAATGGGGAAATGGGGAATAGGATAAAGGCACAAATGCTTGACCCATCTGCCTGGTGCTGCTTGTTGTGGTTTCTCTGTCTCTCCAGGCTTTGTCTCCACTCCTCCAGCCCCTGAGCCTCTTCTTCTAGTCCCCTGAGTGCTTCATGCTACCAGCCACCAAAGGGCGTTGGCAAATGCTATGCCCCCTTGCAGAAACGCTCTTCCTGCCCTCCGTTCAACCAACCATCATGTCACCCACGACTTTAGCCAGAAGCCATTCCTGAATTGCCATGATTATGGCGAATCTCCATGGTGCTCTCTTAAAGCACCATGAGCTTCTCCATGGCATTTATGGCAGCCCTAATTTTATATGCATAAATGCAATGTTATGCATAAAATGAACTTTCTGTACAATTCTATATGTACTTTTATCTACATGTTAACATAGGGCTCTCCCCCATCACACATGATTTACTGCAGATCTGTCATATTATGGATTCTTCGTATATGTTTATTGAATAAAAAAAAAATGAATCGGGGCGGGGGTGGTGGTGCCTGGGTGGCTCGGTCAGTTAAGTGTCTGGCTCTTGGTTTTGGCTCAAGTCATGATCTCACAGTTGGTGAGTTCCAGCCCAGCACTGGGCTCTGTGCTGACAGCGCAGAGCCTGCTTGGGATTCTCTCTCCCACTCTCTCTCTCTTCCTGCTCCCTGCTCATGTTCTCATCTCTCAAAAATAAATAAATAAAGATTTAAAAAAAATGAATGGGAAGCGGGAAATATTAGGAATATCTGATAGGGTTACCATAAATTTTGAGGACCAACTATTTTTGCAATTTTAATATTTTTTAGAGCAACGATTTGATAATTTTTGCTACCTTGTTGTTAGGCAACTAAGATAATTTCTCCCAAAGTAGAATCAGGCATTTGGAAGTAAATTTACATTTTTGGAAGCTATTTAGCAGCAATGATAATACTCTAAAAAATATTTGTGATAGGCATTGGGATACTGGAAGAGGTTAACTCATACAGCACAATCTTTTATCACTACTAATGGTCAGTGAAAATAACAATTGGATAGACTGTGCTGGACCTGCTTTCTCCCCTGACCCCATTTTGTTCTTCACTCCTTGATTGATTCCTGTGCTTATGTGACTCTTCACCTTCCACTTGACTTTACGAGTGTCGAAGAACATGAGCTTGGACTGGGACAGACCTGGGTTTGAATGATGGCTCTACTAGTATATTCGAGCCCATAACTTCACCACCTCTCAGCATCCTAATACATAAAATAGGAATAAAAATTCTGCTTTACAGTTCTTGTGAATGTTTAATGAGGTAATGTATGTAAATTGCTTAGAGCTTTTCTGGCACCAGTTAGGATTCAATAAATAGTAGGTTTTTCTGTGTTATTATTCTTACACTTGTCTTAATTTCTGTTCTTTTGGTCTTGGTTATGGGTTTGGCTTTTCTGTTGTTCACACTCAATCTTCCTATGGGCATGGTGCTTCTGTGCTCTTCCTCACCACGATGCTGTGGGTACCATGCTATATATGCCGGCAGGCTCTGTTTAGGCTTCCTTTGGTCCTCCCCTGACTCAACATTTCCCTTTCTTTTTTTCCCCTACTTTTAGCTCACTCTGTTGCTGTATTTTGTGTATCTTTATCTATTAACCTTTCAGCACCTAGAAGTTTCTGCCTGCCTGGAGCTGCTCACTTAGCACACGTGCTCGTGGCTGCACCCCCTCCACGAAGGGTGAGAGGAGGGAAATCCCAGAAGTCTTTCTGGAGGGGTGGTCCCAGGGGGGCTGGCTAAAATCATGGCACACCAGGTCTTATTTCTTCGCCTTTTCTCTTTGTTTCCCACATGCGTTCATACTGCTCTGAGACTATCCATCACATCCAAGCATCTCATTCATCAAAACCTTGTTGAGAACACAATTATGTTTTGAGAGTTCTCTAGAGCCTCTGAATCCCATAATCAGAAAACTAAATGAAGACAACACACATCTCCAGACAACTGATCATTTGATGAGAACCTTTTGGGGACACAAAGACAGCCAGAGAGGAATTTTGGGGTTCAGCGCCTCTCAGGAGCTTTGAGACCATATTTTATATTTCATAAATGCATTTGGTGTTGGGCCCTCAAAGCATTTAATATTCCTTTGCCCTATGAATAAGTCATTAGCCCATAATAAGTCATATTTAGCAATAGCCTGAGGTAGAAGAATGATATTTCCCCTTTATTTTTACTTCTTGTGTTACCATCATTTCTGAAAAGCTCAACCCGGAACTAGAAATGATCTGGCGACTTGGGTCCCCTTTGGGTACATAATTCTGACTCAATCACCTGTTCCTCAACAGCAGATGTGTTTTCCCCAACTCGTGTGAGTATTTGCTCCTGCCCCACTTCATGGCAGCAGGCACGAGTGGTGGAAGAAAGCTGTGGGACACATGGGTCCCGTTGACAGAGATAGCATATCTCACCCCTCACAACCCTGGCAAGCTTCTGCCCACTGTTGTGTCGCCATGCACATTTGTGTCAGGCACTCAGCGCACTGCCCTTTTGTAGGGAGTATAATTTCTTACAAAGAAAAGCAGGAAGCAGAAATCAACCAGCAGGAAATTGAACTGAAGCACCGGAGAATTTAAGAGGGAATTGTAATATTGCTTTGTTTTGAATATAACGAAAGAACCAATCACAAGAAATAACATTCTTGGGGCGCCTGGGTGGCGCAGTCGGTTAAGCGTCCGACATCAGCCGGGTCACGATCTCGCGGTCCGTGAGTTCGAGCCCCGCGTCGGGCTCTGGGGTGATGGCTCGTAGCCTGGAGCCTGTTTCCGATTCTGTGTCTCCCTCTCTCTCTGCCCCTCCCCCGTTCATGCTCTGTCTCTCTCTGTCCCAAAAATAAATAAAAAATGTTGAAAAAAAAAAAAAAAAAAAAAAAAAGAAATAACATTCTTTCAGGGCCAGGCAAGGAAAAGAGAGCTGAGAAACGTACTAAGCCAGATGATCAATCTCTAGAAATGATTGTGACATATGCAGACAGACACGTGTCCCCTGGTTTATTTGCAGATGTTAATTTTAGGTTGTTTCTATGCAATGCAGCTACTGCTGTGCTTTTTTTTTTTTCTCCTGGACAATTTAATCTGCTTTATGAAAAGTCCCTATGTACAGTGGAACAATTATTACGATAATTACAGTAAGACAGTAAATCATAAAGTCTCTGCTAGATTCAGATTAAAAGTAAGATCTGCTCTGATTTGCTGTGTGGTTGGATGTGAAGAATAAGCTTATAAACATTAAAATTTGATAGTAAGTGTAAATAGCTAAATAATGCATATATCTATATCTATATAGAGATCTTTACACAGATGGTAGCAGGCACTTACTAAATCTCATAATATGAGCAATCACACCAATGTTATGCTAACTCCCTACTTGTGTGTGCCCACCTTTTTCCCATGCTTAAAAAGGCAGTGATTGTACTGGTAAAACAGAAGACATCTTAGTTTAGTTCTCTTCTTTTGGAATTCACCTGGGGCTGCGTGATCCTTGGGAGAGTGTGACAGATGGGGAGTATGGAAGAGAAAATAAACTTCATGTATTTTTGTTTCAAGGGAACCTCAGAAATTTTACTTTCAAAACTGCCCATAGTTTTAGAGATAAAATCGACACTCTTATCTTAGACATAAGGTTCTTCCTGACCGAGCACTTGTTTTGTCTCCAGCCACTTTGGCAAATGGGGAGCCTTTGCCGTGAGCACATCCTAGAACTCGCGATCTTCAAAAACCTGAAATGTAATTTCATGCTCTTCCTGGATGCTTTTATGCCTGGAAAGCTCTTTCTCCAATTGTTCAGCTAGCTAACTTGCAGCTGTGGTTCAGAAGTACTCTTCTGACTTTAAAATCCCTGAAGTGTACATCTCATATTTTCTGGTATCTTCCTTCCTTCCTAGAGGGAACGTTCCTGGAGTTTAGGGCCTTGGTCTGTAATGACCTCATATTTCTGTGCCCGGCCCAGGCCTGGCACATAGAAAAGGCTCAGTAAATGTTTGTAGAGTGAAGCGACAAATGAGTGACCGACTTTGAACTTCCCATCTTCGCTCTGCTAGCCAATAGTGTTTCAACATCACCTATACTTGTTAACATAGGTACATCCAAGGGAGAGTAACTTCCGGGTATTTATACCTCTTTTTATTTTATTTTTTAGTTTTTTTCTGCTCAGTTATTTATTTTATTTTATTTTATTTTATTTTATTTTATTTTATTTTATTTTATTTATTTTATATTTAAAAAAATATAATTTATTGTTAAATTGGCTTCCATACAGGGGCGCCTGGGTGGCGCAGTCGGTTAAGCGTCCGACTTCAGCCAGGTCACGATCTCGCGGTCCGGGAGTTCGAGCCCCGCGTCGGGCTCTGGGCTGATGGCTCAGAGCCTGGAGCCTGTTTCCGATTCTGTGTCTCCCTCTCTCTCTGCCCCTCCCCCGTTCATGCTGTGTCTCTCTCTGTCCCAAAAATAAATAAACGTTGAAAAAAAAAATTTAAAAAAAAAAATTGGCTTCCATACAACACCCAGTGCTCATCCCAACAGGTGCCCTCCTCAATGTCTATCACCCACTTTCCCCTCTCCCCTACCTCCCATCAACCCTCAGTTCGTTCTCTGTATTTAAGAGTCTCGTATGGTTTCCTCCCTCCCTCTCTGTTTGTAACTTCTTTTTCTCTCCCCCCCACCATGGTCTTCTGTTAAGTTTCTCAAGATCCACATATGAGTGAAAACATGTGGTATCTCTCTTTCTCTAATGGACTGATTTCACTTAGCATAATATATACCTCTTTTTAAATAAAGAAATAAATATGTAGCTATAGTTAGTTGGGGCCACAGGAGGCAGGACTATGAGAGAACCAAGAAATTGAATAACAAGATAGCCAGGCTCCCACTGAAGCGGGGCAGGTGACAGTTTGGGGAGAGATGGGAAAACAGACAACTTTCTTATGTATTGCTTCTTTTTTCTGAGTCAGCCTTCCTCCTGGACATATATTTCATATTAGATCTAAGTATTCCAGAATCCATAAAGAATGAACAAAAAGAAAATCAACTTGTTTATAATGAAGTCAAACTTATAAGCAAACTCACCATGGTGATAAGATTTAGAATATCAAGACAGCAAACAATATGCAATAACTGCTCCATATCAATGGTAACTGGAAGAAACAAACATACAGTAGCCATAGACAGCATGGCCTCTGATGCCCTGAGTGTGGAGGAAAAAAAAGCAATATTCTATACTTGACCCCAAGCAACATCGTATTTCTGGGAAAACTAATATCTACCTTCCGATATTCTACCTAGGAAGGCAAATTTAAAATTTGCAGAAAGAGAGTATGTTTGATTACATGCGGTTGGATTCTGGAAAAGAAGATTCAACAGGTTAATAAGCTTGTTTGCAAAGATCTGTTCAAGGAACTTGCACATTAAGAGTTCATCCTATGCACAATAAGAAAAGAGGAGCGCTATGATCCAAGGGGGAATACAGAATTTAGAGGCTCATTGGAGGGCATGTCAGGAAGTCAAAGTTCTAAACACCGGACACTGTAAAAATCGAGTTGAATGACAAAGAGGATAGTTTTGTGTTTCAAAGTCTGAGTCGTACCATGGCTCTCTGAAGAACTTGGCGGTGGTACAATGGAGACAGATATCACGAAGAAAAAGAGATCCCTCAATAGCCATTTAACTTCTCTTTTGTGTGTGTTGAAAAACAAAACGAAAGGGAAAAACAATTAGTGGTGAGAACTAAAATCCAGGATGGGCTCCATAGTCATAAGTGGATTCTTGCCCCCACCACACATACGTACCCCCGCACTGCTCTCAGGGAGCTCTGGCTGCTAGCCTACTTGGGTTAATACCAGGGTGCTCAATGACCTTAGAGACTGCAGAACTGCGAGATGAATCCCAGCAAATGTTAGATCAGAAGGCTGGTCAAGGGCAAATCGCTACCTAGTTTTCAACAGCATAATGTGGATTTGAAAAACCAGAGCACCGAGTTTGAGCTGGATTACAGTAAAGATTCTAAAATTGATCATTAAAAGATTGCCCTGTGATCTCTTAAGATGAGATAATTTTTACAAAGATCTGGCAAGATTTGTCTGAGAAAAAAAACATGAAAATAAGGCTTATCTTCTTTTTGTCAGAAGTATGAAGCCCACAGATCACAAAGATTTAGTTGACAGCATTTAAATTCTATAAAGGAATAGGACAGTTTTTCACTAAAATGTGAGTAAGATGGAGAAAAACATGTTTAAGCCAATCCTTAAACAAGTAAAACCACTACACATGAAGAACACAAATTCATGGATCAATGTCGTACTGTAGAGAATTTTCTGGTTGTGTATTTCTGTTATGGCATCTATAACTGGTAAAGCCCCTTTAAAAACTGAGTATAGTTGACGCATGATATTACATAAGTTCAGGCGTGCAGCACAGCCATTCAGCAAGTCGATACATGATGCTCTGCTCGCGGTAAGTGCCTGTCACCGTGCAATGTTATTACATCATCACTGACTCTTTCCCTATGCTGTGCCTCTTATTCCCATGATTTATTCATCCCATCGCTGGAAGCCTGCATCTTCCAGTTGCCTTCATCCATTTTGCCCGTCTCCCAACCCACCTCCCCTCTGGCAATGATCAGAGAGAGAGAGAGAGAGAGAGACAGAGAGAGACAGAGCATGAGTATGGGAGGGGCAGAGAAAGAGGGAGACACAGAATCCCAAGCAGGCTCCAGGCCCTGAGCTGCCAGCGCAGGGCCCGACGCAGAGCTCGAACCCACAAACTGCGAGATCATGACCTGCTTAACTGACTGAGCTGTCCAAGTGCCCCTGCTTTTTGTTTTTTTTATCCATTTGTTTTGCTTTGTTTAGATTCCACCTATAAGTGAAATCGTATGGTATTTGTCTTTTTCTGACCTCTTGCACTTATCATATACCCCCCAGGTCCATCCATATTATCACAAATGGCAAGATCACATCCTTTTTCATGGCTGAGTAATATTCTTTGTCCATTCATCTACTGATGGACACTTGGGCGGCTTCCATATCTTGGCTCTTGTAAGTAATGCCACAGAAAACATAGGGCGCAGGGGTGCCTGTCTGGTAGAATAAGTGACTCTTGATTATAGGGTCATGAGTTCAAGCCCCACCAGTGGGTGTGGAGCCTACTTAAAAAATTAATGAATTATATAAGATAAAATGATTTCTTAAAAAAAAACATAAGAGTAGCTGTATCTTTTTGGTTAAGTGCTTTTGTTTTCTTTGGGTAGATACCCAGTAGTGGTTTGATTCCAGATTCTGTCTACGAATTACCAAAAATAATTGCCGCTGGCAGATAATATGGGAGGAAAGAATCTGGATCCAACAATTTTTGGTAGACAGGATTCATGGCCTATATCAATTTCGGTGATAATTGTGAGATGTTATTCTTGGATTACAAAGGAATGAAGACAATTACAGAAGGGAAAAGATGAGGCTTACTGGCTGCATTGCACACCTTAGGGATCTGAGTGGGCGGCAAATTTAGTATGAATCACCAGGGAGATGTAAAGATCCCAGTCTGGTACATGGGAAGTGACAGTCCCAGGCAACTTTATTTGCTCAGATTGTATCTGGAGTAAAGGAATACCCTGCGTCTTTCGTTTTTTAAAAAATTTTAAAGTTGATTTACTTATTTTGAGAGAGAGAGAAACGGTGGGGGAGGGGCAGAGAGCGAGAGCGAGAGCGAGGGGGGAGAGAGAGAGAGAGACGAGAGGGAGAATCCCAAGCGGGCTCCACACTTTCAGCACGGAGCCTGATGCAGGTCTCAAACTCATGAACCATGTAATCATAAGATGGAGAAAAAATATGTTTAGACTTCTACATGCGGTGGACAATAGGAATATGGTGTTGGACTTCAGGAGTCAAAGTCCCTTTTCAGCCTTGAGATGAGATGATTCTATGATTTGGGGGAATATGATTTCATCTCCATCCTATATTTTACTCTAACTCAGAGTTAAAGAGAAAAAAAATATAAAAAGACGTACCTCACCAGCAATGCAAACATGACTTTTAGGAAAGGGGATGTGAAGTCTCAAAGTGTTCAAGAATATTAGTACTTCCGGAAACCAGATCCTTCTGAAAGAAATCACCCCTTGCCATTTCACCTTCCAGAAAGACATCCTAAGGGACAGTTTGAGTTTCATGTCTATAAATAGCCTTTTCTTTTGTGTATGGCTTTTTTCATATTACATCGCCTTTGAGAATCTTTGAAACAGAGGACCGAGGGTGGATAAGGCACAATCACAGCTATTTAACCAACTGGAATTTCTGAAATTCACTTTCTAAGGAGCTCCTCGAAATTGACTTGAGGAATCACTACCAGCCCATAGAAACTACCATTTCAAAACAGTAATGCAGAGGATGAATCAAGTTTGACAAGGGGCTAACCGTGGTGAAACAGTGATTTCGTGCAAAATAAATTCAGTGATTGTTCTGGCTCAAAAATAATATGTTTTACACTGTGTCTGAACACTTAATGACATTTTCTAGTATTCTCTTGCGGAAACATCAAGATGACTCTCAATGTAGAATAAGAAAGCTTAAGGCTGAATTCAAAAGTAATGCACTATAGAAAACAGCTCCCCAAACACAGCCACCTTGATAGCCACAATTTTATAAAATACACACACCAGCTGGAAAAACACAGACAGGAGATTTGGCTTGGCAAATAAATGGGAAAAGGATATGACTTAGCAAGTGGCTGATTATACTGGTTGACTGAACTTAACTTTACATCTGGATGGTTTGGCATTGTTTAGCCCTCTAGTGGAAGCGTATACAGTATTTGGCTTCTCATTTTGTTATTTACTTGTATAAACAATAAGAAAGTCCCATCAGCTGCATTTTTATTTTTACGAAATTTGTAAGTATACATCCTACCACAAATTGGACAATGAGTTGTTTAACCGGATGATGACAGTGATAATAACTTCCCACTGTCAATTGAAAATCAATACATTGGTACCGAATCCAGCAGAAATAAACCGTTAACCGATGGAATGCTTCCAAATTTCACACTGTACATCAAAATTATATAAGCTGGTGCATTGCTCCTTTCTGTTTGTGACACACACCATGATTTTAGATTCTGTGGCAGAAATTTTTGAATGCCTCATCATTATTTTAATTTCCATCCGAGGACGGCATACTGCCTCTGATTTGAGGACGATGTTTCGGATATCTTCTCAGTAGTAATTGAGTTACTCTTCCAATAGAGATAGTAAACGTCAGTGCCCTGTTCATCCTTTGCTCCACCTTCTTCGAAATAGAACAAGCATTCCATCTGGGCCATAATAGAATTAAGAGGTCCATATATGGCCAGGGCCCACAAAGGGATAGAAATCCTTCACAAAGTAAGCCGAAATAAGCCATTATTGGGTATATCTAACCTCTGACAAATCAGGTCTCTCTCTATGCCACTCTCTGCAGTAGGCTCATACCAGCATTATCACAAGATAGACAAGGTATATGCTGATATCTACCTATAGTTTCAACAAACATCTATTTACCCTAAAATTACTTTTTTTTTAATGGCCCTTTTCTCTTGGAAGCTTTTCCTGGAATTAAAGGTGATAAGTTTCTTGGATCAGTTGCCTCATCCCAAACGCCCACCTTTACTCCTGCTACAAAATGAGCAATATTCAATTCTGTGTAAATACATTTGCCTGGTTCTCAGGCTCAACTCTTCCTACTCATTTTTGGCTCTGTCTCATATGATCAAATTTTTGTTATTTCTGAGTGAATTATCATAAGATGTTCTAACCCTCTAGTTGATCCTTTTTCTCTATGTGCTTTGCCTTAGCAAACGTAACAGTCTGATCTGCCAAAAACATGTAATGCATTACAAAGGCAATTATGAATAATCTTGATAAATTCACTCTTTTGAATTATCCAGACCACTGTTTGCTTTCCAAAGTGAATATTCAAGAGATTGTATATCTTTTGGTTTTGGTTGATGGTCCAGGGAAGATATAACCAGAAATGCAATATAGTGCATCTGTTTATTTTCATGGTGATTTGAAAGTGTGTTGAGAATGAGAAAATGAAATATTTGTTACAAAGGATACTTATGTTCCTTCTTAGGAACATAGAATGAAGTTAGGCAAGGTGAAATAAACACAAGAAAGGATTGCTCTGCTAGATATGGGTGAGTATACTTCAAATTCTGGTAGCTCATTAGAAATTTTCAAAAGTCGTGGTGCACATTTTTGGGAAGTCTGTGTAAGACTGTTAATTTCAGAAGAAAGATCTTGTATTCAATAGGTATCAGAGCATCATTTAGATTTTAAAATACATATGCTTTTGATCATGATAGGAGAGTCTTTTTCCAATGGTAAAAGTTCATTACCTTCCATCATTGTAATCAAGAGGAGAAGGACAAAGATTGGTCAATGATAACTCAAAAGTATATGATGGACAAGTCAATGTTAACTTTTTATAGCATTGTTATATTAAAAATTTTATCTTTGCAGTGTACCTCACTACGTAGCAGGAATTTTAATATTTTGGTACTGAATACAGCAGGAATGCTTAATGATTTCTCACTCTTACGAAATTTTATTCACAGTTTAAGACCTACACACACCTCTTAGGTGACCCTTTCTCTGGAGATCATATGTCTCATTTAATGACTGACTGCAGAACGTTAGTGCAGGGATGCAGTATACAAAGGAGATTTAAGATCATGTTTCCTATTATATATTTCTGACCTTACATGCCAACTATTTGTTTACTTCCCTCTTTTCATCCATATCCCTGGTTCTTGAACTGCCTAGCTTTCTGAATGTCATGCATGTAATAGGGCTCAGTAAATATCCACAGAATATAAGAATGAATCCTTGAACAGTTTCTTTTGAGTACATTCATGTTGTCAAAGTATCACATTTAAAGGATTTGTTGGATTGGTTCACGAGAGGGGACACTGAAGCTCTCCAGGCATCCAAGGTAATGATGTTTGTAGTTCAAAAGAGTGGAACACACTCAGAATCTCAATCAGGACCCCTGAGCCCAATCTGGTTCCGCTTCCATTGTAATTTGACCTTTGGAGGACTGAGTTGTTGGGCTTTTTTTTTTCTCTCCAAAAACTAGATCTATTAGTATCTTATCTATAGTGAAGACCAAATGGGTATTTTGAAAATGAAAAAGCAGCATACAGCTGGGATCCTAATGTATGACACTCATGTAACTCTCATTGTGCCAGTATTTTAACATTTGTTGAAAGTAAGATTTTTTTTTTTTTACGTGAAAAGCATTAGGTATTTTTCTTATGTGTAAGATATGGACCCGATGTTTTAAAGGATTTCTTATTTTAGAATTCCGGTTCCTGCTGAAAGCTTCAGAGGACAGCTCGGAAAGAGAAACCTCTATTTCTATAGGAGGAGAAAATCCCAAGGGAAGATAGATGGATTTTAATTTAGCAGGAATAGACCTACAAATTAATTCATTTGTCGGGGTTGGGGAAGGTGACTAACTAAGGGAGATAATTTGGAACTGGCTCTTCTTCCTTCATTAACAGAGCTGTGCTTTGCTACTGATTTAAATTTATATGCTCACTCCTTCTGGAGTGATGATTCTTCCTTTTGACTGCTTTAGTCCCCACAGACTCCTGGTTGTAGGGCAGGAAGTTGGTTCTGTCACGTCCAGGTTTTCACTGTGTGATAGTCCGTGCATTGGGAGTAGAGCCGATACAGGCAACTGTCATTTTCTGACAGCGGAGTGACGATGGACGCTGTCATTATGCCATTTTGAAAGGCACAGCATCTCAGGAGTAAACACTTGGTAGTTTATTGGCCTTAATTTGATGTTTGCTCTAATAGACATCTCTGTCATTCTGTTTTTTTCTTTTGTTTAATTTCATTTTATTTCCTATAAATATGGACTAAAAAAAAAAACTTGAAACATCTAGAGCCTTAATTCCTTTTACCTTGGAATGTAATATATTCTTAGAGTTCTCAGATTATTGAGTCCATGCTACCAAATATCTGACATCAGCTAATACCCAGTTGCACAGAAACTCGAAGGTCAAATTAAACCCTCAGCTGGGTCCACAGGCAGTGTGGTTAAAGAAAATCCTTCAGGCCTCAACTTTGGCGATTTAAACTTCTTCTTCTTCTTTAAACATCTATTAGGTTTAAATTCCGATGCCTTTAAGGAAAAGATGCTGAAGTGAAACTACAGGAATTGTTTTCAAAACAAGTTAATCACCAAAAACCCCTCTTGATTTAAGGAAAATGTAATGAAAAACATGAATATTGGGATCATTATTCGTAACTACAGATTTCAACTTCAGAAAGCATCTCTTGATGTCATCCAGAAGAATTAGTATTTTTTAATTTTTTTGAAGTTTATTTATTCATTTTGGGAGAGAGAGAGCACATGTGAGAGAGTGAGGAGGGGAAAGGCAGAGAAAGAGGGGGAGAGAGAATCCCAAGCAGGCTCCGCACTGCCAGCACAGAGCCCAGTGCGGGGCGCAAACTCACGAACTGCAAGATCCTGACCTGAGCTGAAATCAAGAGTTGATCACTTACCTGACCGGGCCACCCAGAAGAATCCAGAAGAATTATTAACAATGGCGTCCCTTGTTACTGTGCAGAAGCAGCCATAAGTGTACTTTGCATGTCTTCCCACCTCCTCAATTTTACCACCTGCCCATTTGGGTGAATTACATCATTACTTTCACATTATTGAAATTGATAACATTTACATAGTGTCCCCTCCAATTGCTTTTCATGGGTTGATTGATCTCTGTACTAATATTAAAAGATTCAAGGCTGATAAGTAGGTTTTTGGTTTTTGTTTTTTTTTTTTTTACTATAACTTTGACTATAACTTTTTACTATAACTTTTCAATTTCCTAGGTATTTATTCTGATTTACATATTCTTTGGCTGGATATTTTTATGAAGCAAATTTTCCGGGGCAGGTTTGGGGGGCGGTGTTGGTGGGCTATTCTTGCGTGCTCCAGGATACATGTCTATACTTGATGAAGAAAGAGAGGAATACGAGTCTTTCTCTTACTTTTAAAATTGTCTCCTGTCTTCAGACATAAAGTTAGGAAGGAGAGGTCAAAGGGCACTCATGTTATTCCTTCCTTACTGTCACATAAAGATTTTCTTTATCTTTATGATTAAGTAACTTCGGGGCACCAGGCTGGCTCAGTTGGTAGAGCATGAGACTCTTGATCTCGGGGTTGCAAGTTTGAGTCCCACCCTGGGTGTGGAGGTTACTCAAAAATAAAATCTTTAACAAAAGATTAAGTAACTTTACTAGACTATTTTAAAGTTGGTTCTACTGCTCTAATTTTTTCCAGGGATCTGCCTAGAATGATTGTTGTTTTAATTCGGGAAAACTTATTTTCCCTTATATTCTTGGAAGTTTTTCCTCCTGGACTTGTGGTGGTCTCTTTTCTAGGACTACTAATGAAGCAAAACATATGTTGAGTATCTTTTTCTGTCTTCTGTATCTGTCCCCATTTTTGGGAGCATTTAACAAGCCTCGTTCTTTTCCATTTTGTTCTGTGAGATTTCCCAAGCCTGTCCATGGTTTGATGGTTCTCATTTCTGTTAATTCTTCTTGGTTATTCTAATGTGTTTTTTTTTTCTCTAAAACATTCACGCTACTCTTTCACTCCTTTGCTAGTTATATTAATTCATCCCCCCACCCCCCACACACCTTTTTAAATCTCTGATTTGCATGCTTTTATCTCCTCTTTACGGCATCGGCATCGTTGCCTGTTCCCTCAGGAAATCATCCTGTCTACCATTTACTTGAGAAAATGAAGAGTTGCCTAAAACCTTTTTTTTGATTTTTTTCTTGAAGAATTTGTTCTTATTGGTCTTTTGCTGATTTTTATTTTTCTCTTTTTATTTCTCTGCACCACGTGCACCTACGTTCCATGTGGGATCCTTTAAGATTATTTTTTCCTTTGTTTCCACAGGGTTAGCAGTTTGTTGAAGAATTGTGTGGGAAAGGGCAGCAAGACAGCAGGTGAGCGAACACACTGCACTCTTGCTTCAGGCTAGAGCCTGGAAACTCTCTCTCACCTGGTTACACGCCTCTTCCCAGGGAAGCATCTCTCTTTCTAGTTTCTTTCATAAAAGTGTGGCTTAGAATAAAGTCCCTTGAGTCACAGGCCCTTGGCTGGTAGTTTTTAAAGTCCACTCTTTCCCTTTCCCTCCTTCAGTTTCCTTTGCCCCTGGGCTCGCTCCTCCCTCTTGGCTGAAGAACCAAGTAGAAGACACAAGACTCCCTCACACATGTGTCCGCTGTCCTTCTGCAGTGTTGGGCCCAGACTCTCCCCATTTTGTTTTTCTGTGACCTATCTTACATGCTGCTGCTTTACTCAAAACCAGAGCAGGACTTTCCAGGACTGTGACACGCATTTGGTTTACAGGGAAATCTGTGTCCTGCTTAAAGACTGAGGAGGTATAATGATGTCTATACATGTCTATACTTGTATAGACACCTGGGTGGCTCAGTCGGTTAAGCGTCTACTGTCGGTCAGGTCGTGATCTCACGATTTTGTGGGTCTGAGCCCTGCATCAGGTGTCAGGCTCCTTGCTGACAGTGGGAAGCCTGCTTGGGATTCTCTCCCTCCCCCTCTCTCTGCCCCTCCGCTCACGCTGTCTCTGTCTCTCTCTCAAATAAATAAACCTAAAAAAATTGTTTTTAAAGACTGAGCAGGTGTGCTTTTCTTCTTGTTATCCTCCTTCATCTGGGTTCAGATTTGATGGTATTCGGCAAGTATTTTTTATGGTTTCTGGATTGGAAGTATAACTATTTCCTGGTATTTTATTGTTTCCTTTATAATGAAATGTTTTCTCCATCCATTTTCTCTATATGGGCATATCTATACTTAAATTATACATAATTAAATATTTTTTGAAAAGTGTTTGAATTAAAGTGTGGCATAAAAGTGTGACTTTGTTTAATTACAGTCCTACTCTCTCCTCAGCACTCTTTTTTGTATTTTGCTGCCTCTTTTTCTTTTCTTTTCTTTTTTTAAAATCTTTTTTAATGTTTATTTATGATCGACAGACAGAGAGAGACAGAGCATGAGCATGAGAGGGGCAGAGAGAAGGGGAGACCCAGAATCTCAAGTGGGCTCCAGGCTCCGAGCTGTCAGCACAGAGCCCAGCATGGGGCTCGAACTCATGAACTGCGAGACCATGACCTGAGCAAAGTCGGACACTCAACCAATTGAGCCACCCAGGCACCCCTGCTGCCTCTTTTTCATTTTGCCTTCCTATTTTCTCCTTCTCGCTCCAAAAAATAAATCATTAAAAAAAATTCCTCATAAAGTTAGGGATTTCTAAAGGTGTAATTCTTAGCCCTCTGCTCTTCAATCTTGTTTTCCTTTTTGTTATTCTTCCCATCATTTCTCTCCTTTCTCGTTTTCTTCATCCCTCCTGTCATCTTGTGTTTCTTCCACACGTTGTCTCTCAACACTTCAACCATTCTATGCAGAATACTCCTAAATTTGTATTTCTGGGTTTGGTCCTCCTGAAGCTCTTACTCTGCGTTGTGATGGCTGATTATCCTTCTATTACCTCAAATCAAATCTCTTCAAAAACAGTATCCCATCTTATCCTCTATTTTTGCTCTTTAGCTGAGCTTCCATTTTTCCGTCAGTGAAATCTGGATACTGGATAATGGCTTCAAGAGCTGTATGACCACCCCTAAAGGTATTGCCGTGATCCTTCCAAGTTCCTTGGTTTATTCGGGTCTCGATTCCATCTTCTTCTCTCTCTTTCTCCTCCTCTTACTCTCTCTCACACATAAAATTCACCATCATGCCATCTAGCCATAACGAATAGTAGGAGGATTCATATTCTCTCAGTCACCCAAGATTAAATTCGAGTTTTCTTGGACTTTTCTTTCTATCTTGATCCTCACAGCCAATTAGATTTCCATACTTGCCTCAGCAGTACACTTTTCTTACTCCCTCCGTAAGACCTGATGCCCTGTTCATTGACTATCAGTGTAGAGTTTTATAGGGACTCACTCTAAGTTCTCTTTCCATCTCTTCCAGTATATAACACATGCTGGGGCCAAATTAGACTTCCTGAACCAGAACTACACAGTATCACTCCTTGGCAATAATACTGTCTGTGAGACCCTCATTCCCTAATGAACCATTAATTTTTCTGCATCCTCTGTAATGCGTTCCAACCTGAGTCCATAGCCTACTACTCAACTGCCAGAGCTCTATCCTCCACCTGTTAGGGTCCAAAACAGGCACAGAGCTCATAGCATTGTTTTTATTCAGAAGTCCTGCCATCCACTCTCATGCTTATCAAAATCATATTCATCTTTCTCAAATGGGAACCTTCTTTATGAAACCTTTCAGTTCCCTGTGGCGAGATGTGCTCTGTTTTTCAGCCCCTGCTGTCCTCTGCTGGGATCCATACAACCCGGTTCTCTGCATACCATTTATTATATTCCAGCCTGCTGGTCTTCTTTGGGTTGCTTTAATATGCCAAGCTCTTTCCTCTTTTAGGATTATCACATTAGCTGCTTAGTGTACCTAGAATGCTTTCCCTTTTCATTAGAATGTGTTGCTTCTATAATTGACAGCTCCTATGAAAATTTTTCTTTTCCCACCTTTTTAAAACAGAGTTTTAGAACCTCCTTGTATGGCAAAGGGTTCTTTATCACATTAGTCTATTGTCTTTTCCCCAACTGACTGACAACTCCATGAAGATAGAACAGAGCCCACATCTGTTGTTTTAACCAGTGTTTTTACAACAGTTATTGGATAAGTGAATGAATGAATGAATGAATGAGCACTTTGTTTATAAAATTTCTTATGTTCTACTCTGTATAATACTTACGAATATGCCTGTCTTACCATTTTTGTAAGGTTTTAGTCCTTTGAAGTAAAAAGAAAAAACTTTGTATTGTTTATCTTGGTATCCACTAGCCCCTAGTATGGTGCCAGACATTTATGAGATTAATAAATGTTTGCAGAATTAAATCAATTTGGATTAAACCTTCAGAACAATATTAAGTTATTGCCAGGACATCACAGATGGTAAATGGCAATCTCCTTTGTTAATAGCTTCCAAGGTTGATGATGAGATAAAATCAGTCAAGCATCTATCAATATGGGAAAAGCTCCTAAATACGAAATCCTCTGTTTTAAAGTCATTGTTGCCTCATTTGTCATATTAAAATCCTGTGTTTCATGTGCCCATTCTTCCTTAAAGCATCAAGCTTAGTTTTTATGTGTCATTGTAAAGAAGATAGGCATAGGGTAATGAAAGGAAGGAGAAAGACCGTTAAGAATAGGCTGTGTATTTTTGGTAATGTTTTCCTTGACCAAAGACTATGTGTCCATGTGGTTTTTGCTCACTTCTCCTTACTTAATCCCCTGACTTCAATTTCTCAACCTACCTCTAATGAGACACTGTGCGTTACATTCAAGGCGAGTAACAAGGAGGCTGTAAAAAGCTTGTGCATTTCAAGGCCATGTTGAGAAAGCTCCCCCAGTGTTCTGCAGGTGTTAATTATGACAGAAGCTATCACAAAGGTGGCGAATGTGGAGGAGGGGCTTGCTCCTCTGGTCTCCATGCCTTCTAGTGCCCTCTAGTGCCTGTAAGGGAGAAATAGGGAACCAAACAGCAGGTTGCCCTGGTTATTGGAGATGCTGTCTATTAACCAATATACTTGAGTGGAGTGAGACAATGGCAGACCCCAACAGAAGCATTTTTAGTGTGTAGAAATCTGTATAAATTCTAAACTATTGTATGCCCATGAAGATTATGCCTGCTCTTTTTTGGTTCTTTTTTAATTATAGTTGACACACAATGTTACATTTCAGGTTGTACAGTGTAATGATTCCACTCCTCTAGATGCTATGCTATGCTTATCACAGGTGTAGCTACCTTCTGTCAGTATGTAATGCTATTATAATACCATTGACTATATTCCTTACGCTGTGCCTTTCATGCTCATACCTTATTCATCCATAACTGGAAACTTGTTCCTCCCACTCCCCTTCACCCATGTTGTCCATCCCCAAACTCCTTCCCTTCTAGCAACCACCAGTTCTCTGTATGTATTTATTTGTTTGTTTTATCTTTTAGATTACACATATAAGTGAAATCATATGGTATTTGTCTGTCTCTGTCTGACTTATTTCACTTAGCATAATATCTTCTAGGCCTATCCATGTTGTTGCAAAGGCAAGATCCTACTTCTCTTTATGGCTGAGTAATAGTCCCTTGTGAGTGTGTGTGTGTGTGTGTGTGTGTGTGTGTATCTACTTTATCCATTCATCGATTGATGGATACTTCGGTTGCTTCCATATCTTGGCTATTGTAAACAATGCTTTGATAAACATAGGGGTACATGTCTTTTTTTTTTTTTTTTTGAATTAGTGGTTTTGTTTTATTTGGGCAAATACCAGTAGTGGAATTGCTGGATCATATGGTAGTTCTACTTTTAATTTTTTGAGGAGACTCCATACTCTTCCATACTGGTTGCATCAGTTTGCATTCACACCAACAATGGTTCCCTGTGAGAACAGAGAATAGCAAGAATAACACTTGTTATTTCTTGCTTTTTTGATGCTAGCCATTCTGACTGGTGTAAAGTGGTATCTCATTGTGATTTTGATTTGCATTTTCCTAATGATTACTGATGTTGAGTATTTTTTCATGTGTCTATTGGCCATCTGTGTGTCTTCTTTGGAAAAATGTCCATTCAATTCCTGTACCATTTCAAAATCAGATTGTGTGTGTGTGTGTGTGTGTGTGTGTGTGTGTGTGTTGTTATTGAGTTGTATCAGTTCTTTATACATTTTGGTATTAACCCCTTGTTGGATATGTCATTTGCGAGTATCTTCTCCCATTCAGGAGGTTGGCTTTTCATTTTGTTGCTGGTTTCCTTCATTGTGTGGAAGCTTTTTATTTTTGTGTACTTTCATTTTTGGTTTTCTTTCAATCACTGACCTTTAGAAGGATCACAATATTTTCCTCATTTCATTAACTTTTGCCAATAGAAAATGCTCAAAAACTATGTCAAATATTTAAATAATCTCTTTCACAATCAAAATAATCTTCCATTTGTCATAGAGTTGAATATTTATGTGGATCTTGAGTAAGGCTGGTTAATTCTTGTAGATATGAACATACTTCATCAGATGTAAGATTTTTCTTTAGGGATACAAATTAAATAGATTGTAGGTTTTTAAATCCTACAAGGTGTGTAGCTATGTGTGTTGACTTCTTTTAAGGTGTTTAAGATTAAAGATAATGCCGCTATGGGTTTCATATTCTAATCACAAACACACCCTGGACCCAATCTCTGGCATCCTCTTTCCTGACTACGTCTAGTCAAAGCAACAATAACAATCACAATAATAACAACACAATAACACACTAACTAAGACTGGGAATGGATAACGTGGTCACAGGCACTAGAAGGTTATTGATGAGAGTAATTTTTGAGTCCCTACTTTGTGCTTCTAACACCTTATGTTCTTGCTCTATCTGGACTCTGATGGCTCTTCGATCCCACGATTTACTGGGCACATAAATCCTGTTCATTAGGAATTAGAAGCACTGTTCTTATTTTGTGTAAACTCATCAGTCATATCCTCAGCTCATTCCAAGGTAGAAATCACCAGTGTAAGAGGGGAAGAAGTACATGTTATACAATAACTACCAAATAATAATGTTTGTATGCAAGCCAAGGAGTATCCCAAAATGAAATTTATTATTTTAATAGAGCATACCCTGAAAGCAAAGTTTGACTTAGCCTATCAATATGAGCTAATTCAGAAGATGCCAATAATAAAATGCCTACTTTTTATAACTATTCGTTTGTACAAACCCTTAGCTTATTTTAGGATCAATGAAAAAATGAATTTATGTCCATCATAAAGACCCACTACAGATGATTTTCTGAGACATTACAGGGATATTCCTTGTGCCATGCAGCTTGGTTACAAATGCAATGAGACATAAGGGAAACAAATTAATAAATGTGAACAGCATCTTCTTCCCATATATTGGCATCTTCCAGGATCACATGTCAGCCTGTTTGCTTTTGCTCCTCCTTTAACCATATAGCACAGTGGAAACACGAGAGTCAGGCTGACCTTAGCTAGAATCCTGGTTCTGTCTCTTACCAGCTGTGCGATCATGCATTTGTGACTAAGCACATTAATCAATGTCCCTGGGAAAAATGTTCTCTTCGGCAAAGCAAGGATCTAATAAGTAACTTACTGAGCTGTGAACTTAACTAAGGAAACCATTTGCACAGCACCTAATGCAGGTCAGGCATACTAACCCATCCTGTGGCTTCAGCAATCTTAGCAACTAGAACACTTTCCAAAACAACATCTTTAGTGTTGGCTGGCCTCTCTTCTGAACTGCAGGTCTTAATTGAAGCATCAATCTTGACATATTCATTTGGATGAAATGTCCTGTCTTTAAATTCAACATGTTAAAAATCAACATATTTTCTGTTTCCCCAAATCTGCACGGATTCCTAGTATCCTGGTTTCTCTTAAAGGTACTTACTTAGATGTTACATACCAGGGCCATCTTTTGACCTGTCTCCCTAACTCCTGATCTTCTCAGAAGAGTTGTCTCAAATTCAACTGTTTCTTCTTTCACAAAGATATATACGTCTATTCCCACCTCTCCATTCCCATTGTCAGCATCCTAGTTCTGACCTTGGTTGCCTTTTTTCCAAGCTTTTTTGAGGGACTCCCAATTTTTCTTCATCTCATCTATGTATTTCTTCTTCTCCTCCCCCTCCCCTTCTCCTCTTCCTCCTCCCCCTCCTCCCCACTCCTCCTCCTCCTTCTTCTCTCCCTTCCCCTACTTCCTCTTCTTCCCTTTCTCCTCCTCCTTCTTCCTCTTTGTTTAAATTCAAGCTAGTTAATATACACTGTAATATTGGTTTCAGGAGTAGAACCCAATGATTCATCACTTATGTATAACACCCAGTGCTCATCCCAACAAGGGCCCTCCTTAATACCAATCACCCATTTAGCCCATCTCCCCATCCACCTCCCCTCCAGCAACCCCCAGTTTGTTCTCTGTATTTAAGAGCCTCTTATAGTTTGCCTCCCTCTCTGTTTTTATCTTATTTTTTGTTCTTTTCTTCCCCTATGCTCATCTGTTGTGTTTCTTAAATCCCACTATATATTTCTTCTTGAAGGATTTTCTTTAAACACCTCTTACCAGGTCAGTACTTCTATCATGACCTCCATGCCAACAGCTTGACATTTAAAGTTTTCAAGAATTTGACCCTATTTAATTTAAATAATCAATTCTCTCCCCTAAAACACCTTTTCATTTATGTTGCACGCAAAAGAAATGCAAATAGTCAGGTACTGAACCATCCCCATACCTTAAGCACCTTCACTGAGGCTTTGATCACTGTTACTCCTTCCAGGACTCCTTCCAGGAAGGTCCTCTCCTGTGGAAACTCTGTTCATTCCCCAAAGCTTAGCCCTGTGCAGACTTCTCTCATGCTAACCCTTGCTAACCTAATTCTCTTTTGCCTTTTATCACTTCCATTTTGTATTTTGGTTCTCTGTATGTTCATCTTATTTCTATTAATAGATTATACCAGAGAGAACAGCTCATATTTTCTTCACATAAGCTCACTAAATAAATGTGGTCTGGAAGTTAAAGTGAATGAAGGAATGATCGCATAAATATGGAAGTCATTTTGGAAACTTTACTTTACTTTTACATTTGTCAAAATGTTTCTCAGCTGATGAATGCTTTATACAAAGTAAAGTGTTATGTCATTTCTTTATGATATAAGAGAATATTTTCGCAAGTCAGCTTGAGAACTATTTTTTAAGTCTTAGCACTTGTGTCAAATTACTGTATTTCAACTGTAGAATTGAGATTGCAGTAGGAATATATTTTTATTTTAGTGCTTCTTAATTTATAAGGCTTCTCTGATATATTTATAGCATATTTATCAATAAACTATGTAGAGCATCTAGATAAAAAACTCTTGGCAACATAATTCATGCTGATCATATATCTTAAAGCCTCAAGATTTGCATAAAATCAACATATCTTCTCACTCTTAAAGTCCTATTTTGTGCTATTTTAAAAGTAATAAAAAGATTTTTTTTAATGTAAAAGGAATTCTAGCCTCATTGAACAGTTTAAGTAAACCACTTTTCCTCATCCTTCCACTGGCAAAACATGTTACATTATCTTTAAAAAACCCTAACAATTCAAGGGAAATGACTATAAAATTTGTGCCATAATGAATCTTTCTTTCAAGTATTGTAAAACCTCAGTACCTAGGACAAGAAAAGACTTAACATTTTTCTAGTAGTACAAGATTCGTCGAACTCTGCATGACTGACATCTTAGCCTGGGTTTTGTCTAGTCTCAGTTTTGCTCTAGGGGCTGTCCTGTGCACTGTAGGATGCTTCACTGTGCCCCTGGCCTCTACCCACTGCCCAGATGTTAGCAGCAACTCCTACTGTGACAACCAAAAATGTCTTTAGACATCACCAAGTATCCCTTGCAGAAGATGCCCCCACCACTGGAGAACTACTTTTTCTTGTGTTCTTTGTAATTAATCGATCCAATTTAGCTTTTTAGAGAAAAAAAAATAGCTCCACTATGGTTTTCCCTTTGTCACCTGTATATGATTCATGGAAATGTCTGATTGTCCCCGTCTGTTAGAGAGTTGATAGTTAAGTATTCAGTGAGTGTCCATTGAGTAAATGTGTACTGAGCATCTACTATGTACCAAGCATTCTTTCGGGCACTGGAAAAACAGATCTAATAAAATCAGGCAAAATCTCTGAAACTTACATTCTAATGGAGGAAGCAAGACAACAGACAAAATATACAGCATATCAGATGAAGATAATGGTAAGGTAAAAATGAAAGAAGTAATAAGAGGGAGAGGCAGTGCTGCAGTGGCAATGAGTACCTGAGGCGGGGGCTGGAGTTATAATTTTAAATGGAGTGGTGAAGGCTTGCCTCACTGAGGTAGAACGTTAGGGAGTAAGCCTTAGGACACTCAGAATAGCTTTCCAGCCAGAGGGAACAAGTACTGAGGCCCAGAAGAGAGAGCATGCCAGCAATGATTAGGGATAATGGGGAACTTTGGGCTTTTGGATTGGGGAGAGGAATAGGAAGTATTCCCAGGGAATGTAGGCATGTGTGGAGATCACACATGACTTTGTAGGTCATTGTCAAAGATGAAGGAATGATGGTCAGTTGACGTCATATACAAAATAATGAAAACAAAAATGTTCTCTATTTCTATTGACTCACACTCAGAATCCTATACATGGTGACTCAAGGACCCCAGGAGTCATCTTTCTGGTTAGTTCCCTAACAATTTCCACACTCTTGATCATTCACTTCCCTCTTCTTTGATCAAAATTAAACAGACTCCTTCACTCATATGTGGAATTTAAGGAATGAAAGAGAAGAACATAGAGGGGAAAAAAAGAGAGAGGCAAACCATAAAACAGACTCCTAACTATAGAAAACAAACTGAGAGTTGCTAGAGGGGATGTGGGAGGGGGAATGGGTTAAATGAGTGATGGATATTTTTTTTTTTTACTATTTATTTATTTTTGAGAGACAGAGAGAGACAGAGCATGGGCGGGGCAGAGAGAAAGGGAGACACAGAATCCGAAGCAGGCTCCGGGCTCTGAGCTGTCAGCACAGAGCCTGATGTAGGGCTCAAACCCATAAACCGTGAGATCATGACTTGAGCTAAAGTTGGATGCTTAACCAACAAAGCCATCCAGGTGCCCCCAAAAGGTGATGGGTATTAAGGGGGCACTTGTGATGAGCAATGGGTGTTGTATGGAAGTGATATATCACTAAATTCTGTTCCTGAAACTAATATTACACTGTATGTTAGCTAACTGGAATTTAAATAAAAACTTGAAACTACAAAAAAATATTAAACCATCTAGGAAGTCAGTCCTTTAAGATCTTGCTAAGAAATTGGATTGCTTAACTGATACAGAAATGCACATGAAGGTGTTTTTGGTTTAATAATGCTTCACCCAAAGACATTTATATCTCAGAGGAAGGCCTTCCAGAGAACTGACTCTTTGAATTGATTTTTGAATACTAAAAATAGATCATTAGCTTGAAGACTGAAGTCTTCTTAACAGACCAGAGAATGAACTACTTAAGGCACCTTTTCAAGATTTGACTTGTTTTCTGGGCCAAAGGTCATAGACAGTCATGTTATCAGCTAAAAGAATATGAATTAGAATCCTATGATGTACCACTTACTATTTTAGGGCTGGAGAGGCAGTGATGAGAAAGATTAAGTTTGAGCTTTCATGAAATTATTTTCCTATACAGGAAAGAGATACAAAATAGAGTAGTAAAATAAAATGTATGTGTGTGTGTGTGTGTGTGTGTGTGTGTGTGTGTGTGTGTGTATATATATATATATATATATATTAGTTACTGATAAGCACTATTAAGAAATTTAACATACAGAGATGTCCTAAACAATCTGCATGTAACTTCTGATGGACAGCTAGGAGAAGCTTCTATAAAGGAGTGAAATAAACTGTGATCTCAATAATGGAAGGAGCAGTAGGAGGAGCTTTCCAGCAGAGTACATAACTGGACCAAAGATAACAAAAAAGTTTGACATGAGAAGGAAGTCCAGTGTCTTAGGCCAAGTAAATTATGTAGTCAGTAGAAACATGTAGTCAAAAAAGTAGAGGCCAGGAGCCCTCATAATCCATGATAAGTATTTGTTTCCCGCCCCCCACCCTCTGTAATGGGTAACCAAAGGAGTTTCTTGAGAAGTGAAATGAGATGTTCTAATTTGTGTTCTTAAAAGATCATGCTTAGGAGTTGAGAATAATTTGTCCGAACAGGAATAGGAAAGACTTGAAATACTGAGACCAGTAAAAGATGATGATAGTGATGGTAAAGAGAAGTGGAGAGATTGGGGGTAATTTTTGGAGACAGATCAATAGGCATTCCTGATGGATTTGATGCAAGGGATGAAGACAAGAAGAATGAAGAGCAGCTCCTAAAGTTTTGGCTTGAACACCTGGGTGGTTTGGGATACATTTAGTGAAGGGTAGAAGACTAGGGGTGGGGAAACATATCAGGGAGAAGAGTAAGAGATCAATCTTGGAAATGTTAAGTTTCTGATTCATATGTAAACCTCAGATATAGATGTCAAGTTGGCCCTTGGATACACAATCTAGATTTCTCAGGAGAGGTCATGTCTGAGTTGTAGATAAAAAGTCATAGCAGTGATTGGTTTCTAATACCACGGGACTGGGAAAGTCACTCAGAGAGACTGCACAGCTGGAAATAAGAGATCCTTATGCTCATGCCTGGTCTACATCCAGAGAATACATTGAGGAAGACGAGCCAGCAAAGGAGACTGAGAAATGCAGGCAGTGACTTAGGAAGAAAATTACTAGCATGCAGTGTCAGAGAACCCCAGAGAATGGGGTAGCCAATTATGTTGAGAACTTTGAGGGGTCAAGGGAAACAACAGCAGAGAAGTGCCATTTCATATGACTACACGAGAGTCATACAGCCTCTCAAAAGTGTGCAATTACCCAGGTGTGCTGTAGACATACACTGAATGCTTGTAAAATAAATTAAAAAGACACCACGATCAAGGCTGATCGTAATGATGCATTTTTTTGCTGGGTTGGAAAATCGTTTATTCTGAAAATCATCCATTCTGAAAATGATGCTATTCTGAAATATTCACATGTCCCGCCCTAAGTGCCAAACACTGTGTAGACATGTTGATAGAGAAGCAGAAGGTACAGACACAATGCTTGCTCCTCTGGAGCTTACCTTCTGGTGAAGAAAGTTAGACAGTAATCAAGTGACAATTTATTTTCACATAGTGATGCCTGACGAAAAGAGACTAGGGCACATAGAATGCAGAGTTCCTGAGTTGAGGGGAGTAGCTTACAGAAATGTCAGAAGAATGGGGCCTGAAGGATGAGTCCAAAGCAGCTGTATAACATCAAGGGGAGTATTATGGGAAGAATGAAGACAGAGTTTAAGGACTGCAGTTGGAATGAACCTGTTGTGTTTGAGGAATTCTGGCTGCTCAATGTTGATGGGACGTATAAACAAGGAGGTGATAGTTATGGGATAAGCTGAGAACTCAGCGGAGGATGGATCATGTAGCACCATGGGAAGCACCGTTGAATTTTATTATGCAAAGTGTAATTGGAAGTCATCAGAGAGTTTTAAGCCTGGTCGTTATATATACATAATCTTGTATCAGTTTCAGAAATATAAACCTAGATCAGTTGTAGATGATGGATTATAAAGGATGAGTAGCAATGTGGAAGCAGAGAGATCAATTTGAATGTTACTATAGTGATCTAGCCCCCCCACCCCCACCCCGCTGCCACCAAAAAAAAAAAAAAAAAGATGGTGGATTGAAATAGCGTGAAAGAAATGAGAAAAGTGGTAAATGGCAGAGTTGTGACTCCCACAATGGGCTTCACTTCAAAACTGTGTTCTTTCCCATTGTTTCACACTGCCTCTGAAACCAGTGATCCACCATAATTTAGTGAGAATTCAGGAGTCAGTATTGTAGATACATGCCAAATCACCAAGAAATTTCTCCTACAACAATTCATAAATGTGGGAAGCTTGGCATTTGTATAGGAAATTTATATCGTATCTATCTGGGCAATAACATTGAAAACAGTGAGTTAAAATACACATAAGAACAACTTAATGATTTGAGTGGGCATTTATCAGACCTTTTGTTATTAGATGTTGGCTATTTCTAGAAGACTTCTCTCCTGAAAATGAATTATTATTTTTTTTTTATGGAAAGGCCATGTTTTGCAGCGAAAACTTAAAAGAACTACTTTTCATAGTGAAATGCTAATAAAAATGAATAGGCTATTTCAAATATAAATCGACAAATAATAATCCTACAATGATATATTGCAGCATATTTCTTTTCTTTGGATCTAACCCGGCCACTTGTAGGTCTAGGATTTGAATTTTTGTGTCAAAACTAACCACAAACCCAAATTGCTAAACGTCCATTATGGCCTGGTGTCCTGCGAAGACAATCATTTTCCAATTTTCTGAGAAAATAAAGGCAACCGAATAACGATTAAGAGGCAGACAACGGGGAATGACTGCCTACTGACCCAGAAAAGGCAACATTCTTCAAAATGGCATCTTTTGTCCATGATGCTCGGTACATGGTCCCCCTCTGCCACATCTTGCTTGTGGCAGCATCTCCTGGGTCAGGGGCCCCCATTGTCTCCCTGGGGCCTCTTAATAGTGGCACTTAGTGGTCCATCCATGTTACCTCTGCTTCCTGAAGGAAGTGACTTCGCAGGGCCTGCTCCTGTGGGGCCCCGGTTATCTCTTATTTTTGCTCGAGAAATACTCAGGTCTCCCAGTGGTAGCTGGACTGTTCCATTTTTAGCTATCAAGGCAGTTCACAGCAGTGTCCTTAAGAACTGCTTTATGAAGTTCTTCCAAGGAGTTTGTTTAAGAAGGCATGGGGCTGCATGAGGGAAGCAGCTAGCCTCGTGGGACACCACATTGTGCCAAACCATATCGGCGTGTCTGTTCAGAGGTAGAAGCTGGCCCTCGGTTGGTGTCCAATCGCATTTTCCTAAAGGGAGATTTACTTCTATAGGAAAGCCCTTTATTCCATTCTGGCAATGTGAGAACCCATGTAATCAAGGAACAAACTCACAACTTCTTTGCATGCTTCCCCACGGGATCAAGGGGGCCTAGCCCCGGCTTTGGCAATTCCAAACTGGCTCAAGGGAGTGATACGAACTAAATCCTGAAAGCGTGCAAGGATCATAACCCACCGAGTCCCACTGCCATCTTCTAGCCTCAAGGGATCGTAGTAAAAAGACAGAAGTCTTCCTGGGGGTGTTGAGTGTAGAAGGGACTCCTGTCGCCTCACATCGCGAAGGTGGAATGGAATATTTCCTTCAAGTCCAACAGCGATGCTCTTGGCTAGCTGACGTCCAAGGCAGGGCCTGCTGCTGCAAAGGATGGTTTTGATTTGTTTGCACTTATGGGAACACCATCAGAGATCCCAGTTCTGAGGACACTACCTTACTGTCTCACCAGGTCTTAGTGCGCTCTTTCATAACGTTTTGGAGTTTGTCCTCACACAGATCAGAATGTGAATTCTGCCTCTACTCTTCTCTGGGAGAGATCGGGCACTTACCGTAACTTCTGGATATCTCAGTTCTCTTTTATGTTACGTAAAAATAACGATACCTAACCCACGGGGTTGTTGTAGAAGCAAGTGAGATACCATTTATAAAGCACATCACTCATCCTGGCACACAGTGGGTGTTTGATAGATAGCAGTGATTTTTACATAGTGCTTTTCTTTCACAAAGGAAGAAAGTGGGGTGCATAAAGGAAAGCCACTGGATGCCTCATGAAGGCATGTTGTGAATCAATAAGAACCAAAGGCTCCTAACCTTGGCTGTGGGCCAGGGTTTGTTAAGAGACCAAGAGCATATATGGGAGATGTGTTGGTGTCTAAATGATCCTTCCAGTCAGCACAGAGACTCCAGGGAAGATAAGAGTCTGTTTACTCAAGTTCTTCAATTGCTGGAAACCTCGAAGCTGCAGCTTGAGAGCCTTAGGCACAGATAGAGGCTGCCGCTGTCACCGCCAACCTGGGGAAGCGGACGCACAACTGGAGCCCTCTCTTGCAGTCTTTTGGTTCAACATAAGAGAGACGAGAATATGCCCACCTGCCAGGAGGACCCAGGGTCAAGGAGACAAAGTGTCCAGCTGGTAGGAAACTCCTGTGCTCCTTTTAGCAGCCCTGCTCCCACCTTTGTTCCTCTCCCTTTTTCACCAGAGCACCTGGCAACCCACAAAGGACAACTTATGTCAACAAAAGTGTCAGAGATATTGTGTTCCACACTAGGTGGTACCCATGGTCTTTGGTATTGGAATGACTCCTTGACAAAAGCCTTGATGGTTTTGATTGCTTTAAAGGTAACGCTTGTAGTTGAGACAGGAGGGTGATCTGGAGGAGGGGAGTAGGTGATTATTGCAACTTAGACTCCTCTGTATATATTTAGAATTTTTAAATTTTAGAGTGAGAAAGGGAGTCTCAGAAGTCACGTAGACCTGGCTGTCCACTATGGTACATACAAGCCTCATGTGACCCTTGAGCATTGGAAATTCAGCTGAATTGAGTGTGGCGTTAGTGGAAGATACGCATTTTGAAAACTTACTAGAAAAAAAAATCAAAAGATGCTGATTTTTAACATTGCTATACATTGAAAAGGATAATATTTTGGATATAATGGGTTAATCAAACATAAAATTTATTTCACTTCTTTTTGCTGCTTTCAAGGTGGCTCCTAGAAAATTTAAAATATGTGACTTAATGTGTCTACTTCACATTAGGTTGAAGGATGCTGTCCTAGAACCAAGTCCTTATTTTATTTAATTTTTTTATGTTTTTAAATTTATTTATTTATTTTGAGAGAAAGAGAGAGAAGGAGCAAGTGGGTAGGGGCAGAGAGAGAGGGAGAGAGAGAGAGAGAGAGAGAGAGAGAGACTTCCAAGCAAGGTCTGCCCTGTCAGGGCAGAGTCTGACTCGGGGCTGTATCTCAGGGACCATGAGTTCAAGACCTAAGCCGAATCAAGAGTTGGACTCTTAACTGACTGAGCCACCGAGGCACCTCTCAAGTCTTTATTTCAGATGCGGAGACGGAGGCTCAGAGAGGTGAAATCTGGAATCATATATGGTGTCTTATAAGTGTTCTGCCAGCCTACGTGACCACTCCATGTGTGGTGGAAACCAGCTAAGTAACTGCATTAGATGTTGTCCTGATTATTTTTCGTTTGCACGTATGTAATCTGTTGGGCTTGAAATTGTTACGGCTTTGTTGAGAAGCACGTAAAATGCCATCTACTCCCCTCTGATAAGTTACAAGTCCAGGCACTTGTGTTTAAATTTATATTCCTCCTTTATTCATAATTTTGAACTCATTGATTTTTAAGTGAAAAATTTATCGAGCTAATTATAGTTTCACATTCAGTCGTAAGAAATAATATAAGGATCTCTTGGGGGCGCCTGGGTGGCTCAGTCGGTTGAGCATCCGACTTCAGCTCAGGTCACGATCTCGCGGTCCGTGAGTTCGAGCCCCTCGTCGGGCTCTGGGCTGATGGCTCGGAGCCTGGAGCCTGTTTCCGATTCTGTGTCTCCCTCTCTCTCTGCCCCTCCCCCGTTCATGCTCTGTCTCTCTGTCTCAAAAATAAATAAACATAAAAAAAAATTTAAAAAAAAGGATCTCTTGTACATTTTGTGCAATTCCCTACGATGGTAACATTTTGTGAAGCTACAGTACATTATCACAACCAAGGTATTGACATTGACACATTATACCGGTCACACTTAGCTATCCTCAGTTTTGCTTGTATTCATTTGCACAGATACTATACTTTTTTCAAAGTGTATCCCTGAGTATTTCATTTCATTATAGCAATTACAAACAGTATTTTTTTTAAGTTTATTTATTTAATTTTGAGAGAGAGAGAGTGTGTGTGAGTGGGGCAGGGGCACAGAGGATCTGAAGCACGCTCTGTGCTGACAGCATCCCTGATGTGGGGCTCGAACTCATGAATCTTGAGATCATGACCTGAGCCGAAGGCAGACGCTTTACTGACTGAGCCACTCAGGTGCCCTGTAGATGGTGTCGTTTTTAATTTTAGTTTTGTACGTTCACTCTTAGTACTATATTGAGTATAGTTATATATTAGTAGTTAATAGTTAAATATATTGAGTACATTTAGTACTCTTAGTACTAAAAGTGGTAGGTCTTTGTGGATGCTTGCTCCTGTGGCCTTGCCAAACTCACTTATTAGTGTTAGGAGAGCTTTTTTTTTTTTTTTTTTTTTAACTTGTGATAGATTCCTTTTTGGAATTTTCTACAGTGACAAGAGTTTTATTACTTCCTTTCCAATCTAGATGCCTCTTATTTCTCTTTGCTGTATGGCACTGGGAAGAGCTTCCAGCCATATGTTGAACAATCATAGTGAGAGTGAATGTTCTTCCTTCGTTTCCAGTCTTAAAGGGAAAGCATTCAGCGTTAGATCATTTAAAAACAATGTTTTTTAATGTGTATTTATTTTTTGAAGGAGAGAGAGAACGCGAGGTGGGGAGGGGCAGAGAGCATGTGAGACACAGAATCTGAAACAGGCCCCGGGGCTGTGAGCACAGAGCCCGACGCGGGGCTCGAACTCACCAACTGTGTGAGATCATGCCCTGAGCGACCCAACCAACTGAGCCACCCAGGCGCCCCTGCATTGAATTCTTTGAGAGATGTTGTTCTGTAGTTTGGTTGCTGTGTTTTTATTTTAAATTTTGTATGCTTTTTGGTTTTGCCATCTGGGTAATAGTGGCTTCATAATTATTTATTTTTTATATGGAAATATTTTCCTCAGGTTTTTTTCCTCTCCCAAATCCTGGTTTTAGGTGATGGTGTACCCTGCATTTTATAATACAAGCCTTTCGTTTTAATTCCAGGCTTTTTACAGAGATTAAAGACAAAAACATTCTAGCAGTGTCTAATTTATTGTTCATCACTGAACAGTAAACAGTAGATTTAATTAGCTCCCCATGACCTAAATAAGTTTGAAGATCAAAATCCATGGTATGTAGGGAATACCCCAATTCCCAAAAGTCGTGGAGTGTGGGTGGCACGGCTCAACCTTCTACAACCTTCCTCATTTACCATGACGTCAGCTGGACTTCACATCTGCTTTATACAGGTACTTATGTTCCTTTGTTTACCATAAGGAACAAAGAAATCACTATTGGAGAGAAGGCTAAAACCAAACATTCAGGGAATGTTTATACTTTTAATGAGCCCCTTATTTGTGAAGACAGATGAGTCAAATGGTACCTAGGCAGAGTATTTATATTTATGATAGAATTTTCCAGAGTCTGGAATTGAAGATTTATGTGCTATGCTAAACACAGAGAAAAACTAAGTATGCAGGAGGTGAATTTTTTTATGACAACATAGACCTTCACATCTAGTTTGCTGGTAGTATTCCAATGGTGATGGACAAGTGGGCAAAGATATATAAAGGTATATATTTTAATGGTGATGGACAACTGTATATATATATACACACACACACACACACACACACACACACACACACACACATATATATATGGACAACCGTATATATGAATCCACGTATTGAAATATTCTACACATGTTGAACCATACAATTATTTTGATATTTTTTCAAGACTCATATCCTGAGACTTAAATGCCTGAATATCAGACATAGGTTTTTCCACACATTAATCTGCATAAGCATCAATTGAGTTTTTATAAAAATGCCAATTCTTAGATTCAGTGGAGAGTGATTCTGATTAAATAAGTCTGGGAGGTCCAAAGTCACACATCAGGTTCCACTGGCACCAAGACGTTTTGTGTGTGGTGGTCCAAAACTGTCCAGAATTTTGTAAAATCGATTTGTGCTTTCCAAGTTAAAAAAGCATATATAAAAAGCTTATTTTACAAAAGGGAAATTTTCTATCTACCCTCCAGACTCTTATATTCTGACCCCCAGATCATCTGTTTTTAACTCTCAGCTATTTCATTCGGCAGTTACCCACATTCCTAAATGGGTTTTAATTTTTTTCATATTTATTTATTTTGAGAGGGAGAGAGAGTGAGCGAGTAGGGGAAGGGCCGAGAGAGAGGGAGGGACAGAATCCCAAGCGGCCTCCTATGTTGTCAGCACAGAGCCTGATGTGGGGCTCAATCCCACAAACCGTGAGATCATTACATAGCCAAAATCAAGAGTTGGATGCTTAATCAACTGAGCCACCCACGCACCCCCTAAATATTATGTTTATACTACTATCTTGATTCTTTCTTTGATATTGTGATTAAAAAGGAGGCTATAGCCCATTTGGAACAACAGACATATTTTTTCTTATGTCCTATCATTCTTCTAATGTCATTTTATCACAATTAAAGGAAAAAACAGGTGTCAGTGCTTCGACTACCACACTTATTTAAATACCGCTCACAGCTAAGATGCGTCATGAGTGATTTCATTTCCCAAAGCTCTTGGTGTTTTGTTTTTTTCTGCAGGTGATAATTTTTGTTTCATTTGCTTAGCCTTGTACAGACAGTTCACATTTTCTTCCCAGTCTCTCTCACGAACTTGCGCAATCTTTTTCAACAAGGTCAAGCACATGAAAGAGTCTGGTTGGTTCCATTGTTTCTCCTTTGGCGATACCATGCCTGTATCCTACCATCCTCCTCTTCCACTGGAATGAGTTGTCCCTAGGTCTGCAGTTTCAGGAAGGCTCCCTTCACTATTTTGCAGACTCTCTTTGCCATTCTTTGTTTTTGGGTCTTCCTTCATTTTGGTGAAGTTTATTCAAAAGAAGTTTTCTAAGACAGGGTGCATTTAAGGTACAATTTTGAGACCTGTCTTTGTGATAATGTCTTTATTTTGCTATCACACTTGATTGATAGCTACGCTTATTAGAAATGTCTAGTTAAATATTATTTTCTGTCAAAAGTTTAAGGGATAGGATGTTATTATTTCTTCTATTTTCCTTTGCCACAAAAAGTCAGATATTATTCTGATTCCAAAGCATTGCATGCAGAACATTTCTTATATTACTTTTCGATGACTTCCTTTACTCTCTTTTCTGTGAATTTTGACTACCAAAATAGATCCCCCAGTTTTGCCCTTTTTACTCCATTTTCTATTTATTTGCTCTTTGGGGTGACTTTATGAAGGAAATTTATTTTATTCTCAAATTTACCTTTTATTCCTCTATTCCTTCTATTAAGTTTTACTTTAAGCATCATAGTTTTAATAACTGAGAGGTCTTGTTCTTGTACTTTTAAAGAATGGCTTATATTTATTTCATGGATGCTATAACTAGCCTAATCTCTCGGAAGATACTAATAATAGTATAGCTTGAACTTTTCTTCTGCTCCTTATGTTGCTTTTGTTTTCTCTGTTTCCCATCCCCCACCTTTTTGCTTATATTGCGCTCTGTCTTTAATGCAGAATTTTCTGGGAGTGTTTTTCCGTTGGGCGTTATTTTTCAACCCTGTGAGCCTGAGTGGGGTTTTGTGGCTATTACCATAGGGCGGTGCTTCTCCGCCCAGTGGGATTTGTTCCCAGGGGACATCAAACTCTTGCCTGCCTTAGAGGAGTAGAACGATACTTTAGAAATGCTATTAGAAGGGGTACAATATCCCCAAAGCATTTACAACTTTTGTACATTAGAATTCATTTCAAATATAACTGATCATTACAGATTTGTCTGCTGTACCCTTCCCTCCATCCCCCGCCCCCCAAAAAAGGACTACTCTCTGGGCCTCTGTTCATCTGCCATTCTACATTTCCTAAAAATACTCATAATTCATTAAATTTGACCTTTTTCATGAAAACACTTTCACGCTATTTTCCAAAGTAAATACGTGATATTCCAGTTCTAGCTGAGAGGTGATAATCAGCCCTGTTGGTTCTATCACAGTAAACACAATAGAGGGAAGCAGATTTCAGCAAGGACGCTTCTTTTACAAACATTGAGACCCTCGAAAATCACATAAAGGAGGATTTTGTTGCACAAATTATTGGGCATGTGTGTGAGATGATGGTTATTCAGCCATTAACAACACAGCACTTTTAATTAATGACATAGGAAATATGTGCCATCCTATTAACGGAGAATTGCAAACTAATTTTGAAACACAGTTTGGCAACAATTTTCAAAATAACATGCGTATATCCTTTGACCCAGCTATTTTCGCTTTTACAAATTTACAGTATGGGCATGCCTCCCCAGATATGCCAATATGTGTGTATAAAGATGTTCACTATCGTTGGTGATGCTTGGCAACAGCTGGAAATGTCCAAAATGTGCATTAGTAGGTGACTGTTCCCATAAAGAACATAAAACATGGTATTTACGTGCGGTGCCTTACCCTGCGGTCATTTTAGCACAAGGAAAATCAACATGTGCCGATAAGGAAGCACATTCCATATTTGTCCTAAGGGCCAGAAGGGTTTTTTGCACTTTTAATTAATTTTAATTGCATGGAGATTTTGTTGAAAGGAAGCTCGTGGAACTTACCCGCTTTTATCTCTGAGGGGTGGCAATGAGGATTAGGAAGAGACAAACTTTATCCTTTTCAAGGTATGTCTTGAAATTTTCACAATGAACGTAATTGTTTTTATTGCTAACAAGGAAAATCACAGCCTGGACACTTGGCCGTGGTGGTGATAGGCGAGGCGTGGCGACTTATGTGTCTGAAATTTGGGAGTGCAAAAAAAAAACCAAGGGGAAAGACACTTGAGGTGAACAGAATATGTACAAAGGAATGCAGATGTGAACGATTATGGCGTGTCATTAAAAGGAACATGAAAATAGAGTCTGGCGCACATGATTGAAATGATGTTTCGAAGTGTTATTCTTGAAAAAGAAAACAGGTTCGAGCTCAGTATTCAAAGTCAGTTCCGATGTTTCTTGTTGCAACAAAGTCAAGAGGTGTCTGGCCTGGAGCAAAATCAAGTTCTTCAAACAAAGTACACTTGAATATCTACATGCTCTTTCAAGTTCAGTGCTCACTTTGGTTCTTCAAATGTCCAATTCATTCCATGCGTGAGCCTCACGCATCGGTTTGAACTCAGCAAAGGGTCAACAGATTTGTATTTTGTTTTTAGTATGATTAATAAATTGCACACAAAGCATGTAAGAGCAAAAGGGATAATGGCATTTTTAGCATATGTTCAATAAGGCTTTATGAAATACTCGTAGTCTCTTGTTTCAGGTGAAAGGGGCAACTTCGATGTATTAGAATTTCGAAGCTTTGAGGACCACTTGCTTGTTTCTTAGTGTGGAGCTGCCTTAGCGCGTTAGAATAAAGGATCCTTGGGGACAAAAGCTATAAAGCGGTTTCTAACAATGAAAGAAAAAGAGGCAATGCTAAAGATGAAGAAGGGAAACATAAGCTAAGCTTAAGAAAATAGGACAAAGCGAGGAAAAATAAAGAAATTGGGGGGGGGGAGGTGGAGCAGGCAGGAGACCAGTGGGACCCCAGAGAGGGAGGAGGGGCTGGAAATGCCTGCCGTGCACCTGATTTATCCCTTTAGAAATGCTCCTGTAGTGGCATCATTCAATTATTAAAACTGCAAAAAAGGCGAGAGAGGAAATAATGAAGGGGAGAGAAAGAGGCTTCAAGACAAGCAGGTGTGGGGAAAGAGATCCCTCCACCTCACGACTGCTTTTCAGTAGCTCCTCAGAGTAATTCTCAAAATCGGATCTGAAAAGACAGGGCTTGGTTTGTTTGCTGTTTGTGTAACTCGGCTTTCTAAGGTAAGTACATACAAAACCTGAAAATACAGTTGACCCTCGAGCAACACAGGGGTTAGGGGAGCTGAATCCCAACAGTAAAAAATCCACCTATGACTTTTGATTTCCCCCTGAGCTTAACTGCTAATAACCTACTGTTGACCAGAGAAGCCTTACTGATAATGTGAACAATTAACCCATATTTCTTATGTTATATGTATTATATTCTGCATTTTTAAAGTAAGCTAGAGAAAAGAAAATAGTAAGAAACTCATAAAGAAGAGACAATATATTTACAGTGCTGTACTGCATTCATGGAAAAAGTCCCTGTTTGAGGGGATCTGTGCAGTTCAACCCCGTGTTGTTCAAAGGTCAACTCCATAGTGGAATGAAAAGTAAACCTGCTTTAAACAAGGAGGTCTGGCTTATAGCTGCCATTCTCTGTGTGGCTGTAAGATCCCACAGAAGTCGCTCTTGGAAATCATCGAAGAAATCGATGGGGGAAGAAATCTGGAAGCTTTAAGATGCTTTGGAATCTTTTCTTCCAGTTCTGTTGTTTTCAGAGATCTTTCCAGACTCCTGAGCCCAATAAAGTTTCTCTACAAACATATTCTTTTACTGATCTTTATTTTTCTTTATATCCATTTTTATGGAACGTCTATTTCTACTCTGGTATTTGCAAAAGCAATCCTGGGAAGCCATGAAAGTTACGGAACTGCGACCTAAATATATAGCAGGTTAACCCTAGTGAGAAATGCCATCTGATATTTTTGATCTTCTTTCTTTCTTTTATTCACTTACTCTGTTTTTCAACAAATGCATACTGAAGCCCTGCTGAGCGGTATGGAGGAAGGGAAGAGTTTGCTCTGGAATAATGTGAAGGCATTGGTGACTGATGGCACGGTGGTAGAGGAGAATTGAGATAAGGTGGATGGAGAAGACATTGCTAGTGGATGACCCTTAAGCTGAGGATTCATCAGAGTCCTGGTTTTATGCCACGGAGCTAGGAGTTACTTGAGAGAACTTTGTGTCTGATGGTAATTTGGGAGTCAGTAGGCATCCTAACTTATATTGCTCATAAGCAGGACCGACCACTGATGTTAAAAGTGAAATAGAATTATACATGAACCTATAAAAACATATAAACATTTTTTTCTGCTCATAAACATTACTAATTCATGGTTATTACAGAAAAATACAAAGATAAAAAAACATACTGAGATCTAAAAAAATGTATCTGTAATCAAACCCCAGCACTGAATTGATTTTGAAGTATTTCCTTTCTATCTTTTTTCAAAGCATATCTTTACTTCCAAGTTCCATAACTAACTGCCATACACACACACACACACACACACACACACACACACACACACACACACATTGTTTCAGAGAGAGAGAGCAAGTGGGTGAGATAGGCAGAGGGAAAGAGAGAGAGAGAGAGAGAGAGAGAGAGAGAGAGAGAGAGAGAATCTCAAGCAGGCTCCACGCTCAGTGTGGACCCTGATGCAGTGTTCGAACTCACCTACCGAGAGATCATGACCTGAGAGGAACTAAAGAGTCGGTCACTTCACTGACTAAGCCACCCAGGTGCCCCAATATATTTTTTATCTTACATTTCTAAAGGGTGTAAATGGTACTTTCTGCAGATTCTTTAAAATTAAGGTTGCCAGATTCGGTGAATAAAAATACAAACACCCAGCTCCCTTTAAATTTCAGACAAATGATGAATCACCTTATAGGTTAAGTATGTCCCATGAAATATACACAGTTATACTACACAAATTATTCATTTTTTAATCTGAAATCCAAATGCAACTGAACACCCTGTGTTTTATCTGGCAATGCTATTTAAAACACATAGTGAGGGCAATTTTAAATGTCCTCAAAATGTTAGATTACATTGATATATCATAATTGTTTATCCACTCCCTCTTTGTTGGAAATACATATTTCCAATTTTTTAATTCTGATAAGTGTTGCTGCATTTTACATTATTTCCCAATAGAGATGCCTCAAAATGAAATTATTAGGCCCAAGGGCAAAAGCAAGCCTTTCAATTCATGATAATAATTGCCACATTATACTTGTTTTCATCTTTCCTTTGCCAACATTATAATTACTTTTTATAATCCTAGCCAATTTAGGTGAACAATAGCACACTTTTTTACACTAAATAAAATATATTTAACATAATGATTTTATTTTAAAATGCACTGTTTTGTTATTTACATTTTTAAAACAGCATTTGTATTTAGCCACTCAGATCTGTGCTTCTCCAATATATCACTTTGTATTTAACAGACTGCCATATTTCAATTCAGCCAATTCATGTTTCACTTATCTCTTCCCCGAGTCCAGTCTTGCCTTCCCCCAATCTCTATAACATAACCAAAATTACATTTATAAGTCTGGTCCTATTTTTCTATGCTTCAAATGCTTTATTGACCTACTTCCTCCTTCCCCATTATGAATGGGACCAATTAGTTGGTCAGGCAGCCGCTTTTTACTCTGAAACATATAATGAAAATATTGTTCTGGTCTGCTATTGCCCATAAGAAGTTGGGGGACCAGTTTTGAAGAGCCTTGAATGTCTAAACAAGTCTGAACAAGGTTTCAGATTTTATCCTATAAAAAAATGGAAGGTTTCCAACAGACCAGGGGAATAACGTGTTGAAACTGTGCTTGAGGACAGTGTAGAGCATGGGTGGGGTGGGAGAGAATGGAGTATAGCAACTAAGTGGCAGGTAAATGTGATATTTCCTTATATGGAGATAGGAGCCATGGCTGGGGTGGCTACTGTTGGTAAGGTTGGACGGATAGACACCACAGAGCTATGGATGGAAAAAATCTGGCAGCCGATTATCGATGGGTTGTCTGGCTTCCACTCTGTGCAAACACACAATATAAACTGATTCATGACTATATAGCAGAAGCCTGCTATTTCAAAGTTTCAGTTAAGATTTTCCAAACTAGTGTTTATTAAAAACAGGCACGCTATTGATTTTACTATTTTTTTCCGAGTAGATAGCAGAGTTTACCTATAAGAGTTCCAGTTTTTAAAAGGCAAGTGTGTGTAAACATAGTTTCTTTTGTCGATGTTCTCTTCTTGTTTCTTTCAAAATAATTAAGCTTGCAAAGAATAAATTTATTTTTACCTCAGCCCCACTTCATCAATAGTCCTTTCTAATTATAGCCTGTTTTCCCTGGATATCTGAAGATCAGATTACTGTTTAGTGCCTCTGTAATTGGCTCAAGAAAACACTGCGTTTCTGGGCCATCATTTCCACCAGGTCTCCTTGTAGAAATGACAACTTTCTTTCTTCAGCCAGTGATGCATTGAAATCAATAATCGCTGCACATTTCCCAGATGTCAAGAGAATCTCACCCGAGGAGAGAGGGCACAGCTGGATTTGGCTCCAACACAGCTTTGGTTTGAATCCCCTGTGTTCAACGATGGCATTTCTAATAGTTGTCACCCATGCTGGTAGAGCCCAAGCATCCTTTTCCTTCAGCTGCAGTGGCACCTCCAATGGGCCACAGTTGTTTCCATCAGATCTCACTGGGTGCTTTCACTTAAGGAAACTTCTAGAAATACTGACTCCCAGTCTTTCCTCTTGTTTCTTCCTTCTTCCCCTTCCTTTTTCCTCATTTCCCAGTCCTCCCTGTCCTCTTGTTCTTTGTCCTTTTTTCTTTCTCTTCCTTCATTTTTTTTTTAGCCACTATATACTTAGATCATGATCCAAATACCACACTGGGTCCTTCATATATTTATTTAGTTGAATCCGCTGACAACCTTTTGAGGCAGCAATTATTATGTCCATTTTGGAGATGAGCAATTGAAATTTCAGGAATATCCACTAGGATTTTGAGGTCCAGCTGTCTCCAAATCTCATACTCTGATTCCTAAAAACAGTGATGGCAACTTCTCATGTGTGAGGTTCCCTGTCATGACATATGATGGCCTTCCTCAGGAGGATTTTTGATTGTCGCTGTTGGAAAAGCTGGAACATCTGTCTGGCCTCTCAGTCATCTAGAAAGCACAAAGCCATCCTGGACAGCCACTCAAGTGCAGGTTCCCACCAGAGTTGCCACTGTCCATAAAATGATGAGAGGCTCCCTCAAGGGCACCCTTGTCAATGAGGCACAAGGTCACCCTTGAAGTAGTCCCACAGTCGGCTTTCTACAAGATGGAGACCAGGAAAGTCAGTAGTATAATTCAGTCTGAGGCATAAAGTCTGAGAAGGTAGAGCATCAATATCCAAGGGCAGGAAGAAACGGACATGTCAGCTCAAGAAAGGAGAGAAAGAAAATTCACCCTTCCTTTTCCTCTTTGTTCTATCAGGCCTCCAACAGATTGGTTGATGCCTACACGCATTGGTGAGAGTGTACCTTCTTTAATTAGTCTACTGAATCAAATGCTAATTTCTTCCCCAAAACACCCTCATGGACACACCCAGAAATCATATTTTACCAAATATTTTATTTATCTGGACATCATTTAGCCTAGTCAAGTTGACACATAAAATCAACCATCCTTTAGATATGCGTGTGTATATGATATACATATGTAATATAGGTATAATATACATATATGACTTACATACATGATTCCATATTTATGTTTATGTATACATATATCCTGGTAGCTGTTAACTACTAGCAACATAGATGCTATGTCCAGACAGTTGAACCTAGATTTTTTTACATATAAAAATATTGTTAATAATATTTACCTCATATGACTATTGAGCCATTTCAAAAAATAGCTTATTGGAAGTGCTTAATGTAACACTAGCATGACTAAGTAATCAGTAGCTGGTAATAATCTCTCTTTAATTTCCCCCTCTTTTTTTACATCAAATACATTATTCCCCCCCCAAATGATAACAGTATATTTGCAACTTTGTCCCACCTTCTGAATGCTGTAATTATCTTGATTCCACAGATGCTTTGATGATAGTGAAATCTACCCCCTACCAGTGTGCATTTTTCATCATCTTATTGTTATTATTATTGCAAATTATATTCAGCATGCATGGCTGTTATGCTGCTTTTTCTATAACTTTGCTGGTATTCTCATCTTGTGATGCTTGCATGGCCCTGGGAAGGGTTACCTGTTGGAATTATACCAATGTTCTCCCAGTGCTATTCAATCATATAGTTGTGCTTCTCTACACTATTATCCAACACCTTTGGAGTTCATTTTGGAATCAGAAGTAGAAACCAATGTAAGCATGCTTTATTTTTTAAGGAATCTGTTTCATTTTGGAAAATTCTCTACTTTTAACACATACATGAATTGAATAACTAAGGTTTGATCATTCCTTTAGCTTTTGGAAAATAATTATGGCTCATCAACTATGCCTCCTAGAGAAACCACTGAACCAAGAATACGCCCTACATGATAAATTACAACTATTTAATAACCTGCAAATTAAGAAGGGTTAGCTCAAAGGAATGTTAGCTCTAAATATAGTTTGGTTTGAGAACTTCTCAAATGATGCACAGTAAAAGGTATATTTTCCACGATATTTAGAATAAAAACTTGCTAAAATATCCCTAAAGTGTATCTTTTACAAATTTGTATCTCCACATGCCATGACGAAGATCAATATTTATTTATGCATTTACAATACAATCAGTGTTATCTTTCTTCTCTGAAGCCTGCAAAAATAAACAACTTTAAAATACCTTTATATTTTGTAACTTTAAAATTTCACTGAGGCTAGCTGAGGAGTAGTGTGGAGATGTGGTCCTCTTTGTAAAGGAATTTTAATCCTTAATTAATCATTTTTGCAAATCTACTGCAGAAGAGGGCTTTTCAGGATTAATGAGAAAATATTTCAAGGCATTTTCTCATTAATTCTCAAAATCTTGGATAACAGGTAATAGATAAAATAAGGATTGTATTACTATTATTCACAACAAGAAAGGTAGAGTATCAAGTAATTCCCTAACTAAATTTTATAGGATGAAATATATAAATCACTAAGAATTTTATTATTAGTACTAAATGGCACCCAGTTCCCAAATTATATCTTGTGCTATATTGCAGATTGTGGATTAGATCTTTTCACAGCTTTACAATGCATTATATTGGAAATATTTGCTGGCAGATATGACTCCTATTATTAGACTTGTGGTCAGTATTGTTTTGTATGTCAAGATTGTATCCTTAACATGATTAGTGGAATGAACAGAACCTAATCGAACCTGAAGCTTGTTATTTTGTGGTTGTGTCTATTAGGTGAGTATCATCAAATTTTAAGAGTAGTATAACAGGAGCACTTGGGTCGCTCAGTTGGTCAAGCCTCTGACTCTTGGTTTTGGCTCAGGTCATGATTTCACAGTTCATGAGATCGAGCCCCACATGGGACTCTGCATGGACAGCATGCAGCCTGCTTGGGATTCTCTCTCCCTCTCTCTTTCTGCCCCTTCCCTTCTCTCACTCTCTCTCTGTCTTTCTCTCTCTCTCTCTCAAGATAAGTTAAAAAATGGTTAAAAAAAGAGTAGTATAACAGAACACAGAGTCCTTTGTACCTAGTAAATATGTGGGAGACCTAGAGATGAGAAAGTCATTTTCTGTACTTTCCACATTAAAGTAAAACAAAAACAAAAACAAACCTGGCAAAATATCTTGGACAAAATAATAATTAAAGATATAAGATAAGAAGTAGGAAAAATGCTTTTGAATGTAGGTGGGATACAGTGAGAATCTGTCTAGCACATCCTAGCATTTCCTAGAGGTAGGAAAGCACAACTTAATGAATAGAAATAGTATATGACTGGAGAAAGTAGTCCAAGTAGTGATTAATGTCCATGTTTGCTTGGATTGTGGGAAAGGGACAGCAGGCCAGAGAGGCAAGTTTTAGCCTCAACAGGAACAAATATGGAAGAGACTGGGAAGGTTTGCCCAACTAGTGCTTGCTGAGCACCTCTTGTGTCCTGGGAGGTGGGAATCGGAAGGTAAAGGAGGTTATACTGCAATGTGAATGGCACCATGATGGAAGTGAGCATAAGGAACCATAGAAATATTGAGGAGGAGCACATCACTAGAAGGCGGTTGAAAGGAGCAGTCAAGGTGAAATGGAGGATAGAAATAGAGTTAGGAGACTTCGAAGGTGAAGCAACAGAATTCAGCCACTAAATACTCGAAGGAAGAGCAGGAAAGGGAAGAGTCCAGGATGAATCTGCAGGTCCTGATCTGAGACAAGAGGGTCTAAGACTGTCAATGCCATGAGCAGAATTACAAACATAGAAAGAACAACTTTGAGGGGACAACAGAGAGCTCAGCTGCAAACATGGAGAACAAACTAACTGGAAGCTCTCAAAACACAGTAGGACTTGGTGGTCTGGAGTTCAAGGGGAAGTCAGGTGTAGAGACATCTAGGTGGGAGTCATCAACACAGAGAAAGCACTAAAACGACTGTATCCAGGAACAACTTCAGAGTAAAGTAAGCTGCCAAAGAGAAGAAGAGCTAGCGAAAGCCATTAAGAACGCATCCGTACTGGCCATATGGTAACACGAGTCACATCACAGAAAACTATCTAATAGCTGGATATCTGTTTGGATGTATCTAGGCATATCTGGAAACTTTAAGACAAAGTCTTTTCTTCTCAATTTTTCTTTTAATTAGGTGTATTTAGAGTTGACTCCAGAGTTTTATTCATCATCTTAAAAACTGATGATTGTAATGTTGATTCATGGTTCCTCTCCAAGTGCTGATTTTTTTCCCTTAAGGTAAAACTAGTAGAACAATTAGCAGTCCCAATCTTCTATCTGGAGACATCTTAGGACAAACAGTAGCTCATTAAAGTGTTATTTTATTCAAAAGAAACAGGATAATAAGGTCAAGCAATTTTGCAACTGTCTTCGACTCATTTCCCTTAGTTACCATCTTCTTACAGACTTACTTCTTTGAATTTTTTAAAAAAAGTAAAAGCTTGAAATCAAACAGAAGGTGAAGCAAACTTCAAGCAAACAATCTCAAGGGCCTATTAGCATTTAACCACTTAATATTTTGTGGTGAAAAGAATTTGCATGGGCAGTTGTTACAATAATGACTCTCTGAAGCCCTCAGGGGTCTTTGTACTACAGTGGGGCTACAGATTTCCAAAATACCATTTTTATAATAATCCTAATCAGAAAACAAAATTACTCATGCTTCACTGTATTTTAAACACAGCACTATTTTGCCTCTAATGTAATAAAATATTGAGGTCTTGATACAACTATACAATTATAAACTTTAGTTTATACCCTTTTATTCCCTAATCGTGGACAAGAAGTGAATATTTACCCTTTTTATTTTTTGGTCAACAAATTAAACACACCCACACGCACACACAAACTCACACACATACGCACACACACACACGACCATTATTAGAAAAATCTTTACCAAATAATTTCATGTTACTTTGAATCAGAATGATTTTATTTCTCTGCCAAGGAAATGTAGCCAACTTCAGCTGTGCATTAAGAATAATGGTCTAGCAAGATAGCAAATTCCAATTTCCTATGATCAGAGAATCTTATTACCTTTATCCTCTCCTTCCTTCCTGTTCACATAGAAAGTTAAAAGATGCTTTTCAGTTTGAATTTGCTTAGCTCTACATTCTCCTAAGTGGAAGGTGATGTTCTGGGGACTGGCCAACCACTAACCGTATCTAAGAAATGCAATTCCAAAGCCCAAGTTTATTTCTAGTTGCCGTTGAATTTCCCCATTTGTTTTTAAATGGGCAGACTGCAAAGTAGCATATTGTTCATGACAACTTTCCACAGTGGTGGAGATCTGCAGATGGTGTCTTTTCAAATATGATAAATGCCTAATTTAAGGCTGTTTTGTGGCAATCGGGACAATGTTGCAGGCACTTTGGGCTCAGAGACGTCTTGAGAACAGATCCAGGGCAGCAAGTGGGCTCAGACACATGCATGAACTTGTGACACAGCACATCAAATGTCATCCACTGTAACTTTTAAGCACTCAAGCTGGAAGAGATGATATTCTTATAAATGAACTGATGGAAGTCCAGGAAGATTAAATGATAGCGTCGAGGCCTTTGGGGCTGGTAGTGCCCAAGGGTCAGCCTCCTTGACAATAACAATGTGATCTGTTTTGAGAAGCACCCAGGTGGACAATCTTAAGACGTGAATTTTGCAGAAAAAGATGTTAGCCTGATATGTCTTAATAATCCAGGATAGATTCTCACATGTGTAAATAATACCATTAAGTGTAGGACGGAACTGAATTTAAATGATTTAAAGTACTCTGAATCACCTGAAAATTTGCTAATATTCTGTCCTTTAAGATGGCTTGTCTTATTCTGCCTCTAGTTAACACGCAGTATATTTGCCTTGAATGCTACGCCCCTTCCCACTGGTCCTTAAATGCTATTGGGCGTATATTTATTTGTTCTCATTAGGAGAATTCCATTAACTGAATTAAAAATGGTGTTTTATTTTCCTAAGGATTCAACCGCAAGGTGAAGTTGCTAAAAGAAAGTGGGCATCAAGCTCTAGAGATCCTGAGTGTTCAAAGAAAGAATTAAGAATCCGAGAGGATGAGTGGCTTGCTCTGGACCACACAGCAGATGAGAGTCTTGCTCCGTGTGAGAGCTGGATTCATCTAATACATTTCTCTGAAAGTCTGTTGGAAATATTTACATACAAAAATCTTGCTTAACAACTTCTAGGTTCTTCATTTTATAAACTAGGAAACTAAAGTCCAGAGAGGGTAAAGCACAGGAAGAAGGATTGCCTGGTTCACAGGAGGTAAAACTGGAATATAAATCAAGATCACCTTATTTCCTGTCCCTTTCTTTTTCTACTGTACCATAAATCCCTTGGTTAGACTGGAAAATCAATCCTCCTACATGAGTTGAAGTCATCCCTTGATATAAAGTGCTACATATATTTACTAGCTTTGGAATCCAGTGTTTCCCAATATGGTATTCAAAATACTGTCATTTTTAATTTAGAAACACAAAACATTTCTGTAGAGGTGGTACATTTTCCATATTCTCTGGACCACCATCCATTCATTTAGTTTCTCCATTCATTTATTCAGTCCACACACTGCTAGGTGGAGGGGAGGGTTTAAAAATTAATCAAGTCTAGTCCTTAGTGTCAAGGAATTTATAGAAAGGAGAGAACATACAGTTGGAATAAGAATGTTTGAAGGAGAGCCTTTAGAGAGAAGACTAGAGATAACAGTGACAATATATAATGAAATAAGAAAGAGGCTTTAACAGGGATTTTTAGGTAGTTTAGGAAGAGATAACATTAAATTGGTTTTATTATTTGGAAAGGGATGAAATTATGTATAATAATCCTTGGAAGACATTTCGGAAAAGATATTCAAAAAGGTGGATTGACTGTCATAGAAATCTGGCATGAGTTTCACTTTCTTGTTTTCATTCCCATCCTCCACACTCAATTCCACGGTTCCCTGATGACTATCCTATTATTTCTAGGTATCTTTTTTTGGCTTAAAAAAAAAAAAACCTGGCCCACCTCTAATATATTTCCAAACATTCACCAACATCAAAACTTTAACGAGCTATTGTCTTCTTTGTTCATTCCACTTCTCCTTTGTCACTGAGGAAATGCTTCAGTGCTAGAACTATTTCATGATTGAGACAAATGTTGAAAGAAAAGAGGGCTGATGGGTAAGACTGGTTTGTGATGTCTCCCTCTCAATTTTGTGCTGCCGTGATAACACTCTAGTTTCGGGTTTGGCTCCTTGGAGGAGAAGTCACATAAACATCACCTCAGGCAGCGTGATGGGTTAAAGATGCCACAAATTCCTTGCCTGTCCTCCCCTTGTTGCTAATACCCAAGGACACCAATTCAATACTAACTCAACAAAATTATGCTTACATGGAAGCAATATTCAATATATTTGGGAGGAAGCTTGATCCATTTAGTTTTCAAATATTCAGAAGTGTCGAAAAAATTGTGTTGGTATATTCTGGAAGTGGTTCCAGTTACGTAACTTCAGCAGCCATTTAAATTTACCTCATAAACTCCCGAGGTTCCACAAAACATTATGAGAACTCTTAATAAGAGAAATAGAAGCCTGGTGAGTCAAATAAAAATAATAGCTTTCACACTTGACCTTTGGCAAGGGAAGAATTCTCAAGTAGATAAACTTGCAGTGATTCTATTTCATTAGGTTTACTCAGTGATGCATTGACTAATGGTTGTTTCAGGAAAGAAAGTCGTAACTAACAAACAGAGGTTCTTAATACTGGCCTCCAAGGTTCCAGGCCTTCCACAAAGGCAAGCAGTGCACATTTTCCTTCAAATGGAAAGAATAGAAATAAAATATGAAAGCTCCTTTGGCTATCTAATTCTGGATCTTTTTTAGCTATACACAAGATCGCCAAGAAGGGATTGGTATATGTAGATACCATGTTATAAAGAAAATCAGTGAACTGGGGTACCTGGGTGGCTCAGTGGGCTAAGTGTCTGACTCTTGATTTTGGTTCAGGTCATAATCTCATGGTTTGTGAGATTCAGCCCTGCATCGGGCTCTGTGCTGATAGTGCAGAGCCTACTTGGGATTCTCTCTCTCCCTCTCTCTCTGCCCTTCCCCTGCTCTCTCTCTCTCTTTCAAAATAAATAAACATTTTTTCAAAAATCAGGGTATAATCCTGTGAGATACTGACTGGAACGATGAAGGTTTGTTCACAACAGTTTAAACAACTTATAATATTTGTGCATTTCTTCCCAAAGCATTCTTCTTCCCCCTCCCCCTTCCTCATTACAAAAAAATTGGAATAGACCTATTTCAAAGGCTCTCGACTTAGGATAGCTATACTCTGCAGTGAATACACAGAGTAATTACAAAGAAAATACCTAAGCCAAAGTCAATCAAAATAGCCCCTATAGGCTTCAACTAGCTTCCTTCACGCCTGACTCTTACTAAAAGTGGGAACATTTTATGCAATCTATTGATAAGAAATGAGACAGACAAAAATCCTATTGACTCCCACATGCTGCTCCAGTTTAGACAGAGAAGCACACTGTCTACTATTAAATACAAATTTTTCTTTGTAATATGGTTCAATTATCTGTCCGTTTCACTGTTCTATAAGCTGCTAGGAATAAAATACATTATTTCTAATGGAAGTTGGAATAGAAGACAGATGAATGAGTTTTCAAACATGCACGCTTTCAAACAAGGCCAGATCCTAACATATGATGTCGCTTTCTAAACATATCAGTTAGTCCATTATGAGCCCTTTCTTTCCAGGATGCTTTTTGAAACAAATCTCATTTTACCATACTATTGTGAAATATTTTTAGATGAAGCAGAGTCAACTTATACCATTTAGCATTTCTCTTAGTATGGTAGAGAGGTAGAATAGCTTGGGTATTATTGTTTGTTGTTTGTTTCTTTGTTTTCTATGTGAGATACTGATTTTAATTTTCATCCCACATCTTGATCAAACTCTTATTACAGCTAGAGAAGCTTGAAGAAAATTGATAATAATCTGGGAAATAGTTACCTGAGAACTACTCTGACCTCTCAGTCTGTCATTTGATGACATAATAAGTAAGAAAACATGAGAGTTGAGGGACAAATTGTCTAACCTACCAAGTAGTTTGCACACTCTTGAGCCAATCATTAGGGACTTGTGAGTCATGTGACGTTAGTAGTAGCAATTGTAAAGATAAGTGTGTGTGCCCAGTGTAGATGTGGCTGGAACAGTTTGTCAGGGGAAGGAAAATAGTAACAATCCCTATCTTAAAAATGAAATAAGTGAGATTTAGAGATTAAGTAGTTTGGTTGGTTAAAACTGACAGTAAACCACTTGCTTTTAAGGTGCCTGGGTGGCTCAGACGGTTGAGTGTCTGAGTCTTGATTTTGACTCAGGTCATTATCTCAGGGTCATGGGATTCAGCCCCGCACTGGGTTCTACACTGAGCATGGAGCCTGCTTGAGATTCTCTCCCCCCCTCCCCACCTCTCTCTGCCCAGCTCTGTCTCTAAAGAAACAAACAAACAAGCAAACAGAGGAACAAATTAATAAAACAAGCCACTTGCTTTTAATGCTACCCCTTGCTACATCCATCAAGTTACAGTTACCGATTTTAGGAAGGGAATCTTAACTGAACACCCAGGTTTCATCCATGAAGCTATCCAGAAGACACCTGCAATCACAAGAAGTCCCTGAATCTCTTGGCATCAATATTACTCAAAAGCGTTGCATAAACGATGCTAATCATTTTTTAAATATAGTAATCTTGACAGAAGAGTTTATCATTTGCATTTTTGGAAAAGTCTCCACATTCTAGGTTACACTGACTGAGTGAGAATTTGACCATGGATTTGCATTCATGGAACCCCCATGTGTATGTCAGAAATCCATGTCAGGCAAATGGGTATTGTGTGGTCAAAACAGACTTCCAACTTTTTGTTCTCAGCCCTTGCTAGATGGATTCCAACTAAATACAGGCATATTATATGTTCTTTCCCCATATCACGTTATTAACCAAGCAACAATTACTCTAGAGTAGGATTCAGATGAATGAGATTATCTTTACTTATGAAAGAAAAATAAATCCCTTCCGAGAGATCTGAAAAACCTTGTGATACAGAATTTGGGTAGGGGGGTATAGATACAGAATTGAGTCCTGGATTAAATGTGATACCTCTTTTTTTGTTTAGAATGTTAGTGAATAAATAACTTTGTCTTATGAACCCTGCTTCAAAGAAGATATTAATGAAAAGGTAGGGTGAAGGATAAATATTGTGAAAATTTCTACCTTGACGTGAGTGAATTCATGACCTAATGTACTATTGGTGGCTTCCCGTAAATGCTGTATCATTGTCAGGAATCTTTCTTTCTTTGGAGGCCCACTGTGCTATCTCCCATTAAGCACTAAATCTTCGGAGGTAAATGAACTTCCATAATCCATCAAGAACATCCAAAATCATCGTCAGTTGGAACACCACCAATTACCTACATTTATAAATGATACAAATGGGAAAACCTGAATTAAACCTTGAATTGCTGCCTCTCTGCTATTTGGTCTTCTTTATTTTCCCCGTTAGAATCATTGTTAGTGTAGCAGTCTTAACTAATTCAGAGAAGACGTCAGTGGAAGATCAATGTATGAATCCCACATGGCCTATTTCGTGTTAAAATGTTCCTTTTATGAAACACTTTTCCTATAGATTTAGAATGTGTTATTGTCACAGTTTCAGACTCAGTAAACAATGCAGTTTCTTCCCTAACGACATGAGTCAAATGTATGCTGGATACAATTTTTTTTTAAACCTTAATTACAACATGAGATTAGCTGAACAGAACTCGAATTCAAACAGGAAATGCTTGCAAGTTTCAAGGGGTCATAATTCATATAAATCTATTTTGCTTTTTTCCAGAGAGAAAAATTCAAGCTCCATCATCTCTTTTGCTTCACCCCTTTCACCCCTTTCTCAGGTTGACATTGTTCTGTGTTTGCACATGTTTGCCCTGGAAACCAATACTGGCACAGTTTTGGGGGCATAGAATCAGACTAATACCCCAGTATGTTCATTGCGTAGGTTGACAGTAGGGTTACAATCAGGAAGAAAAGCGTTCTAATGTACTGACTGCAAAGGTATGGGAGTGGGGCAGACAATTTTTTTTTTTTCTATGGATGCCTACTATGTACAGGACACTGTAGGGAACTACAACTTTGTACTAAAAATATATCCTTTTTTGTGTACAACAAGTTCAAGGGTAAATTTAAAAGACCTAAACCATCTCTTTTTCTTTTCTTCCCTTTTCCTACTTAAAATGGATCCTTTTAAGCCTTTTTCCTGGCTTATCACATCCTTCCTCATCACCAGATGAGCCAAATTTTAGACAACGTTGACAGTCAAGTATAGGAGTGTGTGCATAAACCCTCTGTATGTGCATGTATACTCAGAAACAAAATCTGCGAGTTATGAGATAATAACAAAGCGTATTTCAAGGATAAGTGTGTGTATCTGAGCACAGGTGTAACTGGAACAGTTAGGGGGAGGAAAAACATCAAATGAAAGTTGAGAAATACTTTATTAGATTTATTTCAGGGGATGATTAAGGCAGAACTCATTAAAATTCCTTTAGTCTTTCTTCTCATTTATTTTTTCACCATAGGCATGTGAACTTATGCTAATTATATGGTAGTTTTATAAATATTGAGCAAGATTTTCTGGCTAAATAGTCAAAAGTACTTTTGATTCGGAATTGCACAACTTTGAAGGTTTCATTAACTCTTTCATAACACCGAAAGAGCCAGAGCATCATGTTTCCAGACCATGAAGTCATTGCCTCCACCCCGCATTCATATTGTTCCTTCCAAAAAAACTTCAGCCATATTTCCATTTGCTTCCCAAGAAGTGAACTTGACTAATTTACTTCTTGGGAAGTTTGGGCACTTGGAAGTTCTAAGTCAATAATCTAGGTCATTCACTTAACTATGACGTCCATATTCAACTTCATTTTTAATGATCTGGAACAGACATTGAGCTTTTCCTAAAGTGCTACATCTAAATCTTCAGCTTCATGAAATAGTCATCTGGGGAGCTTAGGCATTGATAGGCCAACATTTGAAAAAAATTTTTTTTAACGTTTGCTTATTTTTGAGAGAGAGAGAGACAGAGTGTGAGCAGGGGAGGGGCAGAGAGAGAGAGGGAGACATATAATCCAAAGCAGGCTCCAGGCTCTGAGCTGTCAGGACAGAGCCCGACGCGGGGCTCAAACGCATGAACTGTGAGATCGTGACCTGAGCTGAAGTCCGACACCTAACTGACTGAGCCACCCAGGAGATGCCGATAGGCCAACATATTAAACAGTCAAATTAACAGCAATGTTTGCTATTCCAGGGGTAGCAGTTAGGACTAAATAACTGCTACCAGTTAAGATTACCAGTTAACTACCAGTTAGGACTACTGGTAGGCTACCAGTAACAAAACACATAATCAACTGTGGCGTGAACACATCTGGCGTAATTTTTCTCATATAACAAAGTGAGCGGTAAGGGGTTGCTTGCACGGGCTGAGCTGCTCCACAATGCCAGCCTGGACCGAAGTTCTTGTCATTTTCCCTTACACAGGCTATCTCCTGTTATGAGATCACTTCAGCATCTCCAGACATCACACCGTGTTTGTGCCAGGAGGAAGGAAGGGGGGGGGGTGAAAAGAAAGTCCCAGAGGATGTCCAGAGCTGTACAAATACGCTCAATACAGGGAAGACGCGGGATATAAGTATCTCGTTAGGGCTAGGTATTGTGCTTTTCCGAACAAAATCAGGATTCTGTCTGCAGGGAAGAAGAGGGAAATGGGATTGGACAAACAACTAGAAGCTTCAGTGAGCTATGGTACAAAACCAACTCTGCAAGTGTAGAAGTGGGGTGCTTCAAAGGATTAGATACTTCCTTCTTTTCTCCATTTTATAGCCCATCCCTTCTTCAGGTTTATTTACATTCTAGTTATGTATTTCTGAGGAACTGTGGTCCAACAGCTAAGAAATCCCCAAAGTACTCCTAAACTCACTAACAGAAATATTCAATGACTGACATCCATTAAGCAGCATGGAACCACCCTGAGTCTTTTCATATATACTTGTAAGCACAACATAGCAGCTCTCAAAGGCTGGAAATCTGTATTCACCAAAGGCATCCACCATCTGGTCACCACGGTGGTGGTGTTTTAGATTAAAGGAGCTTATTTTCCAGTATCTTTTGAAAAACAGGTGGTTGTCCTGACCTTCCTTCATAGAGAGGTTTTCCTTTTTATAAATGGCAACTCAGATTGTCCTATCCTATTTTTTTGTAACTCTCTCCTAATGTCTTCACAGAAATGCCCCAAATCTGTTAAAGTTTCTGCTTGTCCTTCTCAAAATAGCTCTGAGAAAGTTGACTTCTCAAGGACAGAAATCTTTGCAAGGACCTCTTAGAATGAGGCAAGCAGACTCCTAAAATCTCATTGGAATCAAAAGTAGCCTGGCTCTTTAAAAATATGTTGGAATTTTTCGACTATAGAATACAAAATAAACCTCAGATGATGACTGAACCGAATAAATATGTGTGACCAAGGCAATAAAAAATGGAAATGTTATGATACGGCGAGACTGCTTTGCTTTGAAATATTTATAGGAACATGTTCATATACACTTTCAACTTAAAAAAGGTAGGGAAGATATTTACGCTTTCTCCATTTTAAAGATTCTCTTAAAGGATTAGTGGAGACCTTTATTTCTAAATCAAGAGTAGGCACTCACTGCTGTTGTGGCATCCTCCAATTAGGATAAATCCAGCATCGTAAGAAAAGTCTGCATCTTTCCGTGGAATCTTCCCGATTTCTGAAACCTTTGCTTTTTCCTTTTCCCCTCCCCCCCTTTGTCTTCCTGTTTCTATTTCTCTTATTCCAGCAAATATCCTTCCATACAATGGGCATTTCACAATGGGCTACCTGATGACATGGCACTCTAGAATCTTTTATTGACTCAACAAAAATTATGGAACACACATTATCTAAGTTACGACCGAATAAGGAAAATCATCCCCTATTGTAGAAACCTTCTCAAGTTTTCCATGGCTTGTGCCACTTCTCCTTCTTCAACTTAAAATAGTTTGTTTCATCAAAGAACAAATAAGAGAATTAAAGACTGATTTACCTTATATTTTGATATCCTCTATTTTAGATAATTTCTAAATACAGTTATATAGAAATATCACCACAGAAGGAAGAAAACACCTCAATATAAGTCTATAATACATGTAAGCCATAATTATAAAAATTAATAGAATATATTTTGAATAACTATGTCCCTTCTAGAGTTTATTTATTAATTTTAAAACACCAACACAAGCCCCATCTTACCTATGAAAATTCATAGGCCTTTTGGGCTAGAGTAATTCTATCTACCTCTAAATTCAATATTTGTCTTTCATTTGACAATTGAGCATGTGATATCTCTTGTCTCAATTATAGCCTAATTTCTAATATAATTATTTTCATGTTTTCCTTATCTGCAGAATATTTTCATGTATTCTTTATCTGAGAAACTCACAACATATTTTCATTTTCCCTAGTGCCCCACATACCCACCTTAGGCTCTTGATTGATTACAAACTGGTTTTCCCAAAATTAAATGGTAGGTAGACTTCTCCTTTCAAGATGACAGTCCTGTTTAGTGCATTTGGAAATTACCTAATACAGGAAACCAATATGTAAGGTAAATCAATCTTTGACTCACTTCCTTAAAGGATTTTCACTATGAACTTCCTTTCAAGCTCTTGAGTTTTACGTCTGCTGAGATTTCAAGTTTTTGACTCTTTTGCCCAGAGCTCATTGTGCATTCACTTCATCAATACTCAGTCTTAAGGAATCAAGGAGCCAACCAATAATTACTACCCCAGCCAAAGGAAATCAAGCCCATATTTCTTGATGTCTGCGAAATTATAAGTACAGCTGTAGATCTGTTTCCTCCAGAAAATATGATAATGCATATTGTGATACTAGTATAATTGAAGTACAAGATGAAATGTTTCTGAAATGCTTCAGCGTTAAGATGTTCATATTCTAACAGGAAGTAGCCCTGATTTTGCTAACCTGGTCCTATTAGGTTCTGTAGAAATCTACAGCCAAGATTGTAATTGGCAGGCACCTGACATAAATGCCACAAACACATTCATAAGAATATAAAACTAGGGGTGCCTGGGTGGCCCGGTCAGTTAAGCGTCCAAGTTCAGCTCAGGTCATGATCTTATAGCCCATGAGTTCAAGCCCTTGTCGGGCACCGTGCAGACCGCTCAGAGCCCGGAGCCTGCTTCAGAGTCTGTGTCTCCCTCTCGTTCTCTGCCCTTCCCCCACTCACACTCTGTCTCTCTCTCAGCAATACATAAATTTTATTAAAAAATACGAAACTATAAGAAGATGTCTTTGCTACACAAACTGGCATGAAAAAGTTGGAGATAAAGAGAGCTCATTTATATAATCAAGTGTCAGAAAAAAAATTACATAAAAGGGGCCAATCTGTTTCTTTCTTCCGATCTGTAGCTCATCCACCACCATAATCTGTAAAGTGCCTATCTGTATCAGGAAACTTTTCACTAATATTGAGTGACTACAATATCTTAAGCTGATCCATACAAAGTTTCTGATATAACATCTCTTTTGACATTTAATTCTAAAACTAAAAGTTCATGCCTCAATGGACTGTGTGATACATTAACAACTTCTGTCAGAATGAAACTAATCATTTTTAGATCATTTTGATAAGAGTGATTCTTCTTTCATTCTCTTCGATCATCCCTTTTATGAGAAAACAAAAAAAATGCTAAGCACTTAAGTCATAAAAAGTGAAATATCTCTAGCACGAATCAAATCATTTAGTACCATCAAAAGTCTCACACAAATACCATACATAAAATATTTTCATTTTATGAGTCAAATGTGGAGAAGGGAATGGGTCTTTACTGTGTGTGGGAAGGCAGCCAAGCGCTTTGTCAACATCTTTTAAAATTTGGATTTCATTCTATTATAATCACAATGATAGTCTGTGTGGTATGCACAATGCATTCTACATCTACAAAACGGTTATGTCTAAAAATTCCATCCCCTCCCCTTTCTGTGTTAAAGATTCGTTTTCAACATCATCAATAGCTGAAGCGATGCTCATCTGTGACCATCTGTTCTTATTATAAAACGGTAGATTTTGGCAGAATTTTTGAGCATTGAGCATGTCCAAACATTAGAACACCTGTTTGATCTTTACCAAATCAGACCCTTCAGATGGTTGGGTGTGGGTGGGAGGTTAGGCATAGGGAAGTAAGAGTTTCACAATTTTTTTTTTGAATTGGGAAATATCAAATTAATTAATTAATTTTTTTCAGTTGATGATTATTCATCCTCTACTGTTAGAAAAATTTGCTGTACTAACTAAGCGTCGAAAATATATTGAAACGTCTATAGTTAAATGGGGAAAATACACAAACACATTTTTGATCACCCACGCATGAAGATATTACTATTACCATTTACTGAATAAATACCTTGTTTCTAGAGCAGTGTTAACATACGGTAGGTACACAGTATGCATGTGCTTAATAAATAAAAGTATGTTTAGTTTTCATAAGGCAGTGGGATTTCTATTAATAGTTCCATTTTACAGATGAGTAAGACTGGGGATAACATAAACTGCAGAGCTGCAACTCAGCAATGCCTTCTGACTTCTATTTATGTGGTTCTCCATCGGACAACACGATTAGCTGGGTCTCAGATGGGTTTTCTCTACTAGTAACTTCTCAGAGGATGCCAGAAAGACTAGAACTACAAAATCAGGGGGATACTGGTTTGGAAAAGTCAACCAGAGGAAGTGACTTTTCTTTTTATGTTTATTTATTTTTGAGAGAAAGAGAGCATGAGCAGGGGAGGGGCTAAGGAGACAGAGGATCCGAAGCAGGCTCTGTGCTGACAGCAGAGAGCCCAATATGGGGCTTGAACTCATGAACCTCAGCCAAAGTTGGACGCTCAATGACCGAGCCACCCAGGCACCCTGGCAGTGACTTTCGAATAGTTCTGAAAGAAGCAGCAACATGTTTGAGAAGCAAGGAGTAGGCGAAGGAGGTAACGTGAATTCCTGGAACGAGTGTTCACGATAGCAGCGCCACAGCAGGCAGTAAGTAGAGATGTTGCTATTTATATGAAGGGAGGAATAATTGGTAGAGGGGTTTGAAACCTACAATTGGGAGCTTGGAGTTGATACAAAGCAGAACTGGGAAAGCGACTGATGTGATTACGAGAGTGGCAGATGAGCGCTGTTGCTGGGGGAAGCGTGGATGGGTGGGCTTCCGGCTGCTGGAAGGCGGTGCCCATCCCAGCCCGACTGCTGATGTCACCGGATGCAGCCAAGACAGAACTACCCTTGAGGTAGACTCTACACGTTTGAGCCACAGTCTCCTCTGCCCTTCAAAATCTCTGATGAGTGACAAAACTCTTCATTTTGTCTTTTTTTCCTTAAAGCGTAATCTTTTTACTGTCATCTTAGTATAGCACATTGGTACATGAACTACAACACGAGATCTTGTTCCTGTTCTATCATTTTGTCAAAGCAAGCAGACAGAGTCTGGGGTGGTTTGAAAAGTAAAAATAATATAATTGTTACAACTGGATGGAAAGTTAAAGATAATCTTGTCTAGCTGTTTCATTTCTTCTTTAAGCAGGGAAATTAGAGCTTAGAAAATGTTTCCGTTCATTCACTTACCACAAACTCTGGAGTCACATTCGTCATTAACTTGCATTCTGTCTTTTCGCTTGTCATCTGAGTAACTTTAAATTTTGTTTTTAAATGTTTTTAATGTGTGTTTATTTTTGAGAGGCACAGAGAGAAAAAGCGTGAGCAGGAGAGGGGCAGAGAGAGAGGGAGACAGTATCCGAAGCAGGCTCCAGGCTCTGAGTTGTCAGCACAGAACCCGACACGGGCTCAAACTCACGAACTATGAGATCATGACCTGAACTGAAGTTGGACAGTTAACCAACTGAGCCACCCAGGCACTCCTGTTATCTGAGTAACTTTAGAAAAAAATATTTTATTTTCTCAGTTTCTTTGTCTAAAAAATAAAGATAAATATGGCATAATAATCACAATCTGAATAAAACATTCTTCTCCGGGCACTATAGCATGGTGGTTAATGATAAATGTTCCGGAGCCAGGCTGCTTGGGTTTAATTCTCAACTCGACCACTCACAAGCAATGGAAATTTGGACCAGCTGCCTAATCTCCCAATGCCTCAGTTCTCTTCTCTGTAAATTGGGATATGTATTTCCATATTTGTATAGTATGAGATGAGGAAAGACAACATATATATTTTACCAGACCTCACCCCAGGCTAAGAGCACTGATTAAATGCTAGCCATAGCTATGGTCATTATTATCATCATTCTCACTGTTTGGGTTAACACCCACTATACGCTGGGCACTGCAGAGGATGTAGAATACGCAGAGAGGAAAGACACAGTTTCTTTTCTCAAGGAGCTCAGAGGCTGAGCATTAAAGGAACCACAACTATAATCCAGTGTGACAAGTGTTACCAAAAAGGTTTCATCCGTTTTTCCTAGAGCTCAGAGAAGTGGATAAGGAACAGGTTGCTGTTGGTGAGTCACTTGAGTTCAGTCTTAAAAGATGACGGCTGTCAGCAGACCTTGGAGAGAAATGAAAGGAAGAACTGATGTGTTTGGGGGAGCTTGGGGAGTGAAGAGTAGATCAGCTGTATAGAACGCATGTGCTCAGAGTTAGAGAAAACCCAAAGGTTGGTGATCATTTTGTATGGTGGTTGGTAGTTTGCACATGAAAAGTAGAGGGATATGGGAATGGCTAGTTACACAGTGGTTTCATGAAGAAGGGCCTTGTTAAATGCACTGCTAAGTTATGCATAGTTTATCTTGAATGTGGTGAGGCACAAGAAAGGATTTGAATCAGAGGGATGGCCCAATTAGGATCTTCTTGTCAAATATTGATGGATGCCCTCTGGACCCATTCTATCTGATATATAAAGATGCTCTAACACCTTTACCTGTTGACCAGGCTGTTTTCCCCTTTCCTACCATATGTTAAGTTCCTTGAGGGGAGTAATCTGGCTTTCTATTTTCAACATCTGTCATGATGCTTGGAAGACGTAGGTTCTCAGTAAATATAGAATAGATGGGCGAATGGAAAAGACAAAGCAGAAATTCAGTTAAAAGCCTTTTTTTTTGTCCTTAATTAATGTGACTCAGTAACGATCTAATGGTGTTAGTGGCAGGAGACACAAAAAGGGGACAGGCTCAAGAGATATTTGAGTAAGATAACTGACAAGCATTAGAGCTAAGGACTGCTTGAATTAGAGGCAAGAAGAAGAACTTATCTATGGTCTTCGGATTTAGAGATTGGTCAGCTCAGTGGATGATGGAATATTCACTGAGAGTGAATATCCAGGGGTAGGTTTGCAGGTGTAGATTATGAGTTTACTTCTGGACAGGTCTAATTTAAGGAACCGGTCTAATTTAAGGTTTGAATGAAGGACAAATGAGTCTACTTTCAGCTACACAAGGCTTTTAAAAAATCCAAACAAACCAACAACTAGTAGAATATTAAACCAGTTTGTACATAATTATTTTTTTGGTTATAAAATCAAAGAAAATATTTTTCTTGCATGTCTGGAATGCCTTTAAACCCACCCTGTGTTTCTGGAAATGATAACCCATCCACAGGGGCCCACGTTGAACAACAAATCCTTGTCGCACCCTGAACACACCCATAGCATACGATTTTACTTTGTGTTACCGTTTGTACCAATGTATTCAAGTATTTGTATTCACCTTCCTTTAATATACGCAACAGGGTATGATGACTAAGGTCGCAAGGTTTGGAATCAGAGAAGGTTTTAAAATCTCAACGTCATTCGTTAGCTGAGTGATCTAGGAAAAGCAGTTTGCCCTTCTTTAACCTGTTTTTCTCATATGTAAAATGCAAAGGGCAACACCTACCATGAAGGGTTGAAACCCTCCAGTGGCTTTTTCCGCCATGCTTGCATGATGCTCTTATCTCTGTTCCAGCCACATGAACCCCTTCACTGCCCCTGTGATCACTCAGGTATGCTCTAACCCCCCCACCCCCACCCCAGAGTGCCTTTCTCCCAAATATCTGCACGTCTAGCTCCTTCACTTTCATTTACTTGTTTATTAAACAATTTTTTTACATTTATTTATTTTTGAGAGACAGAGAGAGATAGAGCACAAGTCGGGGAGGGGCAGAGAGAGAAGGGGAGATACAGAATCCAAAGCAGGTTCTAGGCTCCGAGCTGTTGGCACAGAGCCCGACGCGGGGCTCGAACTCACAGACTGTGAGATCATGACCTGAGCCAAAGTTGGACGCTCTGAGCCACCCAGGTGCCCCTAGCTCCTTCACTTTTTGCAAACATTTTCACAAAACCGTCTTGTCATGTGGCTGTATTGGAGAGGAAAACTCTGCTGAGTCTAATATGAAACACATGCATGCATATTGACAAAGGCCGGAAGGAATTTTTACCAAAGGAAATCGTATCGGGGAGGAGAATTATGTGTAAAACGTTCCCCTTATGCGTTATCGCCTTTGATGTAGTTTTGACATTTGAAATGCAATTAAAAGTTCAATTTCTCGGTGAGATGTTCCCCAGGTCCCCTATGTAAAATTTCAGTTCCACACAGCAATACTTCATATCTTTCATCTCTGCTTTAGTTCCTTTTTCTCTTTAGCATTCATTACAATCTAAGGTGCTATATATTTTACTTACATATGTGTGTGTATACCAAATAGAGTAAGCTTCTCGAGGATGGAGATTTCCTTTGCCTGTCCCATTCACTGTGATAACCTCAGTGCTTAGAATAATGCCTGGCATGTAGCAAGTCCTCAAAAAGTATACAGCTGACCCTTGAATAACACAGGTTTCAGCTGAATGGGTCCAAGTATATGCAGGTTTTTTTTTTCAATAAATACAGTACAGAACTATAAATGTACTTTCTTGAAAACATTTTCTTTCCTGTGGCTTATTTTATTGTAAGAATGCCATATAGAATACATATAACATAGAAAATGTGTGTTAGTCTACTATTTATGTTATCAGTAAGGCTTCTGGTCAACAGTACGCTGCTGCTAGTTAAGTATTTTGGGAGTCAAAAGTTACACACAGGGGCGCCTGGGTGGCTCAATGAGTTGAGCATCCGACTTCGGCTCAGGTCATGATCGCACGGCTTGTGGGCTCGGCCCTGCGTTGGGCTCTGTGCTGACAGCTCAGAGCCTGGAGCCTGCTTCAGATTCTGTGTCTCCCTCTCTCTCTGCCCCTCCCCTGCTCGTGCTCCGTCTGTCTTTCTCTCTCTCAAAAATAAATAAACATTCAAAAAAAATTTTTTTTAAAAGTTACAGATTTTCGACTATGCTGGGGGTCGTTGCCCCTAACCCCCTGGTTGTTCAAGGGTCAACTGTATTTTGAATGGATGAATTATCTACGTAAATTGTTTAGCATAGTTTCTGGCATGTACCAAACATTCATGAAAGAGTGGCTGTTGTTCTGAATTTTGCTGATATTTTACAAGATCTTTGGAAGTCATGAAGTATACTATATTTGTTATCTTATTACTTCTACTGTGGATAATTAATGGATGAGTGAATGGATGAGTGCCCAGTCAAGTGAATAGGTTAGCTACTTGGGTCATGACGGGTGATATGGTGGTGCCTCCAAAACAACATCCAGGGTTGGAGAAAGGGTGGGAGGAAGAGCGGTTCAACAGAGTGCTCTGTGCACCCATGTAACCTCCCCACCTTACCCCACCCAAACACTGTCCCTTCTAATGACAAGGTTATTATCAAGAGCCCTTTCTAGCTCTCACAGTCTGAGTCTGTGGGTCCCAAAAGCTGAGGCAAAAGGTAAAATATTTTACCTATTTAACGTTCTTATAAAATAAAATTTCCTTCATGGTAAATTAGAAATGGATTTAAAGCAATCAGATTGTACTTTTGTGTGCATACACACACACACACACACACACACACACACATGCACGCACACAATCTTGAACTGAGAACTTGTAATCTTGTTTCATGCCTTTGTCTCAGTGATTTGTGGCAAGTGTGAAGATACTTCCAAAGTGTTATTAATGACTTAGAAAGTGGGAAGTGTGTCTGTCAAAACTAAGCTTAGCTAGTCTGGTGCCAGGCAGTACCAAGAGGCAGCGTGAACTCCAAGTCTGAATCACAAAGAACTATTGATCCTGACAGTAACGCATGCCTGAAAATGAAACTGACATGGAATGAATCTGGCATTGAAATATTATCTTAAAATCATGAAAAGCATGATAGAGAATTCAATTATATAACTAAAGGGAATAGGAGAAAATGAATAAATTGGTAGCGATCTTTCCTTCAAGCATGGGTTTTTCTGTACAGGTCAAGCTCACTTTTACACATAATTAGTTACCAGGGTTTCTCACTTCTTTACTTAATCCATTCCAATAATGATTTAGTTTAATAATTAGAAAGCTTTGAATTTATATTAAAGCCAAAACAAATTAAAAAAGCTACAGAAGCAATCTGAGTCCAGGTTGCAAAAAAGGACTTTTGTCCAGAACCTGGGTTGAATTAATCTGACATCTTAAAAGCTCTGAATGTGAATCTGGACTCTGAATCGGAGAGCCATGAACCATAGGCAAGATCTTTAATCTCTGCCTTTTAAGTTCTTTAGTTGTAAGACATAAGCATGATAATTCCCACTCCATTGTAGCTGTTCTGAAGCATAAAAAAAGATATGTTATTGGAACAGGCACATATAAGAAGGCTGGTAAAATTCATTTTGACATATGTTTGAATAAAACTGTCATGTATCTTATGGGATTGAACAATTGTGTAAAGCCAGGAGAAGAAATGTTTGCAGTTATATTTTATAGATGGGGAAACATGTTCAGATGGGTTAAGTAACTTGCCCCAGACACCAAACAGGGCTTCATATTTACATCTTCTGATTCTTGGCCCACTATCCCTCTTAATTCAACTACTCCTAGATGTTCAAGTAGTCTACTCTTGGGTGGAGATTATAAGTATTCTAGTAGGATTTTTTTCCCTCCAAAGGCCTAGCCACACACTGATCCTGTTTGATCAGCAGATATTTTAGAATCTTCCCCTATGTGCTAAGTACCATTCTGCCAGAATTCAACAGTAGAAGAGGTCTCTGCCCCATGAAGTTTACATTGTGGTGGAATTGATGAATACAGTCAACTTTAATGAGTGCTATCATATCTTAGGCACAGTCTAGGAACGAAATATATAACAAGTCCTTGTCCTGACATTGTGGGTGAAGAAATATAACAGGGAAGGCTGAATGAAGATATGGCAGGTTGAGAACTCAGCAGAGTCAGGCATGGTGAAGGGCTAGGGAGTGAGTTCAGCCCTAATATGTCCGGAAGTCTTCCTAGGGATACAGACTGATGAACTTGGTCTTGAAGCGTGAGAAGATAATCTAATTCTTTGAAGCCAATGTGCAAGATTCCACTTGGAGAAAGACCTCCCCCTTGCTTTCAAAGTTAGCATGTTCGGTTTAATACCTAGAGAATAGCGTGCTTGCTGGGTTATTAAACCACGTGAGTTTTTGGAAATAATTGGGTTTCTTAGTAAAAAGGGAATTAATTCTACTTTTACATAGTATGCTTTTTAGTGTATCCAAAAATCATGTTGGTAGACTGATGTATGATTGTCATGGACTGAATGTTTGTGTCCCCCCAGAATTCATATATGGAAGACTTACCCCCCCATTTATGATGGTATTTGGAGGTGGGGCCTTTGGGAGGTAATAAGCTTTAGATCAGGATGGGATCCTCATGACAGCATTAGTGCCATTATAAGAAGAGGAAGACAGGGGCACCTGGGTAATTCAGTCAGTGAAGTGGCTGACTCTTGATATCAGCTCAGGTGATGATTTTGTAGTCAGGTCATGAGATCGAGTCCCACATCAGGCTTTGAGCTGAACATGGAGCCTGCTTGGGATTCTCTCTCTCCCTCTCTCTCTGCACCTCTCCCACCCATGCTCTCTCTCTGTCTCTCAAAAAAAAGAAATAAATAAACATTTAATAGAAAAAAAAAAGAAGCGGAAGACAGACCTCTTTGAGAGCATGCACCAAGGAGAGGCCATGTGAGCACAGAGCAAGAGAGTAGTTGTCTACAGCCCAGGAAGCAGACTCTCACTAGAAGCTGAATCTGCCACCACCTTCATCCTTGATTTCCCAGGCTCCTAAAACTTTGAGAAATAAATATCTGTTGTTTCAGCTATGCGATCTATGGTAATTTATTACAGCAACCTGAGCAGACTAAGACAATGCCACACTTCTCTCACGGGATTGTGTGAGAACCAAAGTATGTGAAATTGTACATTAGCAGGCAGAAATGAGAGGGGCACACAAGTAATTGAAAGAATTTACATATCTGAATTAATAGCTGGCATTAATGAGAAAAATATTTTCATAAGCGGTGAAACATTCCTACAATCTAATGGTTTCTGCATATTCTTACTGTAATATAGCATGTTTGGGCCCTCTTGAAGGCAGTTTCTAGCTGGTCCTCTCAAAATAGTTTACCAAATTGAAATAAGAATTAAATTTTGAAAACCAGCTGAGCCCATGGAATATTTCTCAAAAGGTCCTCAAATGATTCTGAAGGACTACGCATTAACAATACCTAAATTTAGGAGTAAGTCTGGAGTAAATCATGGCTTTGTGTGCTCTTGATTTTTTTTTTTCTTAACCTACTGAAGTTTAGTTTCAGTGTAGTATGTAGTTATGGAGTACCCAGGATTTTCTGATAACATTTTTGTACAAAAATCCTTTCTAAGCCCGGCTATTACAGCAGCTTCCTACGCTTATGCAGGTCTGTCTGACTGGCCTAATTTTGTTTTTAATCCCACCCTCAAAGTTTTCCATGCATTTTTTTAAATTCTTGCCCTGCCTTCCTGCTACCTTGTAAGTAGCATGCAGCAGTCATTTGAGGGTCCGTCCCCGGAGCAGGTAAGCCTAGCACAGCTTTTAATACCTGAGCACAAAACTTGGGACAACCTCAAAGCACTGATTACAGATGGGTCCTATTCAGGCATAATCAAGGGGAGTATTTAAGGACATCTGGGCAGCATATACTACCTGCTCCCAGTCTGGAGTAGAAGGAAATGGTAAGGCAGGCTTGCTGAGTTGGACTGACGCTACAGGGCTATCGGCAGGGCATGCTAAGGAAGAGCTGCTTCCTCTCCTGTCCAAATCACGTGCCTCATTAAATGCACATCCTGTGCTCAGTGCAGGAATGTATGGATTCATTTACGTAGCAAATATTCTTTTACTACTTATTGCCTATTGTGCATTCTGCTGGGTGCTGGGGACACAAAGATTAATAGGCCACATTCCCTACCTAAGACAGCTCACAGCTCTGTGGACAACTACCTTTATGGAAAAGGAAATAAGGCTCAGGTAGACACCTAAGTTGCTTTGGTTTAAACGGGAACTACTTTGAGCACACAGTAGGTAGATGAATACTGTTTGCAACATTGGCAAGGGGGGGTGCCTAGAATCTTTTGTTCACTTTTCTGTTCCTAGTTTAACACAATCCAGCACAGAGTATGGAGCAGCTCAGTGCTTATGGAATGAAATGATTGACTGATTGATCCCCATGTTCCTTGACTGTTGAGCTTTCGCTGGTCCACACTTCTCACAACTACCACACTCCACTTACGTGGGGTTGGCATTATTTTACACGTGCTATACTCCTTCCGTCTAGAAGATTCACTGCCTGAGTGGTACGCTTTCTATGCAGGGACCTGGGAGGACCTTTCTGAACCCCTCCAAGCACAAAGCACATGGCATGGCATAAGAGGCACTCTACTGAGTGCCCAGCACCAGGAAAAATTGATCTGAGCCCAGGACACTGTCATGTCCTGAGTTCTGTCCTAACGGACTCACATTTTTCGCTTCCGTCCTCTGTGCTGGGACTCCTCCTCAAGGCACCTCTGCAGCCCTGCACTCACCTGGGTAACTGCCAGGCAGTGACTCTGGGGCTCCCAGGGATCACACCGGAGTAAATGCAGCTGCAATTATTGGGCTGCTGGAGGTCCTCTCCCAGTGTCCCTGCAGCCTCACGATCCCGGAGGTGTGAGAGACATACTGGAAATTCAGAATCACAGGGTCAGAGTGCCCTGTTTTAAACCAACTCATTTAAACCTGGATCAACGCCAATGGCCCAGGCGATATAGAACTTGATTATTTGCTTACAGAGTGGGACTAACTTCTTTCTGGCTCCTTCCTTCCTTGATCAGTGGAAAATATTTGGGATTTCAAACCTGAAATCACCTGTTACCACATACCAGAGTTTCCATCCGTGGATTAAAGAGCAAGTTAAGTTAAATTATACCACACTGTCCCAGATTCACTAAGAATGAGAACTGGGTCCCCAAAGGTCTATAAAGTGGACAGATGGCAAGATGGCTTAAGCAAAGGTGTTTTCAAAACTAATTTTTTGAAAAATATATCTTATGTGATGATGTGTATGCATTCTTTTGGGGATTTAAAAAATCAGATTCTCTAAGAAACAAAGCAATTTAGGGGAATATGAACTGAAAAATATACTAGATACAAAATAAGTTATTATTTACCAACATTATGGAACATCATTAGAAAGATGTAAGGAAGGAAAAATAATTTTAGCTCATCGTATATATTTCAGGTTCTTCGCATGCTACGATTTATTGCTGAGTGCTACATCAGACTTTGTTCTAATGAAATATAATCCTCAGGTGGCTATGAGCAATGGCTGAGGAAGCTATATATTTTATATTGAATACATGTACAAATCCAATTAAATGTTAGAAAGCAACTTCACAAATTATTTTTAAGGGACAATGTATATAACAATGCTTCTAAAAAATAGAACTTAAGTAATAATGTTTTATTTCAAAAATTTTTTGTAAGTTGTTTTTCATATGGGCGCCAGTTATTTATTTATTTTTTTTAGGTAGATTGACACTTGTCATTTTCTCTGTTGACTAAATTATATTCAATTCCTTGTTTACATTTATTTCATTTGGGTTTTAAGTTTTACATCTATTCACATAGACTCCAAGCTGCAGGCTTACGAGGTTTAAAGATGGTTATAGGTAATGGACAACGATGAAAACAGCGATGAGTTAAGAGGTAAAGATAATAATGCAAAATGATTAAAATGGAAGACGGAAGGGTTAAAATAATATTTAGAGGAAATTATATGTTACCAATTAATTTATCTTTGAATGTCATGTTTGAGAGGCTTATATTCTGGAATTCTTTGGAAGATATAACGTCTGTTTTCTCCCACATATTCCATTTGAGTAGCTATAATTTCTGATAAAAAATTCTTTAGGACTGGCTAACCACGTTAGGTGATTGCAAGATATTCAGTATTATATGGTGTTTACTGCAGTTAAAATTGAATGAAGAAAATGGTGTACTCGTAAAAATTTACTTATTATAGATAGACCTGAAAATCCTTTACTTCTCCTTTACAGAAGAATCAAGAATGTAAAACAAAAACAAAACAAAACAAAAACAAACAAACACCCAAACCAAAAAACAAAGTAAGAGAAATAAATAGCATCTTCAATTCCCTGCAAGGCACACAATTAATGCTCCAGCAATCTACTTGCTGTAAGTTTGCATCAGTGAAATGTGGCAATTTCTAGGATTTTTGACTATTTTTACATAAAAAGTAATTCAATATAATTCACCTGAATGGGGGAATAAGAGTCCAACATAAAATTCAGAGTTCCATAAAAATCTCATTGTTCGTACCTATCTCTTATGTTTTTTGGTTAATTATATAAATCTTGAAAACTTAAGTGTGTGCCACCCTAAGAAAGTACCAAGTAAAATTTGTAGGTTTTTTTTTTTTTAATTTTTTTTTTCAACGTTTATTTATTTTTGGGACAGAGAGAGACAGAGCATGAACGGGGGAGGGGCAGAGAGAGAGGGAGACACAGAATCGGAAACAGGCTCCAGGCTCTGAGCCATCAGCCCAGAGCCCGACGCGGGGCTCGAACTCACAGACCGCGAGATCGTGACCTGGCTGAAGTCGGACGCTTAACCGACTGCGCCACCCAGGCGCCCCTGTAGGTTTTTTTTTTTAATAGAGTCTATGTTCTAGAATCTACAACAGTCTTCAACTCATTACATGATAAATGGACACTTATCATGTTAAAGGAGGTAGCAGATATGTGCCATAAATCATGATCCAAGGCAGACTCTTTCAATTTATTTCATGATCATTACTTTTATATATAATTCTATTGCATTAAGAAATAAAATATATATTGCATTATATAAATATATATAACATATAAATTATATTGCAAAGGAAAACAATTGAGAATTTAAATTTACTTCATACCTTTTAAACCAATTAAAGTTATTAATTTTTAAATCTTTAAAACTCATTATGTATAAAAAGAAATAATCACAATTTATATGGATGAAAATGAGAAATCCATAAAAGGTAGGGAGCTGGAAAAGAAGATCATCCCCATGGGTACCTCAGCATACCAAAGACTTCCACTCCATCCACCGCCTGCTATTGGATTCAGAGACACAGGTTCAAAAGAGAAGAGCAAGTTAATATTTAACAGTGGTAACTTAAACACTCTTACTTTATGTTAGAAACTGTGCCAGCCCATTCGATGTTAAAAACCAATCAGTTATAGGTAGAACTACCATGGATATACAATTACATTTAGGTTTTAGTATTGTTTTGGTGAGAGCTGACTTCTATTCATTTAAAAAAAAAAGTCTGGTGATCTATAAATTAAATAAGTTCAAGCAAATGATCCCTTTGGCCTCTTTAAATATAATAATAGTTAACATCTGCTAGGCACTTACCATACACCAGATACTGCTGTAAGGGTTTTACATATATTAACAGAGCATTAACATGTGTTAATCAAGTTTATATCATGCCCTCTTAAACAACAACAACAACTACACAGAACTATTTCATGGGTTTATGAAGATTGTACCCATTTAAAATTTTATTGACAAGGAAACTTAAGGAAAATAATCACTTATATTATTTCCCTAATTCTCAAATAACTGTATTTCCTAGACACCAACCTGCCTTTCCACCATCTTCCATTTTCTATTTTGACCTATTTCTCTCCTCATTTCTCCTCCTCAGTCACCAGTTTCCATCTCATCTGGTGTCATATTGGCTGAATCTATCTTGTCCCAATTTCTTGCTCATGTTCTTCTCAGGGTTGGTCAAATCTGCATTATGGTAAGGAAGCCGAGGAGCAGAGGGTAGCTTCAGGAACTCTCTACTTACTCTTTCCACATTAGGGCAAACTAGAAACTGAAGTATATTTTGAAATCTCCAAAATGTGTCTTTTAAATCACATGTTCTGTGTCTCACCAGCCAGTTTTCCCAACACCATTTGTTGAAGAGACTGTCTTTTCTTCCATTGAATATTCTTTCCTGCTTTACTCAGGCATCGAAAAGAATGAAATCAAAGTGATGAATCACTAAATTCTACTTCTGAAATTAATACTACCCTATATGTTAACTAACTTGAATTTAAATAAAATCTTGGAAGAAAAAAAATCACATGTTGCCTTACTAATTAAGCAAAGTCACAAAGTGCAATTCTATATTTTATGATGTCCATTCAATGTGACTCATTATAATAGAAAATTAAATGAAGTCTTTCTAGGATGTTACAAATAAACACGTAACTAGTATTATTTACTCATGTGTTTAATGGTATAAACAAAAGTTAATATAGAACCTTCAGCAGTGAATAAGATTTCTTTGTTAACAGGGACATTTTATTTCATTTGACTAATGCAGATGTAGCCTCTGCTCCTAAATTATTCAACGAAGTGCTAAAAAGCTTCTCAAGATTTTCCTTTACAAAATGGCTTGGTAGGGGCGCATGGGTGGCTCAGTCAGTTAAATGGCCAACTCTTGATTTTATCCCATGTCATGATCTCACCTTTCATGAAATTGAGCCCCGCTTTGGCCACTCTCCTGATAGTGGGAGACATGCTGGGATTCTCTCTCTCCCTCTCTCTCTGCCTCTCCCCGATGTGTGCACCCACTCTCTTGCTCTCTCTCTCAAAATAAATAAATAAACATTTTAAAAATTGGCTTGGTAGATGGATTTTCTTTCTAGATGCACAAATAACACAAATTTTTAATTAGGAGGATGACAATGTTTATAAGAATATATTGTAAACACTTAATTTTTTTATAAAATTAAATTCCACCAAAAAAACCCCACCTCACCTGAGTTTGTTTCACATTCTGTACCCGTTTTCACACAAATGCTTTTTTGATAGAAAATCCAATTTAAAAAGGAATTGTTTCTATGCTAATAAACTAAGCCACAAATATTTGAATTGAACTTTCTTAAAATGGAAAATATAATATTTAGTAGTGATCTTTAAGTGTACCAAAGATAATTAAATACTTCAAGATAAAAAGAAATAATTTTATTGGCTGGTTCATCTCATTTTTATTACTCTATAAAATATTAAGTCAAATTATCAGCTTTTCCATGAGGTTTTATAATGGTTATTCCAACAAACATAAGCACATTTTCTAAGAGATCTCTATTATCATTAACATATGATTATGTTACTAAACATGACTGTGAGTAAGGTAAAACCATACTCATTACACTGACATATTTTTATGTAGTGACCAAAGTCAACACATCCAAACTAAAACAGCTTTCATTTAGTTTGTTGAAATCTAAGCAATAATCATCAGAAAAACAAACAAACAAACAAACAAACAAACAAACAAACAACTAATGGTTACTTTGTTAGATTGGGTGTATTGAATTTTTTAAGCCTAAAAAGCTTGAGCAACTGGCAAGGTGCTCAAGAAATGGCTTCCTGAAAAATCACACAGGTGCTTATTCTATTAAGGGACCTGAAGAAAAGTGGGGAGACGCCAAGGGGTTGGGAAATAGCAATATGGAGCCATCTTTTAGATATTTTTTATTGAAATAATTGGGAATCATAGACTTACTAGCATAACTGTTATCCCCCCAAAGATTCAGTGATGAATAATTTAAAAAGACATTTCATTTGCAGGCACTTGGAGGAAATAATACTATAAAGTAGCAGGCTGAACACCTGTCCAAAGACATCCCAAAGAAACATGCTGGCCTTGAATAGAACTTTTCAATAAAATATAGCTTTTTTCAAATTCAGTGCTTAAAAACGTTTAAAGAAGGATTATTGAGAATTATGGTAAAGTTTGATGACATGTAAGAAACTTGTTTTTTCCCTTTAGGTTTGCTTAAACACGAGGGCATCCTTAATATCTACACTTGTTCTCACTCATATCCAAGGAGGTCACTTTCTTCAAAGTGAAAACAATCTTCAGCTGATTTTTCTCATTTGAGGAGGTCTGAAGAGGGCAGAAATTACCAATATGCAATTTGCTCTAAACTGAGAGAGAGTGATGGCCAATATTCTTCCCTTACCAAACAAAGTCATGGTGGATTTCTCCTTGACCTTGTGATACTGCATAATACAGAAAATTGAATTGGGATTATAGGAAGTTTATGTCTAAACAGCTAGAGGAAACAAATATTTGATATTGCAAAATATTCAATTCAATGAGAATTATAAATATATTTTTTGTATGTGTAAATCCTGGCATATAGTGGGCCCTTTGCAACTTAGTCATTACAAGATATGTTGTATTATATATTGCACCCATGTTCACATGAAGCTTTTCATCGGGGCGTGGGAATTTTATGTAGCTCTGTTAACTCTGTTTATCCCAGTGGTGTGTGTCTATAATCTGATAGAGAATACTGGTTTTCTCTTGCCTACTGAGAAATCACAAATAAAGAAGCCAGCTAATTCTCTTTTTCTTAAGAATGATTTCATTGTTTTAAAGCAGACATTAACGTAAGTCTATACTGGCAGAACCCAGGCACCTCAAATCCCAAATATGGGGGGCTTTTACATTATTTTAATGGTCATTTAGAAGCTCCCAATATCAAGTGAACACTAGGCATCAATAATAATACCACCACCAACAACAAAAACACACATAGGACTTTCTAAGGGTCAAATATTGTTTTACGTGCCTGGCATATCCTCGCTTATTAAATCCTTCCAGTAATCCTAGGGGATAGTACTATGAGGATTACCGCTATTTTATGTATGGGGAAAATCTAAAGCATAGAGAAATTGAGTTAACTTGTTCAAACTCCCTAAGCTAGGAAGTGGTAAAACCAAGATTCAAACTAGGCAATAGGACTTTGGAATCTATTGCGTTAACCACTCTTGGTTTGTAAATACAGACTCAAAGTGTTTATTATGTCTAAATAGAAGAATATTTTACAAAATAGCCGATAGTCTTTAAAACTATTACTGTGGTGAATGATCGAAAAGGCTGAGGAACTGCTTTAGATTTAGGAGGACTAAGAGACATGGTGGTCCTCTGCAGTAAAGGTCCTCATTGAGATCACGGAGGAGAGAAAGAAAACTATAAAGGATATTATTGGGATAATTAGGGAAATTCACATACGGTCTGCAGATCTGATAACATTGTATCAATGTTAAATTATCTTATTTAAAAAACGTATTATCATTTTTAAGTGAATATCTTTGCTCTTTAATAAATAACTCTATAGTATCTAGGATGAAAGGGACCTAATGTACTCAGCTACGATACACGCAAACATGGAGAAAAAAAACAATAAAAGTGGCCAAATGTTAATTATTGGTGAATCCGAGTAAAAGGTATACGGGTATACACAGCACGAGGCTTGCAATGTTCTCCTATAACTTACGTAGTATTTATTCTAAAGCCCGAGATGTGGAGAGGATAATAGAAAAGATTTCTCCAGGGTTTTTATGTTTGCAACACATTTTTATATTGTGAACTATGAGGGTGAAGTTGGACCACGGTTGAGATCTGGCTTAAAAGCCATTAGGCAAAATAAGACATATTGATGACAGACTGTCCCTTCAGGAAGATGTGTAAAGAAGTCCACTCCCAAAGTTTTATTTAGGCAAAGTCAGGTATTAGCCACTAGTCTATGCTAGTGAAGCTATATCAAGTATCCTAAACAAGTAAGTACTCTGGAGGAGAATTTAAAACATATTTATTTGTTTAGGATATTTAATATGACTCCATGTAGCCCATGGCTCAAGTATCAAGAAAAAAAACCATCTTTCTTATCTATGATTATAGACATATGTGTTTATAAAATATTTTGATGGCAGCAAGCCAGCCAGCATATATGGAGATTACTTTATGAAAGTGATTTTTCCTGTTCTTTCCACTTTGAATTCCAGTCCAAAGCAGCTGTGTGGTCCTGGCAGTTTGGCAAGAGCATTGGCTCGAGAGAAGGACTGTGTTCAGTCCTAGCTCTGCCACCGACTTGCGATGTGACTATGGAAACTGCTTTTACCATGTGAGTTTCCCCGGCTGCATCTATGAATTAAAGTAATGAAAATCTACCTAGCTGTGCTATTGTGAAAATCAGAATGTACAACTCTTCGAAAGCACTCACTGTGCATTAAAAGCATAACATGTTTTAGCTTTTAAAATTATACATATGTCATTTTAATATATATTTGTAAAATATTAATTTAATAATACATATTAATTTAATAATAATTTACCTAGGAATCAACTACCAAAGAGGTGAAAGACCTGTACTCTGAAAACTATAAAACACTGATGAAAGAAATTCATAGATATATAATGCAGTTAAAAAAAGAGTGTTGGCAGAATATCAGGTGGGCAAAATATCCACTATTTCATGATTTTGCTAGAGCTACCTCCCCTATATTTAATAACCCTTAATAATTTTTCAATTAGGGGCACCTGTGACCCTGTTGGTTGTGTGTCTGACTCTTGGTTTCAGCTCAGTTCATGATCTCATAGCTTTATGGGATGGAGCCCTGCATCGGGCTCTACACTGACAGTGTGGAGCCTGCTTGAGATTCTCTCTCTCTCTCTCTCTCTCTCTCTCTTCTCCTCCCCCACTTGCACTGTCTCTGTTTCTCTCAAAATAAATAAATAAACTTAAAATAATAATATTTAAAGTACAGTGGTTGTCCTTACGCGTGATACAAGACTATTTTTTAAAAGACTTGGAATAAGATGTAAGTGTCCTTATGACAATTTAGGAAAAGTAAAATATGTAGAACTCAATCTGTCATAAGAAAATAGATTTAAGTGAATGAAATGCTGAAATGCTTTTTTTGGGGGGGAGGGGCATTTATAGGCATAATTGCCCCACCTTCCAACTAAGGCATCATTGAACACAGTTAAATCTTCTAGTAGTCTAAATGTCAGAAAAAAAGATTATGCTTTTTCTCATAATTTATCCTTTATTTCTATGTTTTCTTTTTTAAGTTACATAGAAATAGAAATATATTTCACACATACATAGAAATTACAGGTGGTAGCTATCATTAGAATGAAAATATATACTCAGTACTCATAAACACCAAGAGACACTATGGATTGTATCCCAAATTGGCATTTCAACTTTCTCTCTTTTTTACCCAGCAGTAGCACTGCTAGGAATTTACCCAAGGGATACAGGAGTACTGATGCACAGGGGCACTTGTACCCCAATGTTTATAGCAGCACTCTCAACAATAGCCAAATTGTGGAAAGAGCCTAAATGTCCATCAACTGATGAATGGATAAAGAAATGGTGGTTTATATACACAATGGAGTACTTCGTGGCAATGAGAAAGAATGAAATATGGCCCTTTGTGGCAACGTGGATGGAACTGGAGAGTGTGATGCTAAGTGAAATAAGCCATACAGAGAAAGACAGATACCATATGGTTTCACTCTTATGTGGATCCTGAGAAACTTAACAGGAACCCATGGGGGAGGGGAAGGGAAAAAAAAAAAGAGGTTAGAGTGGGAGAGAGCCAAAGCATAAGGGACTCTTAAAAACTGAGAACAAACTGAGGGTTGATGGGGGGTGGGAGGGAGGGGAGGGTAGGTGATGGGTACTGAAGAGGGCATCTTTTGGGATGAGCGCTGGGTGTTGTATGGAAACCAATTTGACAATAAATTTCATAAAAAAAAAGACTAAATGAAAAAAAAGAACTCAAATTTTGTTCTGACACAGTGTGTCCAGGCTCAAAGAATGAATATTGCTTGATTTAAGGCAGGATTTTCCAACCTTAGATATTGACTTAGATATTGGTGAATTCCTTATTGTGTGGGGTTGTCCTGTGTATTATAGGCCTTTAGCAGCATCCTTGGCCTCTGCTCACTAGATACCTTTAGCACACATCCCCTAGTTGTATGACACCCAAAAATGTCTCCACACATTGCCAAATGTCCTGGGAAGGCATGTGCAAAATCGTTCCCAGTTGGAGAACCACTGTTCAAGCCATTCACAGCAGCTTAATCCCCACGAGAGGAATTCTTATACGGCGTGCTGTATGCCCAGTGCTGACCAACAAGACAGAAGGGGATAACTGCCAGCACTTCTGAGAAAGCTTCCAAAGCAAGATATGTGAAGAGAAATTCCTTCCTCATCCCTTTTTATTTCCTTCTTGTTTGGAACATTGTCAGTTAAGAACTTAGGCTTGGGGTAATGGCTGTCATTTTGAAGATCTGAAGGAAAGGCCAAAATAATCTCAGAAATGTCAACTTCAAGCCTGGACCTCACTGACTTGCTCTTCTAACTCTACTATCAACCATAGCAAGTATTGACCTGTTTCCCAAATACTCCAGGCCCCTTCCCTCTGAGAACAGGATAGTACTACATTTCCCTGCCCGAGCTCCATGGAAGCTAGGTGTGCTCACGGGACCTTCTCTGTCCAATGCAATGTGTCCACTTTGGAGCAGAAGCCTTTGAAAGCCTTTTGCTGCCATGTTAAGGTAGAGTCTACATGTTCTTGGGCCCTTAAGCACCCATCTCCCCCCATGATAAGCATCCCTGTCATGGGATATGCTGTGTGTGCAAAAATAAATCTTTGTGGTTTGAAGCCACTAAGACTTGGGAGTTGTTTATTATAGCAGCACCACTAAATCAAATCAGGCTGATACATCAACCTCTAAATTAATTGCCAAATTGATACATACCTGTATTTTAAAGCTACTTTTGAGTATTTAAAAGAAATTAGGATACTAAGAGAATACTAAATAAGTCTGTATGTTTGTCAATTTTTTTTCTTAGTTTTCTAAAACATATAGGTGGTACACCCAAAATAGTATTAAAAGTCGACTGTCCATTCGATAATGAAGACTTTAGAGCAATATAAAATTCTACATGCCTACACGCTCACTTTCAATCGTTCTGTAAACCTTCTTTCTTGCTATATGCATGCATTCAGAAACACACACACACACACACACACACACACACACACACACCCCTTCCTGCTGGAAATAATGTTCAACTGTTTAGAAAGAGTCTGTTTCTCTCCAGTGCACAGAGAACAGTGTCTATTTAAATATTTGAGCATAAGTCATTTGCTTGTGAGTAAGATTCGCAGTCATTGTAAATGTTTATGCAGTCTGTAGTGACCAAATTTAAACCTGATAACTAAATCATGTGTTCATTCATCCAGTCATTCAACAAGTATTGAATGGTTGCCATGTAATAGGCATCATCCCTCTGTAGGTTTTTATGTCTACCTGTCCAGTCAGTCTACCGTCTAACAGTAGCTCCTCCTACGGAATGTTAACATCTCCTCTGTGGATCAAGATGGCTCATTCATGCATCACCATTTCTATCCAGGATAGTGTTGACTTCCAGAACACCGGCACCATGGGAAGTGAGCAAGAACAATGGAAACGGGTGCCACCACCATAGGCTTTGGGACTAGACCTTGTGTGACTTTCACTCACGGCCTGCCCCTTGGATGCCTGACCTTTCTGCACTGCACCATCATCATCTTCAGAGCATCTGTGAGGACTCATTGATATGATGCACCGGAAGCGTGCAGCCCAGAAACCTAACACGCAATGGAAGCTTATCCCTTCTACCTTGCTCTGACGGCCCTGCACATCGTCTTTCAACTTTCTAGCACTTTTTACTCTTTTCTCAGAGAAAGAAAACACATATTAAAAGTTCATGATATACTCCAAACCCACCCTTTCATACTCCAAAAGTGAAAAGTAATTTTGATAAAGTTAAACATTACCGTCACAGCTGTAAAGGGCCCGGGTGAACTACGAATCAAGTCCATGTTGGCTATGCACAGTGTAAGTGCAGTCCTGGGCACAGAATAAACACTAAATAAATGGTGGCTTATTATCTTTGCCACTAACAACTCCAAGTGAGAGCCAAGAAAAGCATGTTTCTGTAAAAAAAAGATGCATGTGCGTATATGTAAACTTAATGTCTAATTTAGTGCATCAGATAACACACATAACAAATCTATTAGCATTCTTGTGTTTATTTTAAAAATAGAGACTAACACCCCCTAACATTGGCTAACATCCACTAACACTGATAGAGTGAGAGAGAGACAGAAAGAATTGGTAAGGAAAGAAACTATTTAACAAAAGCAGTAAAATAGCACTAGCAACTGTGTAGAGACAAAGGAACAAACAGCTCTCTTGATAGTAATTCATCTTATTGGGACTAAATCACTTGTAAGAGCTCTGTTTGCACTTCACAATAAGAAAGCCAAAGTCGATTAAGATTTCAAGCCTTAAATATCACTGAGTTTAATATATGTAAACCCAGTGTTCTTGGTTTGCAGCCTTGTAAAATAAATAGACATAATTGCAGTCAGTACCATACTGACTGCAATAAAAAGGGGATAGCCACTTCTAGGTTCACAGAAATTGGTTTACTAATAACACAGAACTTATGTGTGTGTGCATGTGTGTGTGTGTGTGTGTGTGTGCATATAAATTCTACATATTTTTTTGGCTGGCATTATATATGACAAGCACAATTCTTCCCAGAAGAAGTAATGATGTTTGTTTTCCTCCAAACCAACATGCATGTGACTTTTCCTCCTTATATTCAACCTAAGTAAGATTTTAGACATTTTGGTTTCATTGTATCATTTGGCCTGTTTTTGTTCATGTACCTCAATACTTAACTGCTTCAAAAAGGAAGATTGAGTTTTAACGCAGGCTAGCAGAGGATGTCCTGCTTGGTGCTTTTGCCATTTATTTTGCACAAAAGCAAGCACACCCAGAAGCAGACCAACATTAAAACATGTTTCCATCCCAATTCAGTGAGGTGTTAGGGTCTGTGGCTGAATTGGAGAAAAAGGAATGATGAATCATGTCTCACGAACTGGTCCAGTTTGCACGTTGCTATTTACGTTTTCTGTTGCCATTTTGTTTTGGTGTTCAGGAGAATGAGATGCTGATTTTTGCTTCACTGACATTTTAAAAATAATGGTGATTTATGCTGTGTTTTTATTTTTGCTCAGGTGTTGGAAGAAAGAGTAGGAGAAAACACAATCGAATACTGCAGTGATCTGCTGTAATCCTACTGTGTGCAAAGCATTTATACTATAACATTCTCATCTCTAAAATTCTCCAATGGCCTCCCACTGAACTGAGTATAAAACCCCATCTCCTTGCTGTAACTGAGGACAAGCATTTTTTTCTGACTCGTCCCTAAAATAATGTAGAAAAGCTAGGTCCTATCCTCACATATTTTAAATCAGTATTGAGGATTCTGAATGTAAGTTAAAATGGTCTCGTAATGAAATGTCTGGCTTATATTGTATCTGTGCTTTATATTTGTTCATCAAAACACTGGAACTGAAGATATTTGTTTTTTACTTTGGGGAACATATCTATGATACCACTAATTTTTCACACTTGTCGTACTTGTCAAACCAATCAGCCAAAAAATTAATTTCTGTTAAAAAAGATACGACTTATTTAAAACACATACACAATATTGTCTCCCCACCTAGAGATGAGTTCTTTTTTTTTAATGTTTATTTTTGAGAGAGACAGAGACAGAGTGAGTGGGGGAAGGTCAGAGAGAGAGGGAGACACAAGATGGGAAGCAGGCTCCAGGCTCTGAGCTGTGGGCGTGGATTCTGACACGGTGCTGGAACCCACAACTTGTGAGATCATGACCTGAGCTGAAGTCCGACACTCAACCAGCTGAGCCACCCAGGCACCCCTAAGAGATGACTTCTTAATTCTAGCTCTAAAATAGATAAATATGGAATACTGAATAGATTGATGCATAGACAGAAGATGATAGATGGACAGATGGATGAGGGGAGTGACAGGGGGACTTTGTCACAAATATTTCATTGGATAAAAGAGAGCAAAACTGCCTTTGGTCTTGGTTGTACTGCTCTTGCAGGTTTCTTTCTCCAGAGCTCTGCTCTGACTTCTGCTCCGGGGCGCTGCTCCAAGAGCCAAGATGGTGGCAGATGTGCTTTCTTTCTCTAAGTGGGAAAAAGACAAGCACGGAAGAGGTGGGAAAAGAGAACTCACAGAGCACAGGTGCATTCTCCGTGGGATCGATTTTAGAAAAGAGTAAATAGAAGTGCAAGAATCTGAAAGAGATCCCTTTACATCTAGTGACGCACCTTGAGAAGGCTTCCTGGGTCTCCAGAGGCACACAAACCCCTCAGAATGGTCAGCTTTGGCATGAGCTTGGTCCTTGTTGACCTCAGTCCTCTCCCACCACACTGGCCTTCCTTCAGGTGTTCAAATAAGCCAAGAGCATGTCTTTGCCTTGTGGCCTCTCTATATGCCATTCCCTTTCCAGAGGGTTCTTTCCTTTGCCCTTCACATCTGGCTCATTGCCTCCCATAGGGTGCCAGCTTAAGTTGTATGCCTTGACCATATAATATCTATATCAATATCTCCCCCTCCATAACTTACTTGTCCAGTTTCTACAAATTTAATTTGTTTCTATCATAACATTGAACGATTTGTGGTTACGCTTTTTGTTGACTTCTCTGTGGTGTTATCCACCCCCATGCTTGTAGTTGGCAATCATGTCTACCCTTGTACCAGGGTAGCCCCAGGGCCTGGCTCAGTGTCTGGACACTGCAAGCTAAAGAGATCATGAAAAACCCTCAAAGGACAAGAAAATGGAAAAAGCAGGAATTAACTCTTCATTGATTGAGAATATAAAACTACTCTGGTCTTGCCATATTTGCATTTCATTAGACAATTAAATTTTTACTGTGTACTGGGTTTGAAATATAGTCCAGAATTCTTTCAAATGAATTTAAATATATAACAAAACCTCATGAGGTTGTATACAAAATCGGTCCTTAGCTGCTATGGAAGGCTTACTATACATAAATATGCAGATTTCATCCATTCAAAATACTGTGAATGGTGGAGTATTGAAAGGGTGAGTATTTGGTCCCCAGAGAGTCAAACATAGAAGTAGAAGCAGAAAGTACTGGGGTGATGAAACAGGAGAAAACAAAACCCAACACATGAAAAGAACTTGGCTGGAGTCAGCTAAAACTCACCAGAAGATGCTTAAAATCTACATGCGGAAATATTAAAAATATTCCAGTCCTTTTAATGTTTTAATGTTTTAAACTCTGAATAGTACACAGAAGTATGCAATCATAAAATAATGATTGGAAAGGTAAAGTTAGGGGAAAAAAGAGGAAGACACAAGCCCAGAATAGAGAATTAGCTGAACGTGATTTTTAAAGAAGTTCTCACCAATACGACGCAAGAAATTACTAAGGTGCTTACAGCCACAAGAAGTTATTGAAATTAGAAACTAAATTATTCAGGGCACCTGGGTGACTCAGTCGGCTGAGTGTCCGACTCTTTGGTTTCGGTTCAGGTCATAATTTCACGGTTCGTGAGTTTGAGCCCCGTGTCAGGCTCTGTGCTGACAGTGCGGAGCCTGCTTGGGATTCTCTCTCCCTCTCTCTCTGCCCCTTCCCCACTTGCTCTGCCTCCCTCTCAAAATAAATAAATAAACTTAAAAAAAAATGTCTTAAAAAGAAACGATAAGGGGGAAAACTGTATGAAATTAATGTATATTATGTTAGTATAGCAGTGTTGTTCTATGTTGTTCGTATAACAATGCTATACTGAAACAAAGGATTTAATGATTTCAATTCAGTCCTTTCATCTATTTTAGAGTTCTCATATTGATCCAAATGAAACATTTTTTAAAAAAATTTATAAAAATATGTTGGCTTCTTTTGTTGCTATAGTTCCATGGGTTGATCTGTGTCTTCCTGAACTTTCTCTGGCTCAGTTAAACCAACATCCTTCTCTGAGAACCGACAGAAACCTGGGTCTGTCACAGAACAGAGGCACAATATGTGTTTCCTGAACACATGAGTGCTTCAGGGAGCAAAATAAGAAAATGTTTTGCAACTCAAAAGCTCTTTGATTCAATAAGCAGCATCTATCCCTTGGATGACGTTTATTATCTTAATGCACCATGTCAGTAAGAACTTCCAAATAGCTAGGATTAAACTTTCTTATTCAAAGTTGTTTTATTTCCAAATGGCTTCACAACTTTTCCCCCTAAATTAGCTTTTGTGAAAATGAAACACTTGCTAAAATGGAGTTTGCATTTCGGAGCTATGAAGAACCTCTTTAGGTCATAGGAAACAAAAAGAATACACTTACAGTATATAACAAATAGAATCTCTCTGACATGAATTTAATATCTATTTAAAAAGATATCTCTTGATATCTTTCTTGCTATACATTCACCTTTTTAGACATGACTATATTGGGTAAAGCAAGGGTTTTCTATGACCTTGTTGCCACAAGTTGATTTAATAGAGCCAAGTCAATGTATGTATGTATGTATGTGTATATATGCACATATATATAGTATTTTATATATAAATATGTATATATGTATATATATTGAACTTCAGACACTCAGACTTTAATCCTATAAATAACTTTCTGAGAATTTACATTGGTATGTATTTTGTAACTTTTTTTGAGTACTGTAATCTATTATAGAATAAAAATTGCTGAAAAGTCAGCAATCTTGCCTTGTCACTATGTGAACCTGAGTCTATCATTTATTTTCTCTCATCTCAATGTTTTCTCCTCTCAAACAATGGGCATAATGGTGACAGTAGCTATTACTTAAAGTTGCTAAGTGTTATGGACTGAATGTTTGTATCTTCCAAATCTCCTATGTTGAAACCTTAACCCTGATGGTATTTGGAGATGCGCCCTTTGGGAAGTCATTGGGTCTAGATGAGGTCATGAGTGCGGAGCCCCCATAATGGGATTAGTGTCTTTCTAAGAACAGGAAGACGGGAGCTCGCTATCTCCCCCAGCTGAGAAGGCAACCATCTGCAATCCAGGAAGCTTCTCACCAGAAACTGAATCTGCTGGTACCTTGATCTGGGACTTTCTAGCCCCCAGAACCGTGAGAAATAAATGTTTACTATTTAAGCCACCCAGGCTGTGGTATCTCGACACCCTGAGCAAACGAAGACGTTAAGAAGATAAAATGGTACAGATTTCTTTGTGAACCACAAATATGTGCAGTGAAGTAATTGTAACAATAATGACTTTTCTTAAGCATGAACCGCTATGCGAATCACTTTTCACATATGAACTCAGCTGAGCTCAAAAGCCTAGTGAAGTAGACATAATCGATCCCATTTTACAGACAAGAAAATGGAAACAGGGAAGTTATGCAATTTGCCCAACATCTCATACATGGTGAGATGTGGAGCTGAGATGTACATAAACAAAATATTAATAATCTCCTCTATCACTTCATATTCATCTATATATATCTCTTTTATTTAAGTTGAAGCAAAAACTAAGTCTCACATTTTTCTGGCATCTTTCATAACATATAATCATGCGGGGCAGCAGAATCGATATTTATTTATCAAATATATTCATTACAGCGCACCTGTTCTGGTAACTCACTGGAAAGTGAGCAAGTAAATAAATTAATGTCAAGAAACAATGCATGTATCATATTATTAAAATGACATTTTAACGAAAACGTAGCTGGAGTGATTTCTGTAAATGGAAAATGTCTGAAATGCATATTAAATGGCACATTTACTTTATCTTTATGGTTCCGTTGCCCTATCAAGAGATGTTTCAGCCCGGTTGCCTTCAACTGTCAAGGCCAATGTCCTGGCAGAAAGCAGATGGCACGCTCACCAGAGGTGAGCATTTAATGAAGATGCTCTTTAAAAGCAGGTGGCAGTGTAAGAGCAAGGTAGCAGATAGTATGGTGACTCCTACGTGTTACAAGCAACTAATCTACCCTGGGACAGAAGGTGTGGACCAGGGGACCACGAGACACTTAGAACTTTAGGCGAGAGACACGTCAAGTGAGCTAAGACCTGGGGCACCTGGGTGGCTTAGTTAAGCCTCCGACTCTTGGTTTTGGCTTAGGTCATGATCTCATTGTTTGGGGGTTCAAGCCCCACGTAGGGCTCCACGCTGACAGTGCAGAGCCTGCTTGGGCTACTCTCTCTCCTTCTCTCTGCCCCTCTCCCACTCATGCTCTCTCTCTTAAAATACATAAATACACTTAAAAACAAAACAAAAACAAATGAGCTAAGACCTGTGGAGGAAGAGCTCAGTCACCAGCAACTCACAGAAGATCAGCAGGGAGGGAGTCAAAGACACAGGAAATTAAGCCACATTCTCTTCCTGACTTTCCATCTTTCCTGTCATTCCAAAGCAACACAAAGAAGGCAAGAGAACCTTTTGATAGAACTTCTAAAGCTCAAAAGAGAATGGATCTGGAGGAGCAGAGTGTACTCATCATGGCCATCGGAAGGAAGGGTCTCCTGTTGGAAGAAACATGGCTCCAGTGATCTTGGAAGAACAGTATGTACATACACAGAGGATAGAGTCCAAACTCTCCACCAGAAATATTACAGCAATCTGTCAATGAGGGACTATCCCAAAGTCTTCCATAAATAACACCCCTAGACAAAACGTTCAGGATACACTATGCTTTCTTGAGCTTGGGAATGTAGAATAGATATTCTGGGCCCTCTTTGTCTGAATTCTTCACTGAGCAAGGGCCGCACTTTTAACAACTTGTAGGAGAATCCAGCATTTACCAGAACACAGTGCTTGCTGTATAACTTTGCTGAGTAGGTTAAATTTAAGGAACTCTTACTTGACTTGTTCTTAGACCATATTCTTCAATGGCTTCTGTACTCTTACAAAACACCAGGTTACATAAGCCTACACGGTGTTTTGAAAATGGTTCAAACCCTTTAGCAGGACCAACGTGTTTCAGGGTAGCATATATTTTGGCCACATGTATCAAATAATGAGGATCTCTCTCTGCCTCAGTTTGCTTAATGTATAAAAAGAATAAAAGTGTGAATCCTTTCTGGATTTGACATTCTCTTATTCTCTGTGTTCTTTGACCAAGGATGGAAGTGAAAGGTTTAAGAAGAATATTACACACGAGAGGACTCTCCCAGAAGCAGAACAGGATGAGAGTCAACAACGATTTAGGCAAAGAGAAATATTTTTTCTTTAAATTTTTGTTTGGTGGGTGGGACAGAAATTCCCTGGTTGGCTCCTTTTTTCACAGTTCCTCTGGGGATAATTAGAACATTCTATTTCATTTCTCTATGCCGTCAAAGAGAAGATTTAAATTTTATCTTGGGGGAGATAGCTATTGGTTACATAACTGGTTATGCATTGCAATTTTAACCTAAGAAATAGCTTTATTTTTTTTTACCTAGAAGAAGTTACCAGAAAAAGATTTTGCACACGCAGCCAAACGAAAAGTACTAATAAAAAAACCAAATTTTCAATGAAGACACATTCCATTCCAACTCTGAACTTGCACACATACTGTTCTACTTGGAATCTTCTTTTTTCCTAGTCCATTCATACTTCTCTTACAGATAAAAATTCAGTAATTTTTTACTCTGGGAAAGTTTCCTGAACCTTCTTAAATCTTGTCGGTTTCTCCCACTAAATGAGCTCAGAACATCATGATCCTCTCATTCATGTTTTTTATAGTTTACAACTGAATATTAATTTGTGTGATCATTTAACTCAGGCATTTAACTTTGCCTTTTCTACACTGTGAGCTCTGTGAAGACAGGCTGTCTACTGTGGACATGAACTTAAATGCCCAGTTGCCTGCACTGGAGCCTCAGTGAGTGGGGTGCATCCTAATGCACAATTTGTTAACTTACCGAAGTGTCTGCTTGTGTTCCAGATGGATGCGATCTCAGAAAAGGTACTGCAGATGCTGGGCATGGGAAGTGTTACTGAAAGCTCTGTCCCTGACTGACAGCAAAACATTACTATGGTATGTTGCTTCTGTCCATTCTACCTGAGAATATATGATTGACTTTTTTTTTTTCCTGGAGCAATCTGCACTAAACCTATACTGGATTTGTGTTAATACTCTCTATTTTAGAATTATTCAGTCTCAATGCTATTAATATCCTGGGCTGGTTAGTTTTTGTTGTGGGGAGCTTTTCCTGTGCATTGTGGGACTCCTCCTTCCTACCCACTAGATGCAAGTACCAGCTCCCCCGGCCCTAAGTTGAAACAAACAAAAATGTCTCCAGACGTTGCCAAACGTGCCCTGGGGGACAAAAATTACTCCCGGTTGGGTGTCACTGTTCTAGAGGGGAAACCTGACAGATTCAAATAAATATATATGAGTAATGGAAAGCCACTGTTGAAATGCCTAGTGCAAAGTTTTTCCGATATACTTCACGATAAAAGGAATGTGAGTCCTCATTGCGTGGTCCACTAAGAGCATTATTAATTCAGATCGCTGCTTTTCTTAATGGTTTTATTTCACAGATTCAAAAATATCTTCATCTGTAATCATTCCCTAGGGGCTTTCAAGTAAAAATTGAGTCTTATAAATCAAATAAATCAAAAAATAATAGGCCAGCATAGGTCAGACTTCTAATATCTAAAATTTCACTCAGGTTCCCTCTGCCTTTAATTAAGACTTTTGAATTTGATTTTGTTTCCTAGCCCATAAGCTCACTTTAATTTAGCTATGCAAATTAATGTACACCGAAAGCCTGAAAAATAGAATTAGGGAAAGTTCTAAAAGAAATGTAGTAAATTGAGAATTTCAACTTAAAATCTACTATTCACAACATGGTTCTTGTATTCCATTAGGTACTGGATGCATATCACCCTCAGGAAATATGATTGATTTTGAAGGCAGGTGGATTTACCTCTTCTTTTGATGACACACAAAAATCGTCCTGCTGGGCGAGGCTATTGTTCTGTACATAAAAGCAAATGAAGGAAGGGTTGACAATTATACAAATACAGACTATGCAGACAATTAAATTGGCCAGTGCGCTCACAGAACGTGTTTTCCCTTGCTGAGTTAAATACAAGACTGTTTTCTATTGACTTGATTTTGTGCATGAAAGCTGGCCTCAATTTCCACATTAACAAAATGGTTACATATGGAAGACGTACCTTCTACTTTGGTCGAAGGGAACAATGAAGATTTGGGGTACCAATGAAGACCTGGTAAACATGGATATCATATGATCTGTGTGCAATAAATGATATTTGAGATTTAAGGTGAGTCAATAAAACCACTAGCATGTTTTAATTTTGAAATACATTTCCTATATATGTGTTCATTTCTTCAACAACATTGTGGATAAAATAAATTCTATCTTTAACAATGTTGAATGGATAGTATAGATCTCAGGAAAAGTAATGCTAGAGAGAGAATCTGCAATATGTATTAGGAACAACCCAAATACACTCATTTTCACTGTCTTTCCTTTTTAACCAATTTTCTTCATGCTTACATGTTAAAAATTATATTGCTTAGATTATCCTTTACAAAAATAAATGGAAACAGATCTCTGTTTCAAAACAACTTAAGTGCAAATCCATAACTTCTGCTGCTTTATTCTGCACTCTTTGTTTAATTTTAGTTATTGGGTCTCACATTTACATTTTCCTAAATAAATCACTCCCTTACACAGCTTTTGGGGATAATTCATAGAAAGGATTGTGGATTTTTTTTGACCAAAAGAATCTTAAATATTAGTGTTTGGAACATAAGAGTAGACTGCTCATATAAAATGGTTTTTCCAAATATACACTAGCAAAAAGGTGATCACTTTCTGACTCCCTAAATGGACTTCTCAGCCCCTGATTTGTGTGTTTCTATGCCATTAAGGGGTGTGTGTGTGTGTGTGTGTGTGTGTGTGTGTGTGTGTAAATGGATCTTTCCACAAGGAATTATGCAATTCCTTTTAACTATGACTTTCTCTGTCTATAGATTTATAAAATATAATGCTTACTCGGATGGTCATGAATTGATTTGCAATGTGACATTTTCTTTCTTTCAAAGGCTCTGAAGAAGTTTGTTTTTTGTTTTCTCTCTCCTGCTTATTACTTTTCAGTGGAAATGCCAATTTCAAACTTTTCTCAGGCAGCCGTAATGGGGAAGTTCTACTTGTGCCTAATTTCTTATGCACTACATTCACATTAATGTTTGATAGAGATGAAACTAGATAATGATTATACAATATTTTTGCAGTGATAAATGTGTGAAATGGAAGTAAGCAATCATTAACTCAATTTGTAGCTCACCTTGTCATTTTACAGATGTGACAGAAATCTTGATCAAATTATTTTTTGGCTCAAAGTATAGAAGTGTGGGTTTGGAAATGAAACATATCATGAAGCTTTAATGAATGTTTCCTTTCTCCCAGAAAAAAAAAAGGGCAAGAACTTCTACAAAACTTGAAGTTGCTCTTCAGGATCCACAGAGAAAGATCAAAACCTGAAACTAAAACAATGTTTCAGACTTTGTTTGCTTGTTTTAAAATCTGAAAACCCTTGTAGTATTCCAAAATATGGAAACTAAAGACATTGGGTTTTCAGGGTACAAAATGAAAAACAAAATCTAAAGCTGCTCCCCTTCACCTTTATGCAATCAATGGTCTTGTTTAACGACACAGGCTTTTCTAGAAAAAGATGATTGGGATTAGGGTGGAGTATTTGAAATGCTCAGAGGCGAAAGATGTATGTTTCAAAAGCAACAAATAGCCCAGTTAGGCAAATACACAGCACAGAATCTAAGAAACAAGATAGTACAAAAAATGGAAAATTATTTTCTCAACAGTAGTCATATATATAGTCATGAAGCACTGACTTCAGGACACAATAATTTTATTCTGTGTTTGCTGTAAGAAAAAAAAAGTGTTTAAGACCAACAGCTTTGAAACCCAAATTATCATGGTGGACAGGCTACATTATTCGTTTATCGATGACACTATAGAAGGTCAATTTATCTATCTTTAAGTTTACCTGAAAGACACATTATTTAAATTTGATGTCTCAAAGAGCTTTATTTTTTTCTCCTTTATTTCTATTTTTCTCTTTTTATTGCTGTGGTCAATATTTAATATTTGTAGCCTTGTTCTCCAGTGCAGACAAATGTGTATCATCCATTCGTGAATTTGATGTGATGAATTTAGAAGGAGTTTTTGAGCGAAACTTTGGCCATGCTTCTGTGTTTCATCCACACAGATGTGAGATGCCCTTTTATTGAAGGAGATATCCTGCTTGGGTTTCCTAATTTCATAGAAGGACCTCATCCCTATCTTCTGATGTTTTTGGTCTCTCGTTATCCAGAAGTGCACACTTCAGTACAATTTCCTACCCCTTCAAATTTCTGTGGCTAGCTTTCCAGTAAAGCTCAGATTCAAGAAGCAATAACGATGAACAATTGTGAAATGATATGCAGTTTTTCCATTCCCCTAAAAATTATCACTTTGGGATCAAACCAAATGACTTGAGAGTTCCATATCTGGACGTTCTGCAGAATTGTTTTAATTATTATTTGATGTCTTGTCATAGAGTTATGTTGAGCACTTTCAGAAACAAATGTATGTGATATACTACTGATTTCATCAACAGGATGTTGTCTACAATATCACACTATTCTCTTCCTCGAGATCACATGGTGAATTTATTTCTTTCATATTTTTCATCTAAAACACCTGTAATTCGTCTAGGCAACTCGACTCTCTGAATTTTATGATTTGTCCTGTTTCTCTTCTTATTCCAGCTACTAGAAAGGTCAGATAAAATGTTCTGGTCCACTTTTGGCATCTTTTGTAGGACGTCACCCCTGCCATTCTCTTATTTGGCCTTTACCTTCATTTTCATCATTGCATTTGTATCAGGTTATAATTATCTGTATTTCTGTAAGCCTTTTGAATGGTTTTTGTAGTAAGACAAGCTATAAATAAAAGAATGAAAAAATGAATAAGCAAATGATGAAGAGTGTGTGAAAACAAATGAAAACTTCATCCTCCAAAGGGAGAAGGGAAGGTCAAAATTCACAAACCCTCAAAACCCAGCAGTCAGTTTGAAAGATTACTTCATATGAAAAAAAAAAAAGGCAGGATAGACTTTAGGAATAGTGCAGCGAACTGAGTTTGGCGTGCTTTCCAGGAATTGTTTACTTATTTGTTTTTTTATAAGCATCACATTAATCATTCTGTGATGATGTTATATGTGATACAGAGGTGGGAGAATGCATCTCAGAAATTCCATACCGTGGACGGCCTTTCTGATTTCTTATGACATTTGCAAAAAGTGAGTGATAGATGTTATTCCTGAGTGTTCTTCCCTTATATGCAAATGCATTTCGCCTAATTGAAGGCTAACACTCGCTAGAATTAAACCCAGGTAATACAAATATAATATTAGTCCACACTAATCATTCTAAAGTGTTATGCTATATCCCACTCATTTGCAATGGCTATTTTAATTATTTTTCTAAGAGTCTTTGCAGATGAAGACATTCATTTTTTGTACTTATATGCATTCTACATGTTCTAAGAGATTTTTGGTCTCCTTTCTCTCTCCTTATCTCCTAGCTATCATTCCTAGAAAAGTATCCCAATATCATTCCTAGAAGAGTATGCATATATTAAACTAATAATGAACAATAATTTATAACAAATTTTTAGTATTTTTCTAATATGTACTTATCCCTATTGTTCTTCCCTAGTTAATTATAGCTTTATATGTGAGTTTTTTTGCCATGTAGAATAAAGACAAACAAAAACAAATAGGAATTTTAATATATGTATTTGTATATGAATATATATATATATTAAATAGTATAATATATTATATATGTAGCATTGTATATTGTAATGTGCACACTAATATATTTAATAATATGTGTATTCAATACATATAATATATACTAATTATATAATATTATGATAGAACATATAATAATTACATATATATGTGTATATATATAAAGAGAGAGGGAGAGAATTTAGTCTTAAAAGCTTAGGATTGCAAAAGACAGAAAACTGAAATTCCTAAGTTTACTCACATTGTTGCTTCCGTTGTTGTCTTAATTTTATTTTATTTTTTATGTTTATTTATTTATTTTGAGAGAGAGTGTGCACACACACACACACACACACACACACACACGCGCGAGTGGGGGAAGGGCAGAGAGAGAGAGGGAGAGAGAGAATCCCAAGTAGATTCCATGCTGTGAGCACAGTCCCAGTGTGGGGCTCGATCCCACAAACCACGAGATCATGACCTGAGCCCCAAATCAAGATTCCGGTGCTTAACCTACTGAGCAACCCAGGTGCCTCATTGTTGTCTTCATTTTAAAAACTCTGCTTTAAATACCACCATTGTGTTTGCAGGCTGAAGCTCAGAGTTCAGATTAATTCAGCTCTCTGCTTCCCCTTCTTGTACTTTGGGGGATAAGAGGCCAGTAGAGCCCCCTCGGACACTGTGTACTCTGGGAGAGCACAGAGCACACCTGCCTCGAGGTGCATGAAGGAGAACTCAGAAGCTTTGTGCGCTTGAACAGAAAGGGTCTGAGATAACAACCAGGCTGGGAAGTAACTTGCTGCTGGAGATTCTTCCTTAATGCTGTCTGGGTAAACAGCCCACTTGCAAGACTAGTCTCAGAGGGTCAGCAGCCCCAGAGTGAACTCAGGTGGGCTCCCCAGTTAGGGTGTAAGCAGCAGATACATAGAGTTAGAAGCCAATACCCAGGATCAGACAATACAAGCTTCACCCAGGGGATGTCCTGGAGGGATGATAGCAAATGCCTCTAGCCTAAAGAGAGGAGTCTTTGATCCCTGTATGGGGAAGGAAGAAATGAGATTCCTAAAAAATTTACATTTTAAATTGCAAGTGAAGACTTTGATGTAGTCCTGTTGGAAAAAGGGGCTTGTGTGCATAGTTAAATTTAATTTCAGGGAAATGAACAATGTTGCATTTGCACACACGTGATGCCGTGGCTATAAATGCTGAGTATCATGGGGTTACGTGACTTTGTGCAGCATCTCAGTTCAGACCAAGGACAATACGGCACAGCCAACACTGTAGAGGGAACACAGATCTGGAAGGGACTGGCTGGTGTACCCAGGCTCCTATTCACCACCAGCTCCCTTCTGACAGAAAAGGGAATAGATCTACTAAAAAGTTACGTGACGCGGCCAAGCTAAGAATCACTGGGGCTAGAACTGTGCCAAACTGCGTGCCAATGACTGCTAGGTTAATCTAGAAACTACAGAATGGTGACCTTCACCAATCATTTTTAAATTGGGCAAAGAACAAGAACATTAATAGGAATCGGAGTGAAAGAAAAAGTCACCATCTTAGCAAAACAAATGGGCCTCCCTTTTCTACATTCATTCTCCTGTAGTTCTTATCTATAAGCAAGGATGAATTGCATACATTCTCAATCCAAAGTACGTAAAACCATGTACTATGGTCTGCACCATTCTCTAAGCATTTTCCATCTTTAACACATAAATTTCATCATAAAATTATATTTAATAGATCTTTCTTTCTTGGGCTTATTCTATTCTTTTCCTAGCTATTCCCTCCTGTTGAACATTTAAATGATTCACAATTGCAAATAACGGCTCTTGCCAATTCAGTGAACATGTATAGAAACAGCCTTAGGGTTCAAATATATACTGAGAACAAAAGAAACACACACTACCCAGAATTCAAAAGGCAAATATTGCCTTTAGACTTGAAAGATGGCTCTAACTGACTAATTCATTTTTAGGAGATGAAGTACAATAACATCTTATACAATATAAACACAGGTCACTGGAATGCAACTTCTATTTATGGATTGCCAAACTATGTAATCCAACAGTTTAGAAGTTTAAAATTAAAAAAAAGAAAATCCTTAAAAGTTGCCCTGGAATCATCATAAAAAAATCACTGATTTTCACCGTGCTTTCCCCAATTTGAATTATGAAGTATTTTATTGTCCCTAGGAATGAAGTATTGATTTTCTGAGGGCCTATTTAGTTTTGCTAAGAAAAGAAATCCACACAAATAGTTTGCTATGAGTATTAATTCAAAGACATTAGCACAGAATGCCTCTACCAGAGTATGTCACAATGCCTGAATCGATATTCAAAATTAAATTATGTTTAATTAAGTACAAAAGGCATAGAATAGTAACTAGATGCTAATGGATAGAAACAGTGAATGGCTGATTTTCTGCAAAGTTATTGACGAATTCTAAAGAAGACCTATAACCATCATATTTTATCAATAACAATTTTTATATAAAGTTTATTTCTTTCATGATTTTTCCAACATTAGATGCTGTATGTCTTTTTTTATGATACTGTAGAAAACTTTCTATGTAGCTATTACATGGAATTGGCAATCATTTTTCTATTTCCCTTGATACAATTAGTTACAGATCTTGATGTACTGCAGAATTAGTAACAAAGATGTGGGTTTTTTGTTTTTGGTTTGTAATATACCTTATTTCTTTATTTTTAGAACAATTTTAGATTTACACGAAACTTGTGAGGGTTGTACAGAGTTCCTATATACTCTATTTCCAGTTTCTCCTTGTTAACACCTTTTTACATGAGGATGGTGCATTTTTTAAAAATAATGAAGCAATGTTGATACACAATTAGAAGTAATATCGATCTTGATTCAAATGTCCTTAGTTTTCACCTAATGTCCTTTTTTTTTCTTATTTCAGGATCCTATTCAGAACTCCATATTACAGGGACTCTGGCGTGGGTCAGTTGGTTAAGCATCTGATTTTGGTTCAGGTCATGATCTCACAGTTCGTGAGTTTGAGTCCTGCGTCGGGCTCTGTGCTGACCGTGCAGACCCTCCTTGGGATTCGCTCTCTGTCCCTACCCTGCTCACGTGCTCTCTCTCAAATAAATAAACTTAAAAAAAAAAAACACATTACACCTCTTTGTTGGCTCTCCACAGGCTTCTTTAGGCTGTGACAGTTTTCCAGACTTTGTTTTTTATGACTTGGCAATTGACAAGTATTGGTCAGGTATTTTCTATTAGTATTTGTCTGATGTTTTTCTTGTGATTAGAGTGGGGGTTGGGATTGGGGGAGAAAAACCAAGTAGATAAGTGCTATTTGCCTCAAAGGTAGATGCTGTCAACACAATTCATCACTTGTGATGCTGGCCTTGGTCACCTGGCTCTTCTGTGTAGGGAGATTTCTCTCTTCTTGTCTATTTATTTATTTATTTATTTAATCATTTACCTATATCAGTATGGACTCGTGGGTATTTATTTTATAATTTGGCTTATAATCTAGTACTTTTTAAAATTTTGCGACTCAAATTGTAACAGTTTTGGCCATTGGGAGCCGGGTACTTGGTGTCTGTGTCCCTTTAACATATTCCCATCGGGGCACCTGGGGGGCTCAGTCGGTTAAGCGGCCGACTTCAGCTCAGGTCATGATCTCTCAGTCCGTGAGTTCGAGCCCCGCGTCGGGCTCTGTGCTGACAGCTCGGGGCGGGAGCCTGTTTTGGATTCTGTGTCTCCCTCTCTCTGCCCCTCCCCTGCTCATTCTCTCTCTCCCTCTCTCTCTCTCAAAAATAAGTAAACATTAAAAAAATTTTAAAAATAAATAACATATTCCCATCAATGGGATTTTTTTTGAGTGCTCCTGTACTTTTTTGGCTCATCTTGTACATTTCTCCTTCAGTCCCCAAATTGTCCATTTCTCCAGGTGTACCTGGGTGCAAGGTGTGCTCACTTCTACTGGGGTGTCACTGTCTCTAGGCCCTCTCAACTGGGACATGTGTGCATGTGTGCACCATCCCATTTTGGGGTTGCTTCAATCAGTAGAATAAGCCTTAACATAGTCTATAATCTTAGACTTGTTCAGTGTAATAAGTAACGCATTGTATTAAATTTCCATTGTGCATTTTAAAGGAAAATAGTAAGTACTAATGAATTACAAGTCTCTAAACTGATAACTGATGATGATAACCACAATTAATCATTAGATTTCTATGAAATGAAAACGGACATATAGAATTCTAATACAAAAATCTGCACTGTTGAGCTCCTTTTGGAACATTATTCAGTAGAAATTTTAAAGAATACTCATAGACTTTTGTATGTTGTTGTATTTTGTGTTTTGTTTTCTTAAGTCAGGACAGCAATAAACTAGTAATTCATCAGAAGACATAAAACAGGATAAGCTTTCAAATGTATTTAGCAACTAACGTACCGACTGATATATGAAGGATTTAGAGGGCTAAAGAAAAGTGTTTTCACTATTGTAGAGTGTTTCTGTGAGATTGATTTGTGGTCAGTAGGAGTATACTCTTCATTTAATCAATGTCCTTGCCTCTTAATTCCACTTTCTAACTAATTTTACATTGCATTTAATAAATATGTTAACATAGCATTAGACAAAATTACATGCTTTAAAAAAAACCTTAAAATTTTTTATAAGAACAAAAAGAATAAACTATCATTTAAGTGATTTGGGGAAGTTAAAGATTTTTATTTTTTAGTAGTTCATAAATAACATAGATACAAAATCAAATATTTTTACCTGTTTGTTTGTTTTATCCTCCAGGATAAACCATTTTTCCATTTGATTTATTATTACTAATACTCTAATGTTGATGTAATAAGATTACAGGTTTTTCCAATTTGATATGACAGCCTGATCTCAGCAGTAAATCAAGACAAACTTACAAAGTTTATGTAGCCGGTATACATTTCTTTTTACTTTAAAAAGAAATTTTCATTTCTCCATGAAAATTGATCATTGAAAAAAATCAGATATGCATTTAAAAAGAAATAAGTAGGCTGAACTTTAAATAAAGATAGACTTTTAATTTACTACAGATTATAGTCTTGGAAAATATATTATAAATTTAATATTTTTCCATTTAAAACCATGTTAAAAAGTAAGTGTAGTGAAAAAAATCAGGAAAATTGTCCCATATCACATTTTGCGGTAATAAAAATAACATACCTTTCAGGATAGGTAATGTGGTTTTAAAAATGTTTTCAATATAATAAAGAACAACAAGTATCCAAACATTTAGATGTAAAATTGACCCTTGAACTACACGGGTTTGAACTACATGAATCTACTTATATGCAGATTTTCCCCATAAACACAGTATAGTACTATAAATGTATGTTCTCGTATTATTTTCTTAATAAGCTTACTTTATTATACTAGCTTACTTTATTATAAGGATACAGGGTATAATACATATGACTACAAAATCTGAACTCGTCAACTGTTTATGTTTTCCGTCCGGCTTCCGGCTTACAGTAAGCAATTAGTAGATAAGTTTTGGGGGAATCAAAAGCTACGTGAGGATTTCCAACCACCCAGTGGTTGTTGCCCCTAACCTCTTGTTCAAAGATCAATTTTACAATTTAAGCTGTGTAAAAAAGTTCTGAAGTAGAGTGGACAGCATTTTAGTTAGACCTGAAGAAGCACTAAGTGTGCGGTCATGTGAGTTATGTGTGCATTGAAAATTTCAGCGATTGTATTGGCCAGTGTGTCCTCAGATACGTTCTGAGAACAGATATGTTCAGTGAGACATTAATAGCTGTGATTCAAGTTAAGAGTCCTCTGATAAGGAAAATGTACGAAACGCTGGAGTCAAAATAAATAAATAAATAAATAAATAAATAAAAGAAAAGAAACAGGTTTCTTCGTGCAGAATCACAAAAAGCTTTTAATATAAACTTGTCTCTTGAATCTCTAAGGGACAGCATTTCTCCATACTTAGCCACACAAATAAATTATTTTACAGCACATAATTCCTTCCCTGTTCATTAACAGGGAGAAAGAAGGGAAAGTGCTTTGGTCAACTCTACCATATGACGTTCATTTTACATACAATGTCGCATTTCATTTTTGCCACAAACCCATGAGTCTGTGGTTATTTCTGCTTCTCTAGCTAACAAAATAGCCCCCTCCTCAACATTCTCCCCACATTAGCAATCTTTTCAAGGTCAGCCAATTAGGAAAAGGCAGTTAGGAAAGAGAGTTCCTTTCTACCTGGAAGTCTCCAGTCTTTCTTCTAGGAGAAACAACTTCTGGAAAATTCTAGAACATAGATGATATTTTCTACACTATATGGTTATCAGTGGAACAACAGAAGGGTATTAAGAGGCTATGGGAAATCACCACCACCAGACTATCTCCATCAATTCTCCCTCAAAACCATTTCGATGAAGTGAACAATCTGATTATAAATGGTGTGTTTTCTAGGCTTTCCCTCCAACTGGATTGCCTTCCTTAACCCCCTCTTAAAGAGAAATTATGGAGAATCAAATAACAATGCCAACTTTTCTCTTTGCTAACTGCCTACAATATACTCAAATATAAATTACTTTAACTTTGATTGATGTGGTTATCCCGGAGTCACTGAGAGCAACAGCTCACCTATGCTTGATCTCAGCTTAAATGGTTATATAACTGCACAGATAAGTCCATACACAATACAGCATACTTTAATGCAAGGAGCTTGAAACTTGAGATCAGAATAGCTAGCTTCAAGTTCTGGACTTTCTAGTAACCAGCACTTGAACTTAGGCAAAGTTACCAAGTCATGGTCTTCTCATTAAAAACTGGTGATGAGAAACCATACAGGAAAGGCAGCTACAGTTCAGGTTTATGTAGGATAAACACTGGACTTGTAAAATTAATATTACGGAAAAGAAGAATCATGCAGATAAAACAATATGGTAAGAGATCTGCATGTGTGCAGAAATATGTTCATATCAGCCACTCTCTTTTCATCATGCTCTCAGACCATTTCTCTCTCAGATTTTTCAGGGGCCGATGGAGTTCTCAAGTTGATGTTAGGAACACTCTCTGTCAGGGTGAAATCGACCTCAGGCCAAACAGATCTCCCTAAGAGCTTCTGTTCTAGGTTTGGCAGAATGAACCCACTCTGTCCTCTGGGCCTTTGTGGGCTTGAACTTATTCTATGTTAATTCCTTTCATATAATAAATCGATGGCACAAGATTAATTGAAAACTCTTCGAGAGTAACATTTGGAATTAAAAAGTAAAACGTGTCTGCATTGAAGTCCTGATGAAAAACTTCAGCGGTTACATACAGCATACACCATCAGAATACATGCTTCCAGGGGGGAGGTGTGTTTATCTGTTTTGTTCACTGTTGTGCACATGGCCTCTATCTAGAATTATGTCTGGCCCATGGTAGAGGAATAAGCACATAGTGAAGATCTGCTGAGTGAAGAATGAATATTAAAAGAAGGAAGGAATTCGTGGCTCATGAATGAGGTTGTGAGTTTTCTACACTCACAAGCAAAAACACAAATATACACGAAGCAAAGTTTGGAACTTTGGGCCTCATTAGGGGTAAATATTAAAAAATGATGTTATGGCCAACTTGATAATTAAAATAAAATCCATTTAGATCTGTCTTAAGGAAAGAAAATCATCTGGACAACTATATTGTCATTTAACTTTCCATGCTATCGATACAAATTTCCACAATATTTCTCTTTATTTACCATATTTGATTACATAATAGTAATATAGTTTTTAGTGGTTTGTTTGCACATCACAAAAATTGTTTCTTTGATCCCCTCCCTATGAAACAGGAAAGGCGGACAGCATTACTGCTAATTCAGAGGAGTGATCTGGGCTCGGAAATATTAAATGTGTAATAAAAAATATAACACATTTACTATTGAGTCTGTTCAGAAAGAGAATGACAATAATAATAATAATGTAAAAATAAAACCACAAAACAATTATAATGCAATTAATGTATGCATATACTGCTGAGAGCACTTTTATATTCTGTTTTTTGTTCTCTTATTAACGTCACTGTGAGGTTGCAATTGTTTAATTGGATTTTTCAGATACAAAATGTAGGCCTGGTGAGACTGAACAACTCTGGCTGACATAGCCATTGAGTCCTGGAGCGGGGACCCAAACTTGTGCTTTGTGGCAACAAATCGTGTCAGAAAGCCTGGTTCCCACCACTTAACTCTCAACTCTATGCTTTTACCCCCACCTCTCTGTGTATGTTGACATGATATGTAAAAATATAGTATATAAATATATCTTTCTGTTATGATTATTATTACAAGTATGATGCATCTGTCCAAGAAATTTTTTCCTTTCCTTTCCTTTCCTTTCCTTTCCTTTCCTTTCCTTTCCTTTCCTTTCTTTTCCTTTCTTCTCTATTCTATTTCAACTAATGGAGGTGTGCCATTGTCAACTAAGGTCATCCAGACCCTGCTGTAACTATTAGGTACAGGTTGGTTGGCCATGTGATTCTGAAGCTCAAGTGTGTGTGTGTGTGTGTGTGTGTGTGTGTGTGTGTTGCGGGGGGGGGGGTTAGATACACAGAGATTAACTGGTTGTTAACATACACCATATGTATACAGAGAAGAAAGGATGATCCAGCATCCCCTAGGGAATTCCCAGCAGCTAACCATATTTCCCTTCGATGCAGGTTGCTGGGCAACCTCTGGAGGGTAGTGGTAATGTTTAGGGAACCTACATCCCATTGGACCCCCTTCATGTCTCTAATCTGTGACATGAGGTTGTAAACTTTACAAAGGATAGCCACAGTATGTGTGATAACCATGCCTATGTGCATACTAAATGACCTCGTTAATATTTAGCAGGCATGAATTTTATCTTAAAGTTTATACCTTTCATTCATTTTCCTCAATAGCTGAAATTTAAGCAGACACTCACAAGAAAAGTAGACCACCAATTAATTTATTGAAGCATTCAAATGCCTTTTCATATATGCACAGTGCAAGGCGCCTAACATTAACGGTCTACTTTGGATATGTTAAGTTACTGGAAAACACGGAAGTCAATAATCAAGAGCCCCTTTTTGTTGGTTGGTTGGTTGGATGGTTTGTGGTTTGTAGGAAAGAGAAAAAGGATGAGAGATAAAAAAAAAAAAAGAGAACACATTTTAATTCTTCTCTTTGCTTCCCCCTCCCTGCTCCCCACACACTTTACACACTTGCTTAGTCCCTAACTCCTTTGATATTTTGTATTCCGTGTTGGACTTGGCTGACATAAGAAACTCCCTGTAGAGAGGCAGGTTGCCTCTGAGCTAAGGCTGGTTTCCATGGTGCTGAAATGTCCACTTAAAAGTAAGCACAGTCCTGAGGTACATACACGTAGTGCTTACACCAACCACAGGTCACTCAGAGCCAGAAGGAGTAAGACATTTGTACTGCACATAAACAGCATCAGGCCATGCAATTTTACTTTATGCATTTCAGCTCCCATTTGGAAAAAGGAAATCTCATTATCCTGTACCATATATTTTAAGGTCAGTGAATCATGTTGGGTTGTTCTCACTTTGAAAACCACTTTTAAATGGATGAGTGTAATTGCTTGTAAATACTCAGATCTGTGAACAAATATGTTTTAAAACATCCTTTTCCACCCCTTCTGGGAATTCCTTTAGATTTGGGGAATGCAGGGGAGGAAAATGCTACCTTAAGTTTGTTATACAGGAAGGAGGGCTATTGGCTGGAATAGCCTGTTCTAGTATGTCAAGATTTCCACCCCTCCCCTCTCACTTTTTAGATTTGTCTCCTTTAAAATATATAAGGCATAAGCAAAACACCAATTAAGTTATTAGGTGTTGGAAATTGTAACGCATTCATCATTTATTTAGTACTGTTCAAAGAAATTTTGTTATTGGATTGTGGAGGGCTGATTGCATCCATGGTGGCGGGGGGGGAGGGGACAGGATATTAAGGCTACAACATACTTCAGGTGAAGGGTATTTTAGTTACAAGTAGTATTTTTTTTTTTTGTACAACGAATGCTTTAGAACTCTTTTAGTGGACAGTCTAAATTATCCAAAAATGCACATTATCATTATCTGTAATCTAGAAAAATATATCTGCAGTAAAAATTAGTATTAGGGATCTTTTTTGAAAATTAGATCCCACATGTCTGGAGAAAATGCATTTCATAGTAGTAAATTTCTATATATATATATTTTTAACAAAATAGTCATGTTGAGTGACAAGAACTAGTTTCTGAATCTTTGGAAAGAGGTTTGCTAATTGCAGGCCAGCATCAGTAAAGTTATTGAGAAATTTCAGCTGCTCAGGGGCCTCGCTGGGTGGAATGCTCTACACTATTCCGTGCACATCCTGCAGATCCTGTGGGTTCCTGGAAAGGGTGTGAATTAGAAACCCTTAGAACTCAGGACTTCACTCTTGCTACCTCCAGTGGGAGACTGGAAAAGCTGGGAGGCCCATGTGGTGTCTCAGCTTCACCTGTGGCTCTCTCTGTGTGTGTCTAAGAGGCATAGCTGATTGGGGAAGGAGGAGAGCAAGCTGAGACTAAGGGACTAGAGATTGGGTTTAGTATGGAAGGGAGAACATTAAAGGCAAAGAGGTTTTTCACCCCCCACCTCCACCCTAACAGCCTAGAAATCGCTCAGTGTCTCCACTACACCGCGGTGGGCGCTGTGCCTGTAGGTATAGAAATCCACACCCTAGCAAAGTACCCACCCCCGTCCAATGTCCTTGCCTTTTGCTCTTTTTTAGGCTGCCCCAGGGCTCCTACACTCAGCCTCCCAGTCTCTTTTTATCCCACCTGAGAACGAAGTCCAGAGTCTTCCAGGGAGTTATTTTGACGGGGGACTGGATCATTCTCAGTGGCCCGCAGGCGTGGCAGATTGGGGATCAAATGGGGCGCTTAGGTGTCTGCTCCTGGTGTTGGCTGACTGTTCTCTCCCCTCCTTGAACTCTCGGCCACAGAGCCAGATCCGGGCTCTGCCCCACACTGGTGGAACCCTCCAGACTTTGGAGGCTCCATGTAGAAGAACGCAACTTGGGGACGAAAACTTGGAAGCTCGGGGTTAGCCGGCTGTGGGAAATCCCCGCGGTCCCCACATTTTACTCTTGAGATACGGACATGCCTTTGACTCCCCGGCGCCCGGGTTGCCAGGGACCCGGGCTGCGCATCTGGACCGCCCGACGTCCACCCAGACGGCCGGAGAGCGCATCTCCGCGCCCGAAGCGACTGGCTGCAGCCGCGCGCGACCCCGCGCCCGGAGTGGGGTGCCCGCCCCGGAGAGCCTGGCCCCCTGAACTCCTGCCCGCGTTCCCGAAGCCCGGATTGAAAAAACCCGCCAACCGTCCCTGGCGGGGAAGCCCGGCACTCGCCGGGAGGGCAGCAGTGACGCGGCTTCCCCTTTCCCGGAGCCTCCCGTGCGCGCTGCCCTCGCCACCCCCGGGCTCTGCCCCTGCGCCGGCGCGCGCTGCCACCCCGGGACCCGCTGCCCTCGCGCCGGCCCAGGGAGCCGCCGTGTCCCGCGAGCCGGCGGCCCGGAGCGCTCCCCGGGGCTCACTCACCGATCCTGAGTACTTGCGGGGCGGTCTGGGGGAGGACGCAGCAGAGGAAATAGAGGAGCGCCCAGCCGGTGTCCCTGGTCCGGAGCCCGGGCTGGGCGAGGAGTGCGCGGCTCTCCATCTTCTCGGCTTCTTAATTCCTGCCGAGCCCCAGCCGCGGCCGCACGCCCGCGAGATGCAGCGCGCCCGGGCCGGCTCCCTGCCTCATCCTCCCTGGGATGCTCGGCGGCGGCACCCCTGAGCGCTCCCCCCACCCCCCCCGGAGAGATTTCGAGGGCGCGGGCGTGGGAACTCGGAGCTGGCTGGCGACGCGGGGCTCGCTCGGGGCTCCTCGTTTCTGCCGCTAGCCCATCACCGCTGCTGCTCCTCCTTCGTGGGCCGCGGACGGCGGAGGACCGGCGCGCTTCTGCTCCCGGAGCCCAGAGACCAGCTGGGGAAAGTTGCTGTCCCAATTTGCGGGCACGTCTCCCTCATTCGTCCTCCGGTCCGATGGAGAGTGGCGGGGGGCGGGGGGCGGGGGCTAGGGGGGGTAGGGGGAGGAGGCAGCCAGAGAAGGAGAGGAAACGGGGAACGAAGGCGGAGGAGGATGGAGAGAGGGGACTGGGTGAGTTGGTGCAGGGGCTCTGAGCAGGCAGGATGGGCTCCAGCAGGTTAACTGGGATCGGAGCCACGCTCTTGCCTCTCTCAGTGCTGGCTTTCCTCCTCCCCTCGCTGGCCCCACCCTTGATTTACTGCCCGCCCCAACACCAGCGATCCAGACACTCACTCACGCGCGCGCACACACACACATACACACACACGCAGTCTTCCCTTGCCCTCAACTTTGCGCTGTGCTGCTTGGAAAGTCGATTGAGCGTTGCATACTCGAGACCGAGAAAATCTTATCTACTGGTCGGAACCGAGGCAGTTTCCGCCGTGCGCTGTGAGTGGCAGAAAGGCCTTCTTGGTAGTGTCCCTGCGCGCCCGTTAGGGGGTCGTGGGGATGCCCAACTAGGACTCTTCCCATCACTAGATGGAGAATCGCCTTCTCGGACGCGAGTATCTCCGAGAATAGCAGAGCTGCTGTTTTAACTCCGGCGAGGATGAAGAGGAAGGAGAAGGGGGGGGGGGACCTCCCGTACTCTGAGATTAGAGTGGCTTCTTTCCTATTCAGACCGGAGATAATCTCTTGTAAAATTGCTTCGCTTCCATTTACAGATGCAGAACTGCGAAAGGGGCAGATTCCAGCGCCCCTCCTTTTCTTGATTTCTTTTGACTGCCACGTTCGAACGCTGGAAGACAGTCTATTTTAGCAATGTAGGTTTGGAGACTATTTCTCGTAGAAGGACAAGGACAGTTCCCTGGGGAAATCATCAGCATTTGATCATTTTGGCTTAATTTCCTTTGAGCTTTCTGGGGAATGTTCTATATAAATGTTTGCTGGCTGTGCATTAACATTCATAGAGATTTTTTTTTTCCTAAGTATGGATTTTGGAGGACTGACCTAAACGGAGTCAGTCTATCTGAAAAACATGTCCACAGACATACCAACCTAGAATAGGAAAGAAGTACAAAACAGACCTAATGCATCTTAAGGTGCATCCATTCATTCATTCATTCATTCACCAAATACCTGAGTATCTTGTATGTGGTGTCAGAAAGCATACTTTTTCTAGGGGGGGGGGAGAGAAAGTGAGAGAGCACAAGTAGGAGAGAGGGACAGAGGGATAGAGAGAGAGAATCTTAAGCAGGCTCCATGCTCAGCCCAATACAGGGCTTCCTCCCAAGACCCTGGGATCATGACCTGAGCCAAAATCAAGAGTTAGAGGCTCAACGGATTGAGCCACCCAGGTGCTCCTGGAAACCATACCTTTTACTAAAGACCCTATAGTGGGCAAAACGCATCACCCATCCTCCAAGGTTGATTATAACCCCACTGCCGGAAGCTAGTCAGCTCCTATGTCAAGTAGTGGGATGAGAGTTGCCAAAACAGAACACATCCACAGATAAGAAGAGGGGTTCATCTAGGGGCAGCTGGGTGGCTCAGTCAGTCAAGCATCAGACTTTGGCTCAGGTCATGGCCTCACTGTTCATGAGTTCAAGCCCCATGTGGGGCTCCGTACTGACAGCTCAAGCCTGGAGCCTGCTTCAGATTCTGTGTCTCCCTCTCTCTGTCTGTCCCTTCCCTGCTCACACTGTCTTTCTCTCTCTCTTTCAAAAATAAACATTAAAAAATTTTTTACAAAAGAAGAAAGGTTGATGTGGATTTAGGATTGCATCTCATGCACGGATTAATTAAACCAGGAAGTATTAGGAACATATGCTGGTTATTTTCAGAAATTTGAAGAGCTCTTATGTTAAAAGAAAGTAGTCTTAGCTTAGTTAAGTGAAAAGAAATATGAAAAGTAAGAATATTGGATGGAAGTTGTAAGAAGAGTAAATTTCACCTGAATTTTTGAGGGGGGTACTGGCCATTGCTAAGTCAGGAATGTGTCGAACAGTGGTGTGGCCTGCTTCAGAAAGGAGTCAGACTCTCTATTCATTCAATCACTCATTGGTTCATTCAATGCATATTATGTGCCTACTTTGTGGGAGGCATTGTGTCAAGCCCCTGAGACACGGCTGGAATATGGTTGCTGCTATGATGCAACTCTTAGTAAAGAAGTATGATGAGTTACCAAAAAAAATGGTACTTTGGGCATAAATAAAAGGAGAAATCCAACCTCATATAGGAGTTTGGGAAGACCTTGATAAAGGAGTGATCCTTCAAAACTCTAAGAATGAGTAGGTTATACGTGATTACTAAGTGCTTCTTAGAGTGAAATAAATGTAACAATTGCTAGAGGATTTATTTTGAAGCCTAAAGATTTGTGTTAAGTATGTGCAGTTGTCTGTTGTTTTCTTGCTACATCCGGTAAGGTTGCATCCCTAGATCTTGAGAAGCCAGAGTCTAGAATTAGGTCTGCTTTTGACCAAACAGTGTTTGAATCCTGTTTTTACCTAATTCTAGATTTGTAGCCGTGGTTCAATTACTTTATCTCCCTGTAGTAGAGATTGCTAATGCTTACCTATATCCATTTTTCTTCTTCCCAGGCACGTTAAAGTCTGTACCTTTCCAGTTAAGTGTAATCATGTGATCATTTGTGAAACGAAATGCGAGTGGAAGTGGTGTGTGCGTTTCTGGGTGAAAAAGAAGATAGTGAAAGACCTCACATGGCCCTTCAGCACACTCCTCTCCTGGAAGAATAACCCTGAAAGCGACAGGATGTAGAGGACAAGACGAAAGTAGCCTGGATCCCAGAATCACATTATGAAAAGGAGGTGCTCTAAATAGTTGTCAGACCAGCAACAAACTGGCAACAAATCAGTAACAAACCAATTTTATGCCCATTAAGACTTTGAGGTCTGGGGGTGCCTGGGTGGCTCACTCTCTTAAGTGTCTGCCTCTTGATTTTGGCTCAGGTCATGATCTCATGGTTCATGGGATTGAACCGTGCACCAGGGTCTACACTGACAGCATGGGGTCTGCTTGGAATTCTCTGTCTCCCTCCCTCGCTGCCCCTCCCTCCCTCTCCCTCTCTCTCAAAATAAATAAATAAACTTTAAAAACAAACGATTTTGAGGTCTGTTTGTTACTGCAACATGACCTAATCTACACGGACGGATACACCTTCTAAGACTTGATATCTTCATTTGTAAAATGAAAAAAATAATAACACGATAGGGCCATTGGAAGATTATATTAAGTACTGCTTATAATGTATTTTCCAAAGCCCTTGTTACTCAGCATGATTAGTTCATTTGTGGTAATTACTTTTTTGGTTAAAGGAATCTATACATACATTTCGAGTTTAAATATACCTCACATGGCAGAGACCAACTTGTCTGGTGGGAAAGGCGTTAATAATAGTGATTCAATTAACAGCATGGTCATAGGATTTGGTCCAATACTATTTAAGGAAATTTTATTACTTTTATTATTTTTGTTACAGTTCCTTTTTGATTGGTAGAGCTCTTAGAAAGATTGCATTTCCTAAAATAGGTTTTTAAAGGATACGTGACACACTTAAGTTACTTTTCTGTATCATTTGTAAAATTCTGTAAGGCTTAACACTGAAATTTATTTCCTTGTTAAAATGCTTCCCTTCGCTGCTCATGTACACAGGCTCATGGTGTTGAGTTACTCATGACTGCTCAGCAGCTGCTGTTAATTTGTTTTGTGCTTTTGAGAAGGATTGTATTTTGTGTATATATGCGTCTAGTTATTTTTTGCTCAAAATGACTATGTTAATCACTTTTGATTCACATTTTTATAGTGCCCTCTTGAGAATAAAAATGCCCTATTGAATGCATACTGTCTTTTCCCCATTCCCCAAACGTTAAGCTTGAATCAATATAGTGTGGTTAATAATGAGCAGAACAGTAGTGAACAACATTGTGCTTCCTATGAGAGCTGATGGCATACTTAGATATTAATCCATTTACAATTACTTAATTTTTAGAAGATAATTAGACACAACAAAAGAAGATAACTAGATACAAAGAAAAATAGCTTAAAATAAACTGAGGAACCCAGATGTTTTATAACCGTGCTTTCAAAATGTAGTGAGTATACGTGAGTGTACTTATCATGTTACCCAGGGCACTGAAAGTAAAAGGCTTTTAGAGCCTCCTAGGAATGAGTAGCTGATTTAGGATCAACATCCTCACTTGTAGCTATTTCTCTGTCTATACGTTTTCCCTAGGCGATGTCGTGTGTTTCCAAGACGTTAAATGCCTGTCAGCCAAAGATTCCCAAATTGTATCTTGTGCTCAGATCTTGCCTCTGAATTCCAGGTTCATACAGCCAATTCTAATTATTATTTCTGCCCCAGCTTGTCCAGCTCTTGATTCTGTGCCATAGCATTGCACCACCCCAAGTCCTCTTCCAAATGTTCTCATATCCATACGCATACCACCTTCCATTGGGTTATTACAACTGGAAACTCAGGACATCATTCTTGAGTTCTCCCCGACACTTTCCCTATATCCAGTTCATTTTCATGCACTATATTGGTTTTACTTCCAAAACATTTCTTGAATCTTTTTCTCTGCAGCTCCTTGGCTACCATACTCGCCTGGGTGACCTTAACCTCAAAACTTGTGATATTTGGACCAGAAAATTATTTGTCGTGGAGGCTGTCCTGTGCATTGCAGGATGTTTCGCAAGTTCCCTGGACTCTATCCACTAGATGTCAGTAGTACCTTCCTCCCAAGTTGTAACAAACAAAAAATGTCTACAGACATTGCCAAATGTCTTCTGAAGTACAAAATCACCCCAGGTGGGGACTATTGTACTAGTCCAAATCACCGTGATCCCCCCTCTGGTCTGTTACGGTAGACTCTTCATTGTCGCTCTCCCCACATTGCCTCTTTTGCTTGTTTGGTTTTCTTTTTATGCTTATTTATGTTTGAGAGAGAGAGAGAGAGAGAGAGAGAGAGAGCACAAGCAGGGGAGGGTCAGAGAGAGAGGAGACACAGAATCTGAAGTAGGTTCCAGGCTCTGAGCTGTCAACGCAGAGCCCGACACGGGGCTTGAAGCCACGAACCGTGAGATCATGACCTGAGCTGAAGTCGGATGCTTAACCTTCTGAGTCACCCAGATTCACCCCCACATTTGCCTCTCTCTATCCATTCTATGTATCTTATCTAAATTAGCTGCTCCCATTAATTTCCCTCACAATGGCCTCCTTAGTTCCCTCATGGTCATGACCAACTGTTTATTTACTTATTATAAACTCAATGATGGCAGACTACTCTTTTTTACGTAAAACGATAGCACCTTGCACTTGCTTAGCACTTAGGGGGAACTTGATAAATGCTCATTGAATGAATGAATGAAAGAATGAATGAATTGATATCTCATAAGCCATACAACCTGCAATCCCTAAGTGCATATTTGTAAGATTGAACTGAATAATGAGACAAATTTATCTTTTGGTTTCTTTCAAATCTCCTACGTAGATCAGTTTATGCTTAGTGTTACATTTAGGATGTTAATGTAGCGCACTTGCCTAGCAAAACTGGAATATAACCTTACATGTGTTTCTTCAAATTTCAGGAAAATGCAAAACGGAGTAAGGGTTTCTTTTAACATTTCATTTTTTAGTCCTTGGCTATCATTACACACACCTGAACAGTTTTACTACGGTTTTTATACTAACACCAGCCCATCTGTGAAAGCACTGTGGAAAGCAACTCTAGTGAAATTTCTGGAAGGAAAACAAAAATATCTTATTTATTCATATTGTTATATCTTATTGTAACAACCTGAGAGTATAATGAAATTCAGTCAGGTGTAAGGTCTGAACCAAAATTGGTCTTTTGTTACCTCCATACATAAGTGAGATTCCTCTAGGGGTAAAGAAGAAAAGATCCAGGTTGGGTACTCAGTTGTCAGGAGACCTGGGTTCCAACCCTCACGTGATCACTAATCACATCTCGCTCTTGGTCAAGCGACACAACCTCCTTAGGTCTCAACCAAAACATGAAGTGGGTGGGCTAATGTCTAAAAGCCAATGGGGACTAATGTTCTCCATTTCTACTTCCAGCTCTGAAATCCAATTTTTTTTTCACAAAAAAAGTCTGGTTCTAGAGCACCCACATTTTTTTACGTGGAGGTAAAATTTACATAATATTTACTATTTAAAAGTGAATAGTTCATTGACATTTAGTACCTTCACAAAGTTGTACAACTGCCAACTGTATCTAGCTCTTTTTCTCCCCCCCCCCAACTCTATCTTGTTTTAATGTGTCTGGAAAGTCCTGAGTGTATATGACAGAAGCAGTAAGGATGATTCAGAGAGACAAATAGATATTTAGCACTAAGGACTTACAGGTTGTTGTAAGGGATTTGATTTTTAGTCTGAATGAAATGGGAAGTCACTGATGGTTTTGAAAAGAAGAGTGACTTAGAAGGCTTACGTTTTGTTTCCAGTACTATCCTAGGGGTTAGAGACACAGTGGATAGATTTGGTTCTTTCCTTCGTGGCCTATTAGTCAAGTAAACGGTTCTGCAAATAAATACAGCGTTACAAATTATGTCCATGAGGATAATAATAGGTGACTTCTAAAACTTTTTCAAGTACAAAGTGTACAAATCCTAAGCACAGAGCTCAAGAATGAATTATCACAAAGTGAACACCCTCCTGTAATCAACAACCCAAACAAGAAATGAATCACTATCAGAACATTTATGGCATCTCTCAGCCACTACCCACCCCCCCATGTCACTTCTATCTTGACTTTTCAATGGCAGAGATTAGTTTTGCCTGTTTTGAGAGTTAATACAAATACAATATATATTCTTTAGTACCTGGATTCTTTCAAATGATGGCTAGCATTTACTAAGCCCTTACTATATGCTAGGCACTACTTTTCATGACTTACAGGTAAGAGTCACCATGAATGACCCTTTGAGGTGGTCACTAACAGTAATGCTCTCATTTTACAGAAGAAGACACTTAGTCACCCAGACAGAATGTAGGTTTCATGAAGGAAAGCAAAAGGACGTGATAGATTTGAAAAGAGGAACTTGCTTTGGAGTAGGACCTTAAGAAAGACCTAAGGAAGGAAGGAAGGAAGGAAGGTTGCCTTATAAGAGTAGCTGGCTTACTGAAGGAGAAGGAGAACTTTCTAGGCAGAGAGAAGGCTCTGTTGTGGGAAGCTCCTAACCATATAAATGTGTGTGTGTGTGTGTGTGTTTAATGCTTATTTATTTTTGAGAGAGGGACAGAGAGAAAGCAGGGGAGGGGCAGAGAGAGAGGGAGACACAGAATCCGAAGCAGGCTCCAGACTCTGAGCTGTCAGCACAGAGCCTGATGCGGGGCTTGAACCCACGAACTGTGAGATCATAACCTGAGCCGAAGTCAGATGGATAACCGACTGAGCCACCCAGGTGCCCTCCAATCAAGGTGTGAAATAAGGCCTGAGTGGGCAGATGTGAGCTGGAGAGAGAGGGGCACCAGAGAAGATGAGGAATGTGAGCAGGGCTCAGATCTTACCAACTTCTTGAAGATTTGAGAATTTTTTCCCAAGGTGATAGGAAACCTTTGAGTCTGGCTTCTTCCTTTCTTACCTATACACATTAGTTCCCAGTTCTGGCTTTGTAAGACGGAATCCTCACCACCAGAGCCACGTATCGCCTTTCCCTTGTGTTTGCCTCTGGCGAACCTCCCCATCCCTTCTTCCCAACCATATTGTACAGAACTTTCTTGCTTGGATCCTGTTGCCTTGGTCCTGCATTGGCCCTCACTCATGCCCACATCTTCATTTCATAAAACATTGTTCCCCAAGCTTCTCTCAGCACCTTGAATACTCTTTTCTTAATTTCTTTTTTAACTGTTTATTTATTTATTCATTTTTTTGAGAGAGTGCAAGCGGGAGAGGGGCAGAGAGAGGGGAACAGAGGATCAGAAGCAGGCTCTGCGCGGAGAGCAGTGAGGCCGATGCGGGGCTTGAACTCATGAACCATGAGATCGTGACCTGAGCCAAAGTCGGACGCTCAACCTACTCGGCCACCCAGGAGCCCCAACCTTGCATACACTTGTCTTCACACTTTTCCTGATGAAGGATTATTCATGCCTCACATCTCATTACTCAGAGAGCCTTTCCTTGGATCCACAGTGAAAAATATATCCACCCATTTGATTCTTTTCTAGCACCTTGTACTTCTCTTTCTCAGTATTTGTCACCCACTTTAACGATTTACTCATCTGTTTGTGTTTCTGTGCCCTTATAGGTTGCAAGTGCCAGGAGAACAGGATCTCTGCATGCAGTGTTAGGGTGCTGGGAACATTCAGTACCTTTCCCAATTCTTGCTACATAATCAGACCTCAATTCATCTGTACAAATTGATTGGGTTTGACAGCTGGGGATGTCAAAAGGTCTGTAAGGCATGACAAGAAATCTCAGTTCAGGAAAGAAGGTATAAAATGGCATACCTTGTGCACGTAACTCATGTACGCAGAGTTTGCTAGAAGTTTGCTTTCCCGTTATGCTTTAATAATCATTATTTTCAGCAATCTCATAAACCCAAATTATTTCCGTATTGGAATGATTAAATAAGTGCACAGAAATCTTACAGAATGTACGCGAGAGAGCTAGTAATTGCCTTTTTATTTTTCTAAGTGTTTGTTTATTTTTGAGAGAGAGAGAGAGAGACAGTGCAAGTGGGGGAGGGGCAGAGAAGAGGGAGACACAGAATCCGAAATAGGTTCCAGGCTCTGAACTGTCAGTGCAGAGCCGGACGCAGGAGCCTTGAGATCCTGACCTGAGCTGAAGTTTGGAAGCTTAACCCACTGACCCACCCAGGTGCCCCTCTAGTGATTGTCTTTGAAAAGCTGAATTGGAGCTAACTGTTAGAACATTCTAATTTTTATTCAGCCCACCCTTCCTTATGGATTTCCGATTTACATCTCCTCACATCAAAACACACTAAGCTCCTTCATATTCAAATCATATAAATTAAACCAAGTTTCTAATTAAGACACCTTGGCTTACTTTCTCTCCTCATAATCTCCTCCTGGAAATGTCGTGTATTTTTAAACTATTATGTTTATTTATCAAAGAAATGCATGCATATACTTGGAAAAGTTAGAGAGTACTAAATGAAAACAATACAACAGCTTTGCAAGCTCCGCCTGTCCCACTTGTTCAGCTATTTTGTCCAGCATTTACACATCCCATATTTCTACCTAATATACATCCCTCATCCTCACTGGCCTCATCAGCTTGAGGTGTTATCTATCATCCTGTCACAGTGTATGAAATGTTCACCCTTTAACACCCTCCTCCCATTAGCTTTCCTTTCTCCTCTTCTTAATGTTTTAACATTTTAGATTCAATCACTATTTGGGGCTTATAGTCCCAACTCTACACAGTTGAGCATGATAGTAAGCTTCGATTACATTTTCCTCTGACTTTTTGTTTTCCCTATTTGTCTGGTTTTTCTGTTCTGGTTTTTGTTTTTCATTGGTTTGATTTCTTTGTATCTTCTCCTTTCCATAGATTCCAGTAACCTGCCTATCCAATTTTCACAAATGTTCTTGTTCTTTATTTTCCCTTGGAGACATCTTCCATGGAAACCTTCATTTCCCTGCTCTTTGTTCTGGGCTCTCTTGGCCTTCAATGTGGCTGTCACTTTGGCACTTTTCCTCCCTGTCTAGGAAGGAAATCTAGGTTATTCCTGTCTTTCCTTTCCTGGAATGTCTTCTCTGTTTTCTGGAGCTCGTGTGCCTGGAGTTTGCCAAATTGTCAGGTTTGAGAACACAGTTCTCCAGACTTCCCTCACTTCCGATACCACCCGTAGGTTTGAGGGATTCCCCAAATCACCCTCAAGCTCAAGTATTTGCTAGAAAAACTCACACAACTTACGAAAAGCTATTCTACTCATGGCTATGGTTTATTATAGGGAAAGGATGTAGATTAAAATCAAAGAAGAGACACATGTGGCAGAGCCTGGGAGGGTTCCAAATGCAAAGCTTCTACTGTCCTTTCCCCATGGAGTTAGGATGTGTTACTCCCTTGGCATCGACATGTGACAATATGCATGGCATATTGCCAGTCAGGGAAGCTCACCTGAGTTCCAATGTCATGAGTTTTTATCGAGGCTTTATAACATAGGCATGATCGGTTAGTTCGGTGATTTTCCACATGGGTGAATTCACTCTCCAGATCATGTGATACCATGTAAGCCAAATCCCCCACTCCCAAATCATATGGTTGGTCTTTCTGCCATGGCCAGCTTCTACCCTAAGATTATCAGGTATGGACAGTTTCTTCCCTAGAGACACGACTATTGGATATAACACAGACTGCCTCCCCAAACTCAGGGCAAAAGCCAGATCTCTCTTTAGGCAAGGCCAAATGTTTCATTACATACATGTAGTCCTTGGTTTATTCTCTCTCTCTCTCTCTCTCTCTCTCTGTCCTCTCTCTCTTTCTCTCTTTATGTCTCTCTCTCTCTCTCTTTTGGTAGAACAACTGCTCAAGAAACTCTTTTATGTTAAATTAAAAGAGCAATAAAATATCAGAAGAGATGGTGACAGCCATCTACATGGCCATCTCTTGAATTAACACTACTTTCAACAGGACGGGGGCGGGGGGCATCTACATGCAGGTAACTGTCCCTCCTGGAGGGAATGCCACCTTCATCATCATCTTGGAGATTCTTTTCCTCTTTTCTATATTTCATCTCTTGTGTTTTTGTTTCAGTTTTAGCTTTGAATCCTCTTCATTCCTGCTCCTCTTCCTTTTCTTTCTTCTTGTTTCTTTTTCTATGCATCTCTGTCTCTTTTTCTCTCTTCATTTTCTCAACTCATAGTCGAGTAACTTTCCTAGCAAAAGTGTTTGCAGGATCTTCTTTTCTGAAATCCTGTTTATCCAGATATTGTACCTGTTTCATTAATGCCTCTCTTTCTCAACTTGTATAACCTTCTGGGGCATTTTCTCAACTTTATATTTCAGTCATTCTATGATTTCTTTGGCTTATGCCACCATATTTTTGTATTCTGAGTGATTTTTTTTCTCTGAATTTTTAAAAGTACCTTTGTTTCATAGATGCAATATCCTTTTTTTAACCCTCTGGCGGTATTATTGAGGGGGATAATCCCCCCTAAATAGTCTCTCTTAATTTCAAGATGCTTTTTTTCTGTGTTTTTTAGACTCCAGCTTCCACAGTGGAAAAGTTCTCAAATATCCTATGACTGTTCATGTTTAAGGAAAGGGGACCAGAATACTGGTTGTAATATCTGAGTAAAAGTAGGTAGGACCTTTGGGTTCTAAGCTTTGTTAAAGATTAACATGGTATGGCATCAGAGAATCTCTGATGTCAATATATTTAAGAGTTTATGAGTATGTTTAAGAGTTTTCTCTTGGGTTGATTACATTCCTAAGAGAAGACTCCTCTGGTGGACTTTCTTTTTTTGTTTCTTTTCCTTTTTTTTCCATTTCAATTCATTTAATTTTTTAAAAATTCCAATAACACTAATGTAGAGTGTTATATTACTTTCAGGTAAGATATTTCAGGTAATGTTATATTACTTTCCGGTGTACAATACAACGTGTCAACAATTCTATATATTACTCAGTGCTTATCACAATAATACATGTACTCTTAATCTCCTTCATCTATTTGACCCATTCCCCTCTGGTATACATCTGTTCATCCTCTGTATTCATGAGTCTGTTTTGTTGTTGTTGCTGTTTGTCTCTTTTTTCTTTGTTGGTCTGTTTTATTTGCTAAATTCCACATACGAGTGGAATCATATGATATTTGTCTTTCTGATTGACCTATGTCATGGAGCATTGTAAGTTCTAGATTTTCATTCTTTTTTTATGGCTGATTGCTATTCCATTATATATATATATATATATATATATATATATATATATATACTGCACCTGCTTCTTCTTTTTTTTTTCTTAAGTAGGCTCCATGACCAATGTGGGGCTTGAACTCATGACCCCAAGATCAAGAGTCAGATGCTCTACTAAGTGAGCAAGGTGCTCCTCATATCTTCTTTATCTATTAATCTACTGATGGACACTTGGGTTCCTTCCCTTGGCCACTGTAAATAATGCTCCAATAAACACAGGGGTGTCTGTATCTTTTCCACTTAGTGTTTTCATATTCTTTGGGTGAATACCCAGTAGTAGAATTACTGGATCAGAGGGTCATTCTATTTTTTAATATTTTCGACAAATCTCCATACTGTTTTCCATGGGGGCTGCACCAATTTGCACCTCCTTCTGGTGCCCTTTCTTGAGAGCAACAGTCTTCCTATGGATGGGGAAGCCACTGAAAGAACACAGCTGGTCGCTTCAACTTCTGTTTGCGTCTGTGTTTTTTTAATCCTCCAATTCAGTCTGTATTTATGACTTTCAGCTCAGTCTGACATCCTCCTGTCCAGAGAGCCTCCGTTTTGACCTCTCCGGAGAATATGCCTCCCGTTTTACGTGAGGGTGGTGGGGAGAGGAAGTTATCCAGTGGTGTGGATAAAACTGCTTCTTAAACAGGCTTCCAGCAATCCTGGTTCCAGGGCCCTGGGGGGAGGGGGCACCAGGCTATCCCCTCTGAGTCAACCTACCCTGAAGAGCAGAATGGCACTTCCTTTTTGGCAGTGTTAGCTTAAGATTTGGCATTCTCTAGTTGGCCAGGTAGATTTCCACTCCTTCATGACTGTATTTCCTCCTGGTGCCCATTTAGCTTTAATGAGATTTCTGGATGAAACGTGTTCCATCCTTCACCTTTATCCAGAAACACTTATTTTATAACTTTTAGTCTAAATTGCGAGAACAGATGCTCTCAACACCCCACCCATACGCTCTCAGCGGTTACCTCTGCATGGGAGCGGGGCTTCCTGCAAACAGCTGTGACTCCTCCTGAGGGCTGTTTTTCTTTTCTCCTTTCTTTTCGACTTTGGAAGATTGGCCTGTGCTCAGTGCCAGAGAGTCAATGCCCTTGGAAGCAGCCGCCCTTAGTTGAGAGAACTCTGAGGTGTGTTCTACGTTTTCTCCCCACGTTCCCCAAAGGGATTCTGTTCCAAGTGCCTGCAGTGATAACCTGCTAGGAGGCGGTACATCTTTTATTGGCTTCTGGTTCCCTGTCTTATACCCCCAGTCCTTTATTGATCTTTCCTGTAATCGTGTCCCAAATTAACTCCTAACAATTAAATTCTTGTCTCTGCTTGCATCTGAGGGGACATAGAAGTATATTTCTCTAGCCATTTTTCAACATTATTTCAACATTTTTCAACAATATTTCAACAATATTTAGACGTCTGACCTACCTGGGTATTTTTTTTTTAAGCTGGCTCATAATTACTAGATAATGACAATTTTTGAGCGTTGGGTTATTAATCTTATCCTCAGTGTTCTGGTCCCAGCAACGTAGAGCACAGTCACAAGAATCCTGTCTGATAGTCTGTTTCTTTACGGCAAGTGATCTCCTACTTCAGGAAGATAACGTAAACCGTGAGCGTGGGAGTCATGCATGTTGTGAGACATCACTTGATTAAAGTGTCCTGAGTTTATCCAGGGCCAGTCAGTTTTGGAAGCATCCCCAAGTCTGTGTACTAATTGCCTTTGAATCATCTGTAGCATAATAGCAAGGTGAGAGCAGGGTGACCTCAGTCATAAAAAGCCACTAACTCCCAAATGAGTGAAAACAGAAATGCATTACCTCTGTGCAACTCCTATATGTGGGGCAGATGAAGTGATCTCTAAAAGCTTGCTACATAATGAGAAGAAAACAGATAAGAGCCCAGTTCGATGGATATTTATCCCCGGTCAAGGTAAACAAGTGTCCTCCCACCACAGTCCACATTATGGAGCTGAAAATTCGCACAGGAAGCCATATCAGTTTGTCAACTGATTCTCTGTTTCTTCCAAAATCCTCAAAGCGAAAGCCCTTTGTGAATTACTATGATAAAATTCCTGCATTCTATAAAATGACTTAGACAGGCAACTGCAAATCTTAGAGTCATATTGATTTTTGTCATTGAATAGTTCTACAATAGTCAATGGGACTATTTTTTCCCTCACAGCAGTAGATATTATCAATATTTTAACTCTCTCTGTTTTTCTTCTCTAATGACCATCAGAGACAATCGGAAGTATCACAGCCCTCTGCTCTCCAGTGGCCAAGTCATTGCATTCTGTATCCCCTCCCCCCTTAAAAACATATTCTCCACATAAAGCAACTTTTTCTGGGGTGTCCTCTACACAACTGCCACAGACATTTGGAGCCATATGTTCCTGTCTGGTGAACACCATGAAAAAGCGGAGAACGTCAAAGTATGGGTTACAGAGCCTCCCTCAACAGCCACGGAAAATCCTCCATGGCATGGTCCCTGCACCCCAGACAGGAGTAGAGACAGAAGTCTACCCTGGATGTTGGGGAAGGAGCCTACAAAGCACACACCGTGGCTTCGCTTTTCTCTTCTGGAATCACCTTGATGATGCCACTTCCGTGTCTGCCCGTGCCTACAGAATCAGGGAAGTTCTCCTTTATGGGCTTACCCAGCTACCTCGATGGTAAGAGCCAAATGATTGAAAGGAGTTCCTCGCGGCTTAACCCTCCTGCTCAATGCTACACAAGGGATCTAAAATCCAGGCAGTTCCACCCCAAACCCTGAACCGTCATTTAAAACAATTTTTAAAATAGATTATATTCTTCCTAGTTGGTGAAAGAGGAAATGGAGGCACTAAGAGGCATCAGTATTTTTGTTCTAAATCATAGGCTTACTCTGCTGGTCTGTGACTTCAACTACATTGTGCCTCTTCATAACTTATGGTTTTATTCATCAATCCATTGATTTACCAGTGGTTTTCTTTTTTTTTAATATGAAATTTATTGTCAAATTGGTTTCCATACAACACCCAGTGCTCATCCCAACAGGTGCCCTCCTCAATGCCCATCACCCACCCTCCCTTCCCTCCCACCCCCCCCCCCCCCATCAACCCTTAGTTTGTTCTCAGTTTTTAAGAGTCTCTTATGTTTTGGCTCCCTCCCTCTCTAACCTTTTTTTAATTTTTTTTTTTATTTTCCTTCTCCTCGCCCATGATCTTCTGGTAAGTTTCTCAGGATCCACATAAGAGTGAAAACTTATGGTATCTGTCTTTCTCTCTACCAGTGTGTTTCTATTCTGAACAAGATATGATGGCTTTCTCTTCTGAGTAATTGAGAAGACGGATATGATTCAAAAGTGAAGCAACATGTATGGTCATAAACTACTTAGTTAAATCAAATGCGTGCATTATTTCAAAGTAAAATAAAAATTAGCAATTAAGGTAGTCTTTATATTTTCTCTATCCATCTCACTCCTGAAACCACATTCTGCCCTACAATTTCAGATATTCTGGCTTGCCTTTTCATGTTTGGTGCCCAAGTTGTACTCATTCAACGCTTATGAGAGGTCTTGGTTAGCTTTAGGAAGATACAGCATGAAAATCCCTAAAAAGATATTGCTGATATTTACTTATTAGTATTCTTCCATTTTCCTCATTAGAAGAAAGAAAAGAGAGAGGGAGAGACCCAAACATTTAGTAAAAGACAAGGATTATATATAACCATGTGTGAATTTAGGTCATAAAAATACAAAATGGAAGCTTTTTGTTTTGTGGCAGCAGTTTGTGGGTCCCAGAGTCGTCACTGACAAAGCTGTCCAAAGTCACAAATACAGGGGCACCTGGGTGGCTCGGTCGGTTGAGCGAACGCTCAGGTCATGATCTCATGGTTCCTGAGTCCGAGCCCTGCATCGGGCTCTGTGTTGACAGCTCGGAGCCTGGAGCCTGCTGCAGATTCTGTGTCTCCCTCTCTCTCTCTGCCCCTCCCTCCCTCTCTCCCTCTCTCCCTCTCTCTCTCTCTCTCTCTCTCTCTCTGTCAATAAATAAATAAATAAATAAATAAAACAAAGTCACAAATACAAGTACATAGTTAGTCATGGGTGGTGTTATTGGTTTAAAATAGACTTTTATTTTGCCTTTCTTTCCTTAACCACGTTCAGAATTAGAGAAAAGAGTGACAAGAACCAGCAGGAAGACAGAACAAAAAGCTAACAGAATCATGGAAGTGTTCAAACAGCCAGCTAAATGCATTGCACATCTCAGCCACAGAAATATTTCAGGTGATTCTGTTTTTGACAAAACGTGGGAACCACAGGATCTACAACACTTACAAGCAAAACTCAACAACTCTAATAATAGTTGCAGAAGTGAAAGCCAATTTGGATAAAATAAGACATTGACTCAAGTCCTCTGAGGGAAGATTTTTGAACACAAAGTTTACAACAATTTCATTTGGCCTTTTGGGGAATTACATTCCTCTTTGCACCTTGGCTGTGGATTTCTCTGCCTGGGAGAATCGTCCTGCAGTATTTCTTCTCCATCTGACCATGGGATACTTTTCTCTTGTGGGTTTTTTTTTTAATCACAAAATTACTAAAAGGTTATTTCATGTTCTGGCCATTGACTGAGCATGCACTCCGCGGCCCACCTTCCCTAAGAAGGCTGTGTGTAATGTTAGAGATGGGGCATAAGTGAATTCTGTGTTTCACGGGGTATGTTGCCTCACTGCCTATAACTTTTCTAATACTGTGCCCAAAAGGTAACAGATAAAAATGCAACCTTAGCATCTATCAGTTCATTCTCCAGGAAAGTAAAAGTCAGCATGGTTTGTACAGAATTAATATAAATTATTCTCTATTGTTGCCACTCATGTTACCCTGTGGTTAAAGTCCATCATCTAGCTCATATCCACACATAATAAAAAACTGAGTAGATTGTTTTGTGTTGACACTTTTAAGAAGGGATAACATGCTTCTCCTCTCTGGGTACCAATAGCCCATTTATTGGACTTAATTTATTAATTTATTTTTTTAAGAGAGAGAGAGAGAGAGAGAGAGAGATTCAGTGTGTGTGAGCAGGAGAGGGGAAGAAAGAGAAAGAATTTCAAGCAGGCTCCACACTCAGCACAGAGCCTGATGCGGGGCTCAATCCCATGACTCCGGGATCATCACCTAACCTGAAACACAGAGTCAGACACTCAACTCACTAAGCCACCCAGGCAATGCTAGACTTAATATTTGAATCATGCTGAGGCCTATTGTTTTTCCCAAGCCAATTTTAGATGCCCTTTGTTAATTTGAAAATAATAATAAAATAAGTGAGAAAAAATTTTTTTTCAAGGGTCAGATAAGAAGAGTGACGGTACAATTCTAGACATCAAGGAGTGTAGAGTATGGAGAGGGGAAAACTGAATAAGAAATGAGAAGCCTTTGTTCTGTGCCCACGTGTCTGTCGGGCAAATTGCTTTTGTTGACCTTTAGGACCGCCAACTCCTCCACTGTTAAAAAAAGGAGCTGTGACCAATGTTCCTTAAGATCCTTTCTTTTCTCATTTTCTATCCTTATTCTCCAGGCTCTTCTGCCTTGACTGTTCGCTCAGTCTCCTCATCAGCTACTCAAAATCTAACATGATCAAATTTGTGTTTTAGTAAGGTCACTATGTTCATAATGTGGGAAAGATCTGGGAAGGTTGTATGGGGTTGGAAGGGCAGATACAGGCAAGAAGTGAATGTAGTAATGCTTGAGTAAGTTGATGGGGGGGTATGATCTCGGGTGTGGCAATAGACAAAAGTGAATGGAATTAGAAGACATATATGGCGTTAAGCTGTCCAGAAGGAGCTTTCTTATTGTATTTGGTAATTGAGGAGAAAAGAGATGTCAAGGGTAATGCTCAAGCTTCTGGTTTGGGTAATCTGTCCAACCCCAACACCCTTCTATGAGATGGGGAACACAAGAGCATGAGCTTTGGGGGACAGAGATAAAAGTTTGGACGTGGGATTTGAAATCTCTTCGGGACATTGTCACCTGACTGTTACTGTACAGACTTCACCACCACATATCTATGTCAGGATCTGGAAAAAAATTGAAATCTAAAACTAACTTAGAAAAGCAATGTAGATTTGTATGGAAGTTTCATTGGGAAGACAGGGTTACATATCGCATATCACATATTAACACTTCTTTAAAATCATTCTTACATATAGCTCTTTCCCTGAATCTCAGATCCTTGTTACATTTTTTTCATCATTTTCTTCCCCTCCCTTAAAAAACAAACCAACAAAAAAATAAAAAACCTCTCTCCTTTCCTCTAACCACCCTCCTTCAAAATATCCAAACTCTGCACCCTCTGTTCATGTAGATATGAATTTGGGGTGCCAGTGTTGGTCTTGGTGTTTCAGCGCATTCTGTCACCCTTATATCTCAATTTTGTTATGAAGCTTATTATATTCTTATTCATTACATATCACTCTCCTCTGTTCCTCTGTTTGAGGTTGAGCCCATCAGGGACACAGTGCCTTTTCTTTTTTAATGTAATGCCAGTCCTTAGGTTAGACTTCTATTAGGTAGGAAATACATATTTATTTAGCGGGGAAAAATCAATTATGTTTAGGTATTAGCTGATTATTTTTCCTACTATGTTCTTTTTCATGAAATTTTCCTGGACTTCCCGGGTTGAAACAATCTCTCCCATATAGGCTTCCCCCTCCCCACCAAAATTAGTCTCACCTGTTTTTTTTTAACTTCGATTTATCTCATGTTACATCATATGAGGGTAATTCCATACATATCGTACCCCTGCTCTGTTAATCAAAGTTTATTAGTCTTCATATTACTGACACCCATTTTCTGATTTGATTATGTCAGGTTTTCAAAAAGTATGGTTTAAGTACACTTGAAAAGGTATAAAGGAACAAATGCATGGACTAGTGTTAGGTCTCTCAATGATCTCTCTCCATTTTATCTCCCTCTATAAAACACCCCTAATTCTGATTGTTCATCTTGTGCTGTGCTCACCAAGTTTCACCCAGTTTGCTTGAGAACAGGGACTGTTGCCTCTCATAGTTTGTGCGCTTTCGTTTTATTTCCTACTTACCTGTTTTGCTAATGTTAATTGCTTAAGATATAGTTACCAAGAGAAACCATGCAATCACAGTCCTATGGGATATCCAATCTGCCATCTGCAAAAGGTCACCTCCATGTTTGAAAACTAGGCGTCCATAAGTAATTGAACAAAATGTATGATATCTAAGTGAGGAAAAAGGAGCAAAAGCTATCAGAAAGACCACTGGTAGTGTCTACCGCCATAGCACATTTCATAGTCTCAAGAACATGTTTAACATCTTGCGCATGTATGTTCACGAGGAATTTTCAAAATCTCAACACTTGGTCCCACCGACCTGCATGTTTGCTTTTCAGTAATATATACATCTGAGGGCTTTCTCCACGGAAGTAAGTGCTGTAGCAAATACATATGTCTTACACCTGCAGAGAATTTTAAGCATTTTCTTAATCTTTTAGTGAAGAAAAACTTCACTGACTTTAAAGTGCAAAACACCCCTGGAAGATTGTGTGGAAATGGTTGAACTGTACCTAAGCAGGCCTTCTGCACAGAAAATAAGAAATTCCCCTTTAATTAGAGTGACAGCAGGAATTTAATGTAATTAAAATTGAGAAATCATTGTTTAACAAGAGTCATGCTACATTTCTTGAAGACAACACAATGAGGATCTTTTCATTTCAGATGAGTCAATAATTTTATTTTTATATCTCTCCTGAGCCTGTTCTAATTAAAAGAGTATGGAAGATAAATTTGAGGACGTACTCTATACTTCCCTAGTCTCAACGTCAATCTTTTCCTTGGGAGGGATGTTCACAACATTAAGTTGAATTTCAAAAGAAAAAAAAATGATACTTTAAAAACTAATATGAATGTGGGGAACTGAGAACATTGAGTAAGCAATAGAGAATCCAGGAATAAGGGATAGTACTTAAAGAATGAAAGATATAGCTGCTTCAATTCATTGTGTATTCACTGCTGCCTGTTGGCTTATTGACATTTTTTATTAAAGGGAAAATGTTTTCGCATGAGCATATCCTAAATCTACACGGTGTATTTAAACTGCAAGTTGTGCATTGCCATTGCATGTCAGGTTTTGTGGCTTTGATTCTCCTAATTAAGCATAAATGTAAGATTAAGGTGCTCAGTTTATTAAGCAGAGAAAACACACATAAAATGGTTGTTCTCCTCTGTGTCAGGAAGGAAAACAAAATGCTGTATTGTGTCACATGCAATATAAGAAAAAACATGTTTGAGGAGAACTAATTTCTTAACATCCTGGTGGAAAGAAGGGAGTTTCTAATTTGTTGCAGTAATTACACCTTAGATAGGGATTTAAATGTGAGTTGCCATCAGTACTGATGGCCTATGATGGAGGACGGGCGGAGTGTTGGATGTGGAATTTACTCCAATGCTGCCACTTTGCCAGCAGTAATAATGGACATTAATCTTTGTTGGGTTTAGTAGGTACGGGTTATTTCCTATGTATTATCTTTTTTTAATGTTTATGTATTTATTTTATGTATGCATTTATTTACTTATTTTGAGAGAGAGCGTGCACACAAGCAGGAGACGGGCAGAGAGAGGGAGAGACACGGAAAGAGAGAGAATCCAAAGCATCCTCTGAGCTGTCCGCGCAGAGCCCGATGTGGGTCCAAACCCACGAACCATGAGATCATGGCCTGAGTTGGAGTCTGACGTTCAACCTACTGACCCACCCAGGTGCCTGTGTATTATTTTCTTTAATAGTCACAACAGTCTTCTGAGCTAGGTCTTATTGTCATCATTCCCATTTTTTCAGATGGCTATTTAAGAGCATAGAAAGGTTAAGTAAATTGCCCCAAATCACTCAGCCAATGAGACGTGGAGGCCTGATTCAAATCATACAGTCTAACTCACGAGCCCGTGCTCTTCAGACTTTAATGTTCTAGTTTCTAGGTTTTTTTTTTAATGTTTATTTATTTTTGAGAGACAGAGACAGAGCGTGAGCAGGGGAGGGGCAGAGAGAGAGGGAGACACAGAATCCGAAGCAGGCTCCAGGCTCTGAGCTGTCAGCACAGAGCCTGATGCAGGACTTGGACCGCGAGATCATGACCTGAGCCGAAGTCGGATGCTTAACCGACTGAGCCACCCAAGCGCCCCTAGTCTCTAGGCTTATGTTGTACACTATTATTGATGATGTCTATACTCTCTCTCTCTCTCTCTCTCTAAAACACTTCTGTGTGATTGTGCATCTTGTGCCAATCCGGTTTGATTTTATCTGAGATCCAGGACCATCGATTTTCGTATTTTGTATCCTTTGATTACATTTCTTACTTCCACACTCGTCTAATGCTAACAGACATGCTAATAAATAAATGCAAACTTGGAGGTGGAGGCAAGATTCAAACCAAGAAATCTAACCCGCCTGACCCTGTGTTCTTCACCACAAGCTTCCACCACCCAAGAGAAACACTCTATCCCTCTGTTGCTGTCTCCTCTTTTATAAAACAGAGTGCAGGCTGAGTCTGACAGTCTTTAAGGACTTTGCCATCTCTGTAGTTAAGTCATTGTGTATGGTGGATATTCTAGGCCAACACAGAGCTGAGGAAAGTAGATCTCTGTATGGAAGGTAACGACAATTAATTTACCAGAATGTTCAAGAGTGGGGCAGGTGTTGGTTCCCATTTCCAAGGCTCCTATCCTGACTCAAGGATTAGCATGTAAGTCATTTGGGAAGTGATCCCAAGATGTGCCCTCAGGAAAGGGTCTGGTGAGAAGGGAAAGAGGAATGGTGAGTTATCAAACACGTTGCTTGCTCTCTGAAAGAACTCTGAGAAAAGCATAGAACACAATAAGGAAGTTATACAACCCCAGAGAAGGGCTGCTGGGACATGGGCTTGTTTGGCTAAAGACAGAATGGGCTTAGGAAACCAGAGGAGGTACCCAAGCAAGGAAATGCAGATAGATGCTAGCCACAAAGTCAGACCTGCTTGCATTGAGGGAGTCAGGGTAAGTGATTACACCTAGATGTTTTCCACAGGGGTATGTTGACAAACTCAACTTTCAGGTTGAGAGTTATTCTAAAATGTTTGTGTGTTTGTTTGTTTGTTCTTCCTGATAGACTTAATTTTATTTTCTGGAACAGTACAATCTTCTTCCTTGTCTTGGTAAATAGAGTGTAAAAACACAATTGAATCTTTTTGATGATTTAGTCTCTTGCCATCACTCAGTGCTGCTAATATGACCAAAGTTTAGGTGATTTCTTCTTATCTGAAAAATGGTTTCACATAGCATGATACCTCAGAGAAATGCTTCCTGACGAGATCTCTGCAAATATAGTGGAGGAATTTAGAAACTCAGATGATGGCTATTATCTTTTCCTGCCTGAACATAGAGGAATGCATCTATCATAACTGCAATTTTAATTCTTTCAGAGCAACTAGTTCCGAACCTATTTTTGTGACATCCCAGAGCATTCTTAGGAATGTTATAAATTACTCAGGAAAAAAGAGAAACATAAAAACAACAACTAACAAAGTCCTGAATGAATACACATTTAATTTGATTTTCAAAATGTAGACGTTGCTGGAAACACTTCTTAGGAAGTAGTACATCTAATGAAACAAAACCAAAATCATAAGTGCTAAAACTTGCAAGGTTTGCTACTGACTTTCTTAATAAGCTAAGAAAGCATGAAAAACATGGTCACTAGAATCATTATGACGGGAAATATACGTACTGACCAAAAGCGCTAATTTCTGGAACTGAAGAACGAATTCACTGAATGAGGGAGGACGTGGAGAAATTATTGTGCACAAGGACTGGACTCTTCTAAGATCTCCAAATTTATTTTAGCAAACCAGATTAGTTGTCCCTCTAGTACCTCGCCACTTCATAAATGTATTTTGTCGTGTGAGGTTCTCTCTATCTTTTCCTCTCCCTCCCCCTCCCTTTATTCCCTCCCTCTCTCTTTTCTCTCTCTCTTAGCCAGCATGGGGCAAGAAGACAACTATTATCACAGATGTGTCTCTGTCCTTCAATTCTAAACATTGTCTGTTGATTTCAGAAGAGAAATTCTGGGAAAATGCATAGACGTTGCTTCATGTTTCCTGGTAGGCCCTGTCAACAAATTTATGAAATGCCATCCAATTCTTTGGCATATTGTTTTTCTGCATCCTTTCAAATGGAAGTTGATTTAATCCTTAAGTTAAATACAATATTTTGTTCTGAAAATGCTAAAAGATGCCCAAATATATCTACAAAGGATAGCATGGTATCTTACATGCCAGTATTATTAGAACTGGAGGTTGTTTAAATGGCTTTGTAAGCTCGGTGTAAATGAAGTCATTTAAATTCCTGATGGTAAACAAATATTCCACTTTCTATTGACAACATCTCGTCGGAAGAGAATGTTACTGTCCACTAAACCCCTTTCTTACCTTCCCGCTGTAGTAAGTACTGCAACTAGAAATATGTCCAGGGAAAGACTATATATCTTAGCCCTTCTTGAAGCTAATTTAGTTATGTGGGGCATAGGAGTCATATAACTGAATTCCCACCAGGGGCATGTGAGAAGAAGAGATGAGTTCTAACTCTGGTTCTGAATGTTAGAAAATTGGACATATATTCCTCCATATCTTTTCCTCTCCTGCCTGTAAGGAACATCGGTTTGAACGTCCAGATGAGGACAGAGCACCACAAGGTAGAAAACCCCAAATACGAGAAGAATCTTAGTCCCAAGTGACTGCATGACCAGACTCTTCTGCCAATCTACATGGCTTACTGCAGAAGTTATATAAGTGGGAAATAAACCACTTCTTTAAAACCTTTTATTTGGGGAGGTCTCTTTGTTACAGCAGCTTGATCTTTATACCAAATCATGCATTCCTCAGTAGGTAGGGCTGTTTTATCCCCTGGACCCCCACCAATTATCTCAGAGAAACTTTATTCCGCTCACCAAAGAAGGTCAGCGAACACAGAGCTGATTAATGAAGGCTTTCAGTTTAGGCATATTGGAACAGCTGATTAAGTACAATATTAAACTTTTGGTAGCAGACACTTAAGAAAACAGCATTATGGTTTTTTTTCTTTTCTTCTACCAAAATGAAAAATTGTATTGATTTGAAAGTAACTTAAGATGAGCAAGTGAGATGATTATATTTACATAATTTGCATGCTTATGAATTCACCTACAAACATTTTGGTGGTAGAGATGGGAGATTAACATCCTACTAGTGGCTATGAATCTTATTTAATGAGTCATGATGACCATATGATTTTGGAATTATCAACTGAACCCAGGGTTGATAAAGATGAGACTCAAGTCTTATGATGATGGAGATGTTAATGATACCGGCAGATAAGGAAAAAAGCATGGAGAGAGGTTAAAAAAGGGAAAAAAAATAGGAAAAAATATATATGGTTGTCTTTATAGCAAAAACTAGAAAGAAATAAAGATAAACAGTTGCTTATTTGATTAATGGGGATCCCAGCCACATGATTGCTGGAGGATGGCAGAGGAGAAAACTCTTGGTGGCTGTGTGTTCCTGGGCTGATGCGTCAGCTATCCAAAGAATATCTTCTTGAAGGGTCATATTAATAAAATTTGAAAGATTGTCATACTCACAGTGTTAGTTTCCTCGGTAACTGTAACAAATGACTTCAAACTGGGTGGCTTAAAACAATGAGAATTTATTGTCGCACAGTTCTGGAGGTCAAAAGTCCAAAATCAAAGTGTCCACGGGGACACCACATGCTTTCCCCAAATCCCTTAGGAGAAGATCCTTTCTTGCTTCTCCCAGCATGGGTAGTACCATGCATTCCTTGGTTTATGGCAGCATAACTCCATTCTCTGCCTTGGTCTTCACATGACCATCTTATCCTGGTGTCTGTGTGTCATGTGTCCTCACATGTGTTTCTCTGTTCTTATTATCAAACCATCTTCCCTCTTCCTCTTCTTTTATAGTAATAAAGGAAATTTTCAAGTTTTAAAATATAATTTATTGTCAAGTTGGTTTCCATACAACAACCAATGCTCATCCCAACAGGTGCCCTCTTCAATGCCCATCACCCACTTTCTCCTCTCCACCTCCCCCCCCCCATTAACCTTCAGTTTGTTCTCAGTATTTAAGAGTCTCTTATGGTTTGCCTCCTTCCCTCTCTGTAACTTTTTTCCCCCTTCCCCTCCCCCATGGTCTTCTGTTAAGTTTCTCAGGATTCACATATGAGTGAAAACATATGGTATCTGTGTTTCTCTGCCTGACTTATTTCACTCAGTATAATGCTCTCCAGTTCCATCCACGTCGCTGCAAATGGCCAGATTTCATTCTTTCTCAGTGCCAAGTAGTATTCCATTGTACATATAAACAACATATTCTTTATCCATTTGTCAGTTGATGGACATTTAGGCTCTTTCCATAATTTGGCTATTGTTAAAGTGCTGCTATAAACATTGGGGTACAAGTGCCCCTATGCATCAGCACACCTGTATCCCTTGGGTAAATTCCTAGCAGTGCTATTGCTGGGTCATAGGGTAGATCTATTTTTAATTTTTTGAGGAACCTCTGCACTGTTTTTCAGAGTGGCTGCACCAGTTTGCATTCCCACAAACAGTGCAAGAGAGTTCCCATTGCTCCACATCCTCTCCATCTCCTGATTTGCTCATTTTAGCCACTCTGACCGGTGTGAGGTGTCTCAGGGTGGTTTTGATTTGTATTTCCCTGATGAGGAGTGATGTTGAGCATCTTTTCATGTGCCTGTTGGCCATCTGGATGTCTTCTTTAGAAAAGTGTCTATTCATGTCTTCCTCCCATTTCTTCACTGGATTATTTGTTTTTCAGGTGTGGGGTTTGGTGAGTTCTTTATAGATTTTGGATACTAGCCCTTTATCCAATATGTCATTTGCAAATATCTTTTTCCATTCCATCAGTTGCCTTTGAGGTTTGTTGATTGTTTCCTTTGCAGTGCAGAAGCTTTTTATCTTGATGAGGCCCCAATAGTTCATTTCTGCTTTTAATTCCCTTGCCTTTGGAGATGTGTTTAGTAAGAAATTGCTGTGGTTGAGGTCAGAGAGGTTTTTTCCTGCTTTCTCCTCTAGGGTTTTGATGGTTTTCTGTCTCACATTCAGGTCCTTTATCCATTTTGAATAATGAAGGAACATAAAGAGAAATAAAGAAACTGACCCCATTCACAATTGCACCAAGACTCATAAAATACCTAGGAATAAACCCAACCAAAGATGTAAAAGATCTATACGCTGAAAACTATAGAAAACTTATGAAGGAAATTGAAGAAGATACAAAGAAATGGAAAAACATTCCATGCTCATGGATTGGAAGAATAAATATTGTTAAAATGTCAATACTACCCAAAGCAATCACATTCAATGCAATCCCAATCAAAATTGCACCAGCATTCTTCTTGAAGCTAGAACAAGTGATCCTAAAATTTGTATGGAACCACAAAGGACCCCAAATAGCCAAAGTAATATTGAATAAGAAAACCCAAGCGGGAGGCATCAAAATCCCAGACTTTAGCCTCTACTACAAAGCTGTAATTATCAAGACAGTACGGTATTGGCACAAAAACAGACACACAGACCAATGGAATAGAAAAAAGAATCCAGAATTAGACCCACAAATGTATGGCCAACTAATCTTTGACAAAGCAGAAAAGAGCATCCAATGGAAAAAAGCCTCTTTAGCAAATGGTGCTGAGAGAACTGGACAGCAACATGCAGAAGAATGAAACTAGACCACTTTCTTACACCATTCCCTCTTCTTCTATAGACACCAGTCATAGTGGATTAAGGCTCCACCCTACTCCAATATGACCTCATCTTAAATAATCTAATTACATCTTCAATCAACCCTTTTCCAAATAAGATCCCATTCTGAGTTACTTGGGGGTCAGGAAACCAGCATATCTTTCTATTGGAGACATAATTTAACCCGTAACACTCATGATAAGGACTTCATTTTCCAAAATGAAAAGTAATACTCTACTAAGGTTAGTCAATTTTTCGTTCTTCTTTTTAATGTATTAAAAAAGAACTAAAAAACTTGACTCTATAACACATTGAAAATAATCATTAAAATACGTAACTAAGAGTTAAACTAGTCTTGTTTTTATTTTAAGAGAAAAGCAAAAGAGTGTCAAAATTAAAAGATGGCTTTCACTGTCAGTTCAGTGAACTCTGTATCTGTAAGCTTTTTTCTTTTTCTAGAAATGGCATTGAAGACTGAATGGATCAAGAAAAAATAAGAAAAAAAGAAAAAAAAAGACTTAGACACTCTACAATCAAGCTGTCCCTGGCAAATAAAAGAACTTCAATATGCTTTTTAAAAAGACTGTATGTGTGGAATCATATCCATAATGTATGGACATTAAAGCTGTCAAGGCCACAAATAAAATTCCAATTGTTATAGGTTAAAGAGCTTATATTTCTTAATGACTCCTTGAACCGATTTCTACATAAAGCAATCCAAAATATCTCACAAAAATCTTCCCACATTTCTAAATATTAAAGGCTAATTACAGTAGATTATGTAATCTTTTTTGGTCTTTATGTATTCTATTTGTCCATCTTTTTTTTTTTTTTTGTAGTGTTTTGTTTCATTGCAGGTGCTTTAAAATGAAAAGACCTTCCATCTATTTTTTTTCTGTTTCCAAAACAGCTTTATTTATATGGGAACCAGTGAAGATTTGAGCAAACCTTCCTTTTCATGCAACTGCTGAGAGTTTTGACAGTCTGGCTGCTGGCCTGAATTTTGTGGCACATCTGTAGTTACCAATACAGAATTTCAATTATGTAAATCACCTTGGCAATGTCTTTTTAAAAGCTAAAAAGAACACTGTAGTGTATCCCCTGTGCACTTTAGTAATATTCTTATGAATCAGCTCTATGTTACCAAAATCAAATTCAAAGCTATACACATGCCATTTTTTTAAAGGGGCCTTTACCAAAGATTCGAGTTTCTCCAAATGAAAGAACAGGCCACCTCATCCATTGTGTTAAAGGTTTAGGAAGCAAAGAAAAGTGATCCTGTCCTTATCTTGCTCCCTTCTCTAATATTATAATCTAAGACCAGGCACTGACCGAAGCAGCAGCAGCTGCAGTGGAATCACAATGTCCTCCAAAAGCAGGCTCGTTCCTTTTTTCTTATTTTTCTCTTTACATGTGATGCCAGAATTGACCAACGCATTATCTACATGAGAACAGTCGTATGACTTCATTTCCTACGATTCTCTTTGAAATTTCCTATTGGGAGAGGTATCTTTCACATCTGAACCCCCAGCATATGTCTTGGCATATATTAGATGCTCATAAAGGTCTGTTGGGTAAATGAGAAGCCAGGGAGAATAAAAGGAGGAGAAAAACTCCAGCCAATGAAGGAGTGTTCATTGTAGTAAACCCCAACCTTACCACTTTTCAGGTTCCTTGGTGCTGCCCTACTGATCCATGTTCTATACCAGTAACTATGTATTGACAAGCTGTATCTGTCTCAGAGAGGATCTCTCCTTCCAGCAGCACAGATTATACATATATATATATATATATATATATATATATATATTACGTTTGGAAAACTAAATATATATATATCGCAAGTATTGGAGGCCATCCCGAAGGACCTTCTTCCAATTTTCAAAATTCATTTACAAATCATCAGGTTCTCTCTAAGGAGAGCAAGTTAAGGTATAGCGCCCTCCTCCAGTAAGGAGACCTTTATAGCTGTATACTTTGGCTAGTTCCGAATCTGTCTACGTTAGTAAAATCTTCTTTTGTAACGTGGGCTATGTGCATAGGTGCCTAGGCTTTCTGTTTTGTGGGCTGTTGCTTTTTTTTTTTTTTATCCTCTTTGTAATCCTTGACTTCTGCCTAATTCACATTCTGTCCACTCTATTATGTTGCTGCATGAATGCCTTGCCTTCTACTAGCTGATGACTTTTCTGTTACTTGACCCTGCAGAAACACTTTACTGCCTTTTTGCTACAAAGCAGGACAGGATAATATATCTCAGTCAAAATATCTCATTTCTCTCTGCTGAATGTGTCTGAAAATTCATGTTTCCGTCAATAGCTGCTGAAACACCCCCTTGGAGAAATACTGAAAATGGCCTCGCCGGGAAGACACTAGTGTCTCTAACTGTGCTTCCCTTTCCCAAATATAGGTCACCGTGGAGGGCCCCAAGGCCAAGGGACTTCAGGTGTCCCAACTCTCTCCTAATGGGATTATCTTTGAAACATCCTGTAAGAAATGTCTTGGATTGCCTTTGAATTGTTACAGTAACTAAATCAATCATTTATTAATGAGCAACTTCCATAGAGCAATTTGGACACATCATGCAATGTTTTTCACGATAATATGTACCTTTAAAGCTGAAAAATCGGAGAGCCAGCATAGGTATGTTACCTTTTGCACACACAATACATTGTTTCCCCTGAACCCTGATATCAAGAATCCTCAATTCATGCCACAAAACATATTCAAAACAACAAAGGAAAGGGCTATTTTATCACTTTTAATGAGTACATCATTTCCTTTAGTTGTGCCTTATGGGTTTTCATTTCGAAGTAGTGAATGCCCTGTTGATAGTATGTTATCAAGAAATAGGTTTATTTTGACATTTTAAAGAAATGTTTGGGTGATTTTGCTAATTACTGTCCTTTCTCTCCTTTCAATTAAAGAACTATTTAAAACTGGTTAATTCTTTCTCTTTAGTACTTAAAGTGAAAAATTGTGATGCTCAGAACATTCTCAATAAGTTTGCAATTCTTTCTTGGATCACAATGTGAAATTATATTTTCTTAAATTCCATGAGTAAAATATTGAGTGCTACCCATTATTTAAAAAATAACTTTTGGTCAGAATGCAATTATCACTGTTTTTAGTTTAAAGGTATTTTCTCATGAAATTTTGCTGCCTTTAACTCAGTGGTAGCCACTGAAAAAGAAATAATGATATGAAATCATTTGAAAGGCTATACTTATTTGTATCCCATATCCAAGGATAATGAAATCTTGGTGCTAAACCAAAAAAACTCAATATCCACTATATGATGCCTCTTAATAAGTAATAGATTTCTTTCCACGGTCTGCCAATGTCTAAAAATCTTGGCTTCAAGCGAACCTATAGAGAGGCCGTTCTATGTCAAATTATTTTAATGGAGAGTGTTTACATTCTGGTCTTCAGTTATGTACCTTCTGCAACTTTTACAGTGAGCTGTGATTGGAAAATGAAATAGCTTAATGCATGAGTTCACACCCTGCATTGGACCTTCTCTCCACGAAGCATGACAGTCTGAGCCCAAATCATCCTAGGGTCCTTAAACGAGCATGCAGCCCAAAGGCTATCAGAGGAGGCCCTGTTCTCTGCAGTGTGAACCCCCCACTGCTGCCCAATGTGATACAAATGGGTTGCCTCTGAACTACTCCAGAGGCTGGAGTGGTACCTGAAGGAGCTTTAATAATAATTAAAGTGACACTTTGTGTAGTCATCAAGCAACAGGCTCTGGGCTAAGTCCTCTACATAGATTATCCTTCATTCTTCCAACAACCTAATGAAGTAGATGTCACTCCATTCTAGAAATGAGTAAACTCAGGTTTGGAAAACTAAAGCAATGGCTTAGAATTATCTAGCGAGTAAACGTGCAAACCATCATTTGATTCCAGAGGCTGTAAAACATCCAGCTCAACTTTGTTGGCTTGCATTCGACTTTGGGGGGACTCGACTGCTATGGACTTGAAGCATAATGGGATGTGCTTACTTGTTTCAGCTCTGAGAAATGAGGCTTGTCTGGTTCCTTCTGCTTTCTCCAAGACCTTGTCTTGTGTTGTTGCTGTCTTGACCTTCTACATTGGACCAAGTGGCCTACGGAGAGACGTCCTTGACGTTTCCTCACTGTTTGCCTCTCAGAGCATGTCGATATCACTTACTTAATGCCCTTGATGTTTTCCATTTGCTCATTATGTTGCATCAGAACAACGCAGATCACATGCTTTGTGGAACTGTGATTTATTTCCTGAACTGGTATCACCTAAATATTATTTCCTGATTGCCTAAATGAACTTATTTCTAAGACCCATTCTCAGTTTTTCCTATCCGAGTCATCCTGATTGGGATGACCCATTCTCAGTCATCCTACCCCAGTTCATCCTGAACTGTAAAGTTAAATATTATAATAACTTATGAGAACAACTCTGACAGTTATGATTCATCTTCATGTGCAATCATAAAATGACTACTGAAAAAAATGTAGTAGTAATTATGCAAAAGGAAAGCCATGAGTACTACCATTTTTCAGGTCCCCTTACACGTTGTCTATGAGATGGAACTCACCTTCTCTGTTATCTCCTTGATAACCACGTTTTATCCATTTCAAAATTCAGCAAGTATTTATTGAGTCCTTTCTTCTGATCAGGGACTCTTCTAGAGGCCACAGATATAAAAGTGAACAACAGAACAAGATTCTTCCTTCAAGAATTTAACATTTCATTTGCGTACAGGACGGGACTGAGGACTGGTGACTATATACAACTAAATAAGGAAGGAAGCAAGCAAACGAGAAAAATATTGGATAATGATAAGTTCCATGGAGAAGGTTAAAATGAAACGTTACAGAGAATGACTACTTTAGCTTGGCATTTTGAAAAGCTCTTTTTGGAGAAGTCAGTTTTAAGCTGATTTCTGAATGACAAAAAGCAGCCCAGTGGACCAACATTGTAGGCACGTCAATGTCATAGATACAATTAGATTTTTATCAAGAGTCTTAGTAAGTGAGCAAAGAGGTCTGAGTAGTCCTCTTAAATGTTGTGTAAGGTATCTGTGAAAAGGAAACGTCCTGTGGGAATTTCCATCACCAAACCTACCTCCTTCTTGACAGTGAGCTGTTCTGCCAGATCGGGTAATGTTAACTGCAGATTATTTGTAGGGGACCCCATGTGTAACTGAAATAACGTGATAAGTAAAGCCATTAATTAAAAGCAAACGTGTACCTATTGATGATGCTTTTTAAATCACATCACTTGAAACTGTATTGTAGAGGTGACCTTTATGTTTTATTTGGTGACCATGCCTACTTTCAGACTTGGGCCACTCTCTGTCTTCTCAGTCCTGTTGTCTTTAGGCCATACCTGGCTTACTTAGCGGTATGGGAAAGGGTGTGGGTACTCAAACACAGATAATAAAATTATTTTGCAGAAGCAAATTCTAAGTATCTTAGGCTGATATAATTAAAATATTTTTTGTGGCCTCTATTGCAAAAGCTGCCTTTTTAAATTGAGTTTGGTACTCATAAGCCTTTACCATTTCTGTGCCAGTAAAATCACAGGACATTTCCAAATTTGTCGAATCCTTTGCAGTTAAAGGATCACGACACTGAAAAGCACCCTCCCCGCTTCTAGGCAAGTGAATATCGAAAACATTTGATGTCTTTTTCCTTCTTAAGAGCTCCAAGGGAAGCCGAGTCTAAAGGTTCTGTGGAAGATACCTTTAATATTTTCTCCTCTGAAAAACAAGAAATTGCCTTTTCATCAAGCCTAAATCTCCTTTTCATGTCCATCTGTTGGGCTTTTCAGGGAATTAAAACATAAGTAGTTACCAAATAATTTATGAACACTAGGGCATAGGCACAAGTCTTGTTAGCTTTTACATCTCTGGGGGAAAAATATGTGTTTCCATTTCCTAAGAATATTTTTTATGGATTTACATAGACTTTACATACTTGTATTCCAACACTGTATGGCCTGGCTTAAAATGTTAAAAATGGTAAAACTAAAGAAATATTAATAAAACAGACGGCTGACTTCCACTTCTACTGTGACAGACTAATTGGTATCTACCTTGCCCTCCTGCGGAGAAACAACTAGAGAACTGGAAAAAAAAAATGGATGCAACAACTGTTTTCTGATATTCACAGACAGGCAGCAGAGGAATATGGTACCTGAGAGGAGAGGAACAAACTGGGCGAGCTCTGCAAACACCACGACCTTCTGCCTGGAAGCATGTTTTGATTCACGGTGCAAGGAGGAGAACGCAAACTAAACATGAATTCTGACAGACAACAAGACAGAAATGAGTGCGGGGGGTGGGGGGGACCGATGCAGGGGAGATGTCAGGCAGATGGCCGAAGAGCTACACAGAAATAGCATCCCAGAAATCTGCGTGATCTCTTTGAGTCTGTTGCTGAATGTTAATTCACATATGTGTTGGGACACTCCATGAGACGAGATAAAGAACCACTAGGAAGTGCAAGCGGCAAAATTCCAGAGTCCATCTAGGTGTGAGTTCTGACCAGCCACGGCAGAGTGACCTTGACCATCAAGTTCATTCAGTAGAGGTCCCAGAGATGTAACACTGTGGTAGTAACACCTGATGTTAAGGTAAAGAATGTTTGGGCTCCATGTTAACAAACTTTAAAACATTTTTTTTTTTAACTTTTATTTATTTGAGAGAGAGACAGAGCATGAGCAGGGGAGGGGCGGAGAGAGAGGGAGACACAGAATCCGAAGCGGGCTCCAGGCTCCGAGCTGTCAACACAGAGCCTGACGTGGGGCTCAAACCCACGAACAGTGAGATCATGACCTGAGCTGAAGTCGGACGCTTAACCGACTGAGCCACCCAGGCGCCCCACGCCAACAAACTTTAAAAACAAGTTTGAAAATAATCAAGATGAACTTCAAGTAATTTAACTGAGACAAAACCAAGTTCAATATCCTCTGAGGAAGAAAACAAAATCTAGACCCTTAACCACGTGACATACAATGTTCAGAACTGAATACACATTGCCAGATTTATTAAGAAAGAGGAGAATGTAACTCATAACCAGGAGAAAAATCAGTCTATTCGAACAGTCCTAGGTATGCAGAGAGGATAAAACCGTCAGGTAAGAACAGGCAATCTGCCAAGAATTTGAAGACAGCCATGAACACAAGGCATGGCCAGGTAGAATTGTTTGGTTGGGGGATGGGGTCAAATGAAATTTCTAAAGGAGAAAGTTATAATATCTGAAATGAAAACTTTTCTGGATGGAATTAATAGCAGAGTAGAGAGTGCAATGAGAAGACTGGCAAACTTTTAACCATAGCAATAAAACCCCACAAAACCGAAGCAGAGAAAAGACTAAAAAGTTTAGGGGTGCCTGGGTGGCTCAGTGGGTTGAGCACCCTAGTTTCAGCTCAGGTCATGATTTCACAGTTAGTGGTTTCAAGCTCAGAGCCTGGAGCCTGCTTTGGATTCTGTCACCATCTCTGTCTGCCCCACCCCCACTCGTTCTCTCTCTCTCTCTCTCTCTCTGTCTCTCTCAAAAATAAATAAACATTAAAAAATTTAGGGGAGCTTGGGTGGCTCAATCAGTTGGGCATCCAACTTTGGCTTGGTTCATGATCTCATGTTCCTGAGTTCAAGCTCACCGTTGGGCTCTGTGCTGACGGCTCACAGCCTGGAGTTTGCTTCAGAGTCAGTGCCTCCCTCTCTCTGCCCCTTTCCTGCTTGTACTCTGTCTCTGTCTCTCTCTCAAAAATAAATATTAAAGAAAAAAATAATAAAGCTTTAGTAAAGTTACCTGTGGGAAATAACATACAGAAAATAGGAGTCCCACAGCATAAAGTCAAAGATAAATAAAACAAACAAACAAACAAATGAACAATCAATAAATGATAGCCAGAAGTTTCTAACCAGTATAAATTAAAAGAACCAAGATCAATGAACCTGAGCAGGGTAAAGACAAAGAAAACCACACCAAGGCATATCATATCAAATTTCTGAAAACTATTGTTAAGGGAAAAACTATCATGAAAGCCAGCCAAAAAAAAAATTAAAAAAATAAGACTCATTACCTACAGAGGAATACATTTAAGAATAATCACAGACATTTCGTTTCAAAAATTGAAAGTAATGTGAAATTTTTAAAAATATGATTCTAAGCAGAAGAAGCCAGACACAAATAAACACACTGTTTCTTTCCACATATATGACATTCTAGAATGGGCAAAGTAAATTTTAGTTACAGGAGACAGATTGTTTGCACCTGAGGTAGGTCAATGAAAAATAAAGGCATACAAGGCAAATTTTTGAGGTAATGTTCTGTTTCTTGGTCGTGATCATAGGGTTGTGTATACGTTTATCAAAAATACCAAAGTGTACACTTAAAAATGAGTACATCTTATTGCATTTGAAATATTTCTTAACAAATGGGTTTCAAAGCCAAAAACAGACTACAAGTCCTGTTGAAAGGAATAGGATAGTAAACGTGGGCTTTGATCAGTTTACCACAACAGGGCACTAAATTAGCTTGTAATTCTTTTGGAAGCTGGGGTTAAAGAAGAACACACTGGCTTCCAACTTTTGTTGTTTTTTTATTGTTTAACAACAGAAATCATAGAAATTTTTTTACTGAGATACAATTTGTTTGTTTTCCCCAAGAAACTAACCAAGGTAAGGAAGGCGACCAAGGTAAGGAGACCTTTGATAACACAATGGCTAATGTTTTAAATTCTGGTCTTAGCAAAGACAGGAATGCTGTTCGAATAAATAATGCATGCACCAAACGTTTTTATAATAAGTACAAGCATTTTTTTTTAGTAGTTGAGATAACATGGTACAGGAACACTTTGATTTCTATATATGTCCTCTAATTCACTAATGGAGTTTATGGAATCTAGGAGAATTCATAGCTAATATGGCCATTAGACTAACTCCTAAAGATCTCCTTTCTTAAATGAGCCTGTGAGAGAGGCTGGGTCATAATTAATTAATACTTGAATATTCTGAGGAGAGCTTTTAGTACAGGTATTCTAAATTGTTGGCTGAAGAGAAAGCCACGCACTTTTGAAATACCAGGTGTACCGGAAGCAAAATTGCAAGCCGTGTGAACTTTAACAACTTGAATTTGTGTTTTCACACAAACAGAAATCCATCGCATATCAACTCAAATGTAAATGGTAAAAGTGATTAGGTACTGAATCTTTCCCCCCCACCCCGCCCCTGAAAACAAGAATAAGAAACGTTGAATTATCTCAGTGGTTGAAATCGTAATTGGTTAATATCCCAGTGTTCTGCACCATGAGATTTGAACAGAAAACTGTATCTAGTTTTTGACCCCTTAACATCTCTGGGCACTCCTAACAGTTCTGAAGCTTACCAAATCTTTCGAAAAACGGGTTGAGGCTTTAGGTACCAATTCCGCCAAAGTCCATCTCTCCCACGGTTCACACTAAAAACAGGATGAAGGTTGTAGAAATGGATTATCTCCCCAAAGAACACCTAAGGGAATTAAAGGTTCTCTGGATATTTTTTTACAGAAAAGATTATAGAACCACTAAGTTTGTTAACTTTATTTTCCGTGAGTCCGTCTATTGCCCCCTTGATAACACTCTTGCTTTTAGTCTTCATCCTATGTTGAATTCGTTTGCATAGCATATACTCAAAAAAATGCTAAATAAATTGATTTTAAAATTAGCATGTTAAGCATTCAAAACAAGTTGAGAGGCACTTTGATGAAAACCAATTATCTAATGTGTTTCATACCTAAATATTAACTATTATTTTTAATATCCTACAATGTTACCGTTGTCTAAAGCTCTGTCAGTCTCCAGTAGAACATGAAGTTAAAATTTCCCTCCTACTCATTTATGATTTTCTTTCTTTTTTTCTCTTTCTTTCTTTTTTTTTTTTTTTTAAAGGCGATCACTCCTTGTTCTCTTGAATAGCTTGACAAAGGAGAAGGTTGAATTGACTCGGGACATTTCTTTAATTGCTAGAGAAAAATATCCAGAGCTCGTTTTATCACCTCCTCCACAATGTCTTAATGTTTATCCCTAAGGCTAATATTTCTGACTCAAACCTATGATTAATCATATGTTGAATAGAGGGGCATCTGGGTGGCTCATTCAGTTAAGCGGCTGACTCTTGATTTCAGCTCAGATCATGATCTCGTGGTTTGTGGGTTCGAGCCCCACCACACTGAGCTCTGTGCTGACTTGGGATTCTCTCTCTCTCTCTCTCTCTCTGCCCCTCCTGTGCATGTGCTCCCCCTCAGAATAAATAAATACACATATTTAAAAAAAAATATTCAATAGAAATAGGCCACAGTGCTTTGAGTTTTGTTGTGTAGTGTAGTGTGACATGTAGTGTAAAGATTATACAGTGGGCTTCTCTGTAGGAGGCATCACATCTTAACCTAACTCCCTGGTCTGTTTCATCAGATCATACCAAGGAAGGCCCAAGGAGGATCTGCCATTTTCCTTTCCCATTCTATTAGTTCTTTCCCCCTCCGAAGACCAGGAGTGTTTCACCCTCCTATCTCAAGAAGCTTATCAAAGGAATTGGTGACATTGTAATAAATAAGCTTCCAAACACCACCACCACCAGCAAAAAGTGATTCATAAAAAGCCAAATGTTAGCTAAGCTTTGCAGATGGCTCTAACATTCCTTGCTTTCAATACAAGTAATGTGCCTTAGACTGATTGTCTTTATGGGCACATGAAGGCACTTCTCTCTGGAACTTGTTCCAAGGCGAGAGAGGTAATTAGTTTCCTTAGAGCCACCGAAGGGGCAAAGGAGAATGAACAGAAGCCTCAGTTTCTTCCGCTGGAAGGGGGGAACTTGCTCACTTGACGAGAATTGGGGATGATTGCTGACTCTCACTTTGTCAGCTGAAATTAATTTGTTCGGAAGCAGGAAGTATCTGGGTGGTATTCGGAATGTCTTTAAACAAATACACGAAGGCCGAAGTGCTTATCGGGAACTTTTGTCAGGGAGAAGTTGGCAATTTTATACTGAATCCCCTGTCTGCTTTTTTTTTTTTTTTATTTAATCCTCTAAAAGTTTCATATATTTACTTTGCTTGGCAAGATTCTATGGCGGAAGTAATATTCGTTTTCTTCCTTTTCTCCCTTGCTGGGGAGGTGGAGAAGGGCGGGGGGCGGGGAGGGTGGTGGAGGGAGACATTTAATACATAGGATTATGATACTGCAATCCTACACAATAAAAATAGTTTAATCAAATGAATAAAACTCTCTTTCTTTAAATATACAGGGACATAACTATTTAATAAGGCTCTTCAAATGCAGAGGCTGAGGTAATTTAAGCAAAGTAGCACTGGTTGCATAATTAATGTGACTATTCTGGCCTCGAAAACAGTATTTTTATTATAAAGCTCCTTTTATTCCCCCAGCTTTTGGGATTTTTCCCACATGCAGTACAGTGTTTTGCATTGAACTTGGGGTGAATGGATTCATCAGGATCGGAATAATTTTATCTGTAAGGGTGTTTATATTTTTAGGCAACCCATAGGAATACCTAACGAGTGGCTTAATGGGCATTAAGGTAAAGCATGTGAATCTCAGTTTAGCCCCTTATTTTTATCGGGGTCTGTAACCATATGGGCCATCAACTGAAAAATGAGCGCTTTTGTAGCAAACAGATTGCTGTATATATTGGATACAACAGCATTTTAAACAACAGTCACAAGCTTTGTCCTTTGGCCAAGTAAGAACAAAAACGATTCGTTCTCTCACTGTGAAATTCTGTAATTCCTTCGACCTCAGAAAATAACAAAATCGTTCTCCCTGCAAAGGAGAGGCAGCTCTGAAAACTGAAATGAACTTGACTCTCTCTGGTTGTTCTTCCTGGAATAGAGTTGGCGAGGGAGAGGGAATGGCAAGGGTCACGCTGCCCAAAGTCTCGTTGACAAAGGTAATGAGGTAGAACACAAAGCTAGAACACAGCTGGAGAATCTACATACATGGCTGGAGAATCCCCCTTTGACTCCAACACAGGCATGAAGGGGAAGCCGTGTGCCCTTCTGCTGTCCTGAGGAGGAGTGACATGTACGAGGCAGGGAGCTTGAAATAGCTTGGCCAACCAACCAGTTTGCAAAGACTACACTAACAACCACACAACTCTTTTGTATCCCTTCCATTAGGTTAAGATAATGGTGTTGCTGGAGGATCCATAGACAGTTCTGGAGTTTCTGGGCAGGGGAAGTGTAGGCATGACAATTTGGCTTGAGAAGTGATTAAGAAAAGCATGACTCTGGGGAGCCTGGGTGGTTCAGTCGGTGAAGCGTCCGACTCTTGGTTTCGACTCAGGTCATGATCTCACGGTTCTTGAGTTCCAGCCCCGCGTGGGGCTCTGGGCTGACAGCACAGAGCTTGCTTGGGATCCTCTTTCCTTTTCTCTCTCTGCCCCTCCCCTGCTCACACTCTCTCTGTATCTCAAAATAAATAAAGAAAAAGAGAAGCATGACTCTGAAGTGGCATACAATTTTTACCCAGAATTTACGTTAATTTTGGAGTTGCCTTTGGTGGCTGGAGTGCAACATGTTAGAGATTCTACTTGGCAGCCAAATTTACAGATCAAGCACAAACATTTTTTTTGGAGTGTGTGTCTCAGAGGGGCAAGCTGTATTGCTGCGCTCCTTCCATGCTGCCATCCAGGCTCGTCCATGGCCATGCCACTGAACGAATGCCCTTCTCTGCACTTCGGGGTCAGGAGTTTATGGTTAGAACTTCCGGGCTCTCCCCCGATTCTAAGTTCCCTCTTGGCTCTTGTATCACTAAATAACAGACTATATGGCAATCTGTGCTGTTTAATCCCTTGGAAATGTTCTAGTGCTCTTTGAAATGTCCCTGGGAGAAGGCCAGTTGCCATTACTGAGCCAGTCAGGAAACTGAGGCGTGGAGAAACGAAGTGTTTTGTCCAAAGAACTAAAACTTGACAAGCATACAATTGAGTCTAGTAAATTGCACTAATACATTCCTGGGAGAAAAAAATATATATTTCCTCCAAAGGGAATTTTAAAAGAAGTAAATGTTTATCATTTATTTATACATATGAAAAACTTAAAACTATTTTATAGGAACTATGCATCTTTATTACTCTCCCTAATATGAACAGCAGCTCTTATTAATGTAAATGGCCATGAAGGGAACGTTACAAAGTCTAAAATATTTAAATGTTATTCAACAAAGTAATAAAATCTTGAATGTGCACGGAAAATTTATTTTTATGATGAGGACACATAGGTGGATAACAGACCTTATCGTTAGGAAATCCTCATTAGGATTTCTTCAAGGTAAGTTTTCTTTTTCTTTTTTGGCACTTTAATTTCTTAAGGGCCGAAGGATTTATATTACATTGAAGGGAAAGGTCTGTGAGATGGCTGGTTATCACTGAACTGTAGCATCGGAGTACTTCCGTCTGCTTTGTACACTTCGATTACTTTAATTTGAAGTTAAGAGGTGGACGTGCCTAATGCTATCATTACTGAGATGTTAGTAGAAAGCTCCCTAATCAGTGCCATACATTCAAAGCAAACACCAGTGAACTCACATCCATTAAAATAAGTTTTATCTACCAGTCATATTTTCTTACTTTCAGTTCCGTAATAACCTTCTTTACATAACAAAATAACAGTTGTAGCCTGGGAAGCCTTTGTGAGCTTTGACTGCAACCAAAATGGCCCTTGTAAAATGCCCTGAAGAAGGATTTATTTCCTTTAGATTCTGACTGGCAATGGTATCGCATATCTGGCCCACGGCATCACATCTCACATCTGAGGTTTACGATTGTAAACTTCAACAGTGAGTGTTGTATTACAGGAGTCACGAAATTTATCAGCGTTGTGTGATCATTTCACACAGCTTTAAAGCAGAAGTTTTCAACCTCAGGACCACTGAAATTTTGGAACAACGAACTCTTTTTCTTGGGTGAAGAGGGTGGGGATGGGAACTATCCTGAGCATCATAGGATGTGTAGGAACATTCCGGGCATCTCTACACTAGAAACTAGTACATTTGCCCACTTTTGACAACGAAAAGTATCTCCAGACATTGCCGAACGTTCCCTAAGGCTCAAAGTCAATCCATGACAAAATGTGACGCACGTATCTCCTCCCCATAAGGCAGAACCGGGTAAGCATTGTGGAATCTTCAGATAGGGGTGAGGTTCCAAGGACAGAAAATACCCCTGACTTGCATCTGGGCTGGTGACGGGGAAGACAGCAAACTTCACAGAGAGGGCTGACCCAGTGTGGTTCTGGAGCAATAGAGCAAAAATGCCTGGGAACTTTCCAAGTCAAGAGGTCAAGCCAGCCTCAGGTTCCTAAGCACTTCAGCATCGCATTGAAAAAAGGGTGCCTGGGTGGCTCAGTTGGTTAAGCATCTGACTCTCAATTTCGGTTCAGGTCACGATCTCGCTGTCCACACTGGGCTTTGTGCTGGGTGTGGAGCCTGCTTAAGATTCTCTCTCTCTCTTCCTCTGTCCCTCCACCCTCCCCCCCCCCCCCACCGCCCAAAAGGAAGAAAATAGCCTGGGGTCTCAGATTATACAAACAAATGCCAAGAATGGGAGCCTTATGGTCAGGGGGAGATGGGCAAAGCAGGGATCTGTGGGTACCAGGGATAACAAAGCAATAGGTAATGACTTTGGGACTAGCTCCCATTCATTCTGTCACTACAGAGCTGATATACTACAGATGACTCATAAAATCGATTAAATTCAGTACCTTGAAATGAGCATTAATTATCCTGAACTAGATGAGATAACATTTTAACCAACCCAGTGGACTAGGAACTCCAAATGACATTAAACTGAGTTATACCAAAAGTCACACCTTTGCATACACTGATTCCTGGAGCTTTATATCTGTTCTTTGCCGATACGGTATAAGGAGGTGTTGAGACAGGGTGGCCAGCATGTAAATGTCTCCTTTTCCTGTGATTCTCTTCTCCGGCAGCTCAAATCAGGCGGCTTTGTTGTGTCTGTGTTCTTTCAAAGTAATTATTTAATCCTTGAGCTCATCAGAAGCCAAGATTTTGACTACTCTCATTTTCCACATCTTCTTTGTAGCCTGTGATAGTATATTTTACATGGAGGAAAGGATAAAGATATGCCCGGGGAACAAAAAAACCCACCAAGACTGTAATAGATATGCAATGTTACACTGCTTTATATCCTCATAAGCCTTTTATATAACTGGAAGGGCAGGACCTGAGATACCAAACTAGCTCCAAACGCTAAGCTCTTGGGACTGGATCTAGGTAAAAGGTAACCTCTAGAGGTGAAGTCTTAGAGCAGGAATGACAGATATGGTAACTAAAAAACAGGATGTCCAGTTACACTTGAATTTCAGATCAACAGCCCATGATTTTTTGGTGTGACTATGACCCCCCCGCCAAAATATTTGAGAGACGCTTAAAGAAAAAAAATTGCTCGTTACCTAAAATCTAAATGTAACAGAATATTCTGTATTTTATCTGGCAAGTCTAATCTCGGAGAGACTGAGGTGGGTTTGGAAGCCTTGGATAATGTGGCCCTTTGCTTGCATAAACCAGAAACCCTTTCACTTTATGGTCCAATCTCCCTCTGCCTGTCTCTCTCTTCTTCCCTTCCTTTCGCTTCTGAAGTTTCCCAATATCAGACCCAGTGACCTGTCAATTCCTTCCTTGCTTGGCTTATTATGGTACAGACAGTCTCCTAGATTTTTCTCCATTCTAGACCCTGAACCAAGTGCAACAGGTCATTTGAGGATTTACAAGGGTTTTAACTACTACCACTACTATAACAAAAAGATAAAGGGCCAAAAAAGATTCTCTCCCTCTTTTCTGTTTCCCTCTCTCTCTTTCTCCCCCCTTTCTCCCTCCACACAAAGCCTTTAGGAAAACTGAGGCAGTGAAGATTATCATGACTGATCATAGCTACTTTGAATATATTTCACTAATGTTATGGTAGAAATAACAAGATTCTAGCTGTCTTCTCTGTGTGTTCGGTGTCTTTATTTTTTTTCTTTTCTTTTCTTAATTTTTTAAAAGTTTATTTATTTTGAGAAAAAGCAAGTGGGGGAGGGGTACAGAGAGAGAATTCCGAGCAAGGTCCTCACTGTCAGCGCAGAGCCTGATTCCCAGCTTGAACTCACAAGCCATGAGATCATAACCTGAGCAGAAACCAAGAATCAGAAGCTTAACTGATTGAGTGCCCCCCCCCATGAGCCCCTGTTTGGTCACTTGAACTGTAGAGGGCTGAGGGAAGGTGGGCAGGATGCAGAAATCGAATCGGGGTAGGTGGTGGCACATCTGAGCCTTGGGGAACAGGAGGACTTCTTAAAGAAAAGGACCCTGAGGAGAGCAGAAGAGGCCCCACCCTCAACCCCTACCCATTCTTCCCTCCATTTCCTGGGGCGAAGGGGTGGGGCTAGGGTCTCTAGAAGGTTCTAACATGGAGGAACGGCAGGGAGCAGGTAGTGTGGACAAGGAATTTTAAGCAGGGAGAGCAGGGAGTGAGGTGGGATCTGTGTCTGTCCACAGTTGGTGATCCTCAATAGCATTCATAGAAAGGAAGACAAGTCACTAAAACATATGTAAGTCTGAACCTCCCAAAATGTGCTTCAATGTTAATTTTTGGCACAGTTGGGACATGTAGGAATTAAAACAAGAAATAATGAAAGGTCAGTGTTCACTTACTTGGGGTTAGTGAATACTAAGTTTCTCCTATCAGCATACAAGTAAGTCATCGTGTAGGCCAGATAAGACACTATCATATTTTATGTGCATTCCTATGTTCTTTAAAAAACAAAATGTTTATTTGTCTTGAGAGAGAGAGGGCGAGAGAGAGAGAGAGCAGGGAAGGGGCAGAGAGAGAGGGAGACAGAGAATCCCAAACAGACTCCATGTTCTCAGCACAGAGTCGATGCAGGGCTCGATCTCATGAACTGTGAGATCATGACCTGAGCAGAAATCAAGAGTCGGATGCTTAACCGACTGAGCCATCCAGGAGCCCCATCACATTCCTATGTCCTAACTCTGCCTTTTTGTAGGGTGACCTGCCATCTCTTATATGCCATTAATTTCTATTTTTATTCACCAGAGGCAGATAATGTCAACTGTCTTACTTTTCACCTAGTTCAAGCATATGAAAAATATTTTGGGGAAAAAAATCTCTTTTTAATTTCTTCAATTAAGAAAAAAAAGCCCACTCTTATTAAAAGCCAACTGTGCTGTCTCTGTTTAAGATGTTGCCCTGGGCAGTAGCGCTTGTGGGGACTAAGGTTTTTCTAAAAAGTAGTAAAAGTGCCAGAGAAAGGATATAACCTGAAGGATTGGCTCTTCCCTTCTCTCCCTGCCTTACAGTTTGTTTGTAGCTAAATTACAACCTTGGTTAGATCGCATGATTGCATTGTCACTGTTAATGCTAATGCTCAATGTTTCTTTACAAACTTTAAATGAACAAAACTTCACATGGGCAAAAGATAATAGAAGAAATTAGGTTTCCAAAATTGGAAGCCACTTTTTTCAGCCACATGGAAGACAGCAGATTTGCAGAAGGCATATCATGTTTCAGCTCCCGTAGACCGTCTGAGCCAATGCCAAAATAAAGACAGCAATTGGAAGGCTCTAAGTGATGTCAGCTCTCTATGAAATATGGTGGAATTGCTTGCTTTGCACCATGTCAGGAATGGAGATAACATTTCTAAAAATGTATTGGGGGACACGGTTGAATTCTGGGGCAGAATACAAAATTTCAAGTTTAATTGGAAGGGCAGAGGGAGGAACGAAACACATGAGCCCAAGATGTGCACTTACAGAGCTGCCTTGACTCTCTTACAGCCATCACCAATTCATCCCAGGCTTTCATTAAGGTAACATACAACATAGTGATTAAATTAATGGGAAAGATCGAGCAGTTCAACCAAGTTTCTGTGTAAGACCAAAGCACAAAAAATATACAAAGCTGCGATTCTTGTAGCACAGATGTAAATTTTTTCCAGTACTCACATAGGAGGATATGTAACAAGATGTCAGAAGATCCAGTGGAAGTAAATAGGAATTCAGTTAAGAAAAGAATCAAAGATTCTCAGAGAAGCAGAAAAGCAAGAATGCATAGAGTGGTGTTCAGTGAAGCCTCTCTTCTCATCAAGGCAATTGGTTTGCTTTCCCATAGTACTTTATACACATGCCCTCCTAGGAAAACCTTGTTCACACCATGAAGCACTGTGCATCAGGCCTTGTCCATTACTGCTTTAGATCTGTGGGCGTTTTCATTTAAAAATGACTAGTGGCGAGTGGCATATTCTATCGTAACTTATTTGTAAGATATCCATCAAGGGTTTCCCTTGCTTGCCAAACAGCACCATAAACTAGGATTGTAAATTAACCCATCGCCAGAATTTCAGAGGAATTTCAAAGAACTTAACAATAGTGGGTTATTCAATTAAGTAAAAGTAATAGACGTGAATGCAAAACACAAGAGTGGCCCGGACCTACTCTGCTCCTCTCCCCGGTCTGCCCTTTGGATTAGAAAACTGGACAGTCTGCCGTCACCATACAGCTGCTGTGTTGTGAGTAAACCAGAATAGTTCTGTCCTCATACCATAACACCTTTCTTCATACACAAAGACAGCATGTTCCAGTAATCATCTGTGCCAGAAATAAGGATTGGATGTTAGCAGGAGAGGATGCCTGTAACGGAATAGAAGGTATCACTTGGAAAACTGAGGCTCGCTGGTGGAAGCAGGTATGGAAAAAGCGATACCAACACTACATTCGAAAGATTGTTATTTTACAAATTCTTGTGCTACACACCAGCTCAGCCAAACGGATTCATATTATAGAAAAGCTTAGCATGACAGTGGGAAGTATGAATACAGATCCATATTCAAGTAGAGAAAGAGGGGTGTCGATGGAAACCACATAGTCTTCTTATTGACAAACATTGGTATAAATAAGTCTCCCTTTGCCTGATAAGTAGTGAAGATGTAAAAAAAAAAAATAAGCAAACAAAAAAACGAAGCAAAATGTCTGTAAATCTAAACTGAATCCTAAGAAACAATGAAGCAGAATAAGTGAAAACACTGGCTATTTAGAGAAGGACATGTCTTGACATCTTCAGGAAGGTGCCCAGAAACAGGAGCTCGGATGAATCTCCAGGCTCAGTGTGCTCCAGGATCAGAGGCAGATAGCAGTGGCTGAGCATGAAGCTTCTGCAGTTAGAGAATTCCATACAGGACAGAGACCAGAGACAAGACCACTGCCTCGTGTTAGGTTCTAGAGAGGGCTCTTCTACCTTTGAGAGGAGGCTTATGAAACAAAAAGGAGTCATCCTATGTCTGGATACACGGTTTATAGAATTCTCTGGGCATAGGGAAGTGGGAGAGCAAAGAGCCTTCCAAAGGAGTGGATTTGCCGATATCCCAATGACCCCATCTAGCTGGAGGCAAAACAGGAAGTCCGGGAGATCCCAAAGCAAAGGGAAACAAACCTGGCCTCCAAACGATCTTGAAAACAAAAGAAAGAAAGTCTATCAATAAGAACGGCAGCTAACAAAATGAATAATCAAAACGTGAATGTACTGGAGTTGAAATTGATTTTCTGGGAACAGTTTGACATAGACTTTAAGTGTACTTAGGACATTCAATGAAGGAAAGTTGTGTGTTATAAGTGAACAAAAAGAGATGAAGGAAAGATAAGTGTGAATGAAACAAATATGTCTTAACATAAAAAATAATTTTAAGTTGTCAATGAAAAAAAAGAGACTCACTGAAAAATTGGAGAAGCATGGAGAATAAATTTAAAATTCTAAGATGTACTGAGAAAAATTCTAGAAACAGAGCACAGAGGAAACGGCCAGGAGGCCAGTCTTGAAAATAAAAGTTTTGTTTCTGAGTTTGTAATAAAGAAGTACTTGAATCCTCAGATGAGCCACTGTGACTACAGAAAAAAGTATATTACTGTGTACGTAGATAAGAAGACATAAAATAATAAAAATATGAAGTGTCTCCAAACACATCTTTCAATCTAACTAAATTGAAATTTAATATATATAATATAATATAATATAATATAATATAATATAATATAATATAATAGAGGGGCACCTGGGTGGCTCAGTGGGTTAAGTGTCTGACTTGGACCCAAGTCATGATCTCACCATTCCCGAGTTCAAGCCCCATGTGAGGCTATGTGCTGACAGCTCAGAGCCTGGAGCCTGTTTCAGATGCTGTGTCTCCCTCTCTCTCTCTGTCCCTCCCCCACTCACACTCTATCTCTTAAAAATAAATAAACATTAAAAAATAAAAATAAAAAAATAATATAATATAATACATAAACATATTTAATATACTATAAATTTAATATCATATTTACTATAATTCCAACTAAAATTCCAGCAAGGATTTTTATGGAGCTTGATAAGATGATTCTAAAAATTCTGTATGCGCTGAATCATACCATTATTAATGTGTTTACATTGGGAACGATGTACCTCCTGCCCCATATGGCTCACTTAGAGCTGGCCAAAGGAAGAACTTGTGAACAATTGAGAAGCAGAAGTAAAGCAGTTGCCATTACTTTCTGAAGTACCATGGTTAGATGGGGTGACAGACACAGAAGGGCTTGTCCCGTTTCTCATATGCTTTGTGTACAGCTCTGTTTTGTGACTAGCAGAGCTGGTGACCAGATGCGATGTTGGGCACATCACTCGAGACCTAATGTGGACCCAAAGAGGTACTCTTCCAGATTTCTCTACCAACATTCCCTTTACATTCCCATTCGGGAAGCCTAGATGTGCCTGGCCTCTAGGTGGTTGGTCCGGAACCAAGAAGGGCTCAGCTCGACAGTTCTGTCATTTCATGGTGTCCAGGGCTGGAGAACCCGTTTTTGAGGCCGTGTCACTCAGTCTCCTGTCTGGTATCTTGGGCTCCTTGGCTTCTCTATATCCACATGGCATCTCATCTCCACGAGACTAGAGCTTCTCACAACATGGCTGTTTCATGATGCTCGCTTTTTACATAGCAGTTGGATTCTAAAAGGCAGGAAGCCATCATACTTTCCCAGCTCTTTCTACATTTTCTCTCATAAACATTTCCCCTAAGACTGCCTCGTATGTCTCATCTTGTCTTGGCGTCTGTTTTAAGAAGGTCCAGGTTCATACAGGCTTCATGTCAATATATATATTCAACTACTTCAATGCAATGGACATATTCCTTGAAACACATAAAGCACATGCAAAATATAGCTTGAATGGCCTTAGAAAAACTAAAGAAATCAAACTCATGCTTTAAAACCTTCAAAGAAAAATACAAACCCGGATGGATTCACTAGTGAGTTCTACCAAACATCTCAGTCATAAGTAATACTGGTTTGACTCATAAGAGGAAGAACAATTCACAAGTCATTTTATAAGGTCAGCGTTACCCTGTTATCAAAAGCAGGCAAAACAAGACCAATTCCTAATGGACATATACATTAAAGTTCTTAAAATTTTCGCAAATTGAATCTAGCAATATATAAAGAGGATAATGCATGTGAGGGGTGATTTATCGTGTCACTTTCACTGGGCCATGAGGTGTCCAGATATTTGGTTAAACCTTATTCCGGATGTTTCTGGGAGGGTGTTTTTGCCTGAGATTAACCTTTAAATTGGTCAAGGGAAGCTGCTGACAGCTCTGGCAGGTTGACCATCAACTTCATCGTTGTTCCTTTTAATTAAGAACACAGTAAACTTCCAACAAGAGGGAAAAGATTTAAAATGCTAAGCTTCAAACATTCATGCTTTTAAGTAGAGCTAAGGCATGTGAAAGATAAAACATCCTCACTCACAATGATTTCAACATTGTTGAAATCAGTGCTCATTTTGTCGGTTAAGAAACGTAATCTGATAAAAAGAATGAGTCGCTTCTTTGAGGTATTGTTTCTTTGATTCTTTTCCAGAACGTGGTGCCCTGGACACTTGTGAATTTAATTACATGGCTCTACAATCCATCCAATTTAGTTTGTGAGTTTGAGCCACTTGCTTTTAAAATAATCCTTAGAGCATCACCCCATTTTGTAATTGTTATTTCTGTCCTAATTTGACTCCTTGGAGAGAACACAGCTTTTGAGAAACATGATGAGGAATGGAGACGGTCAGTGTCTTCCAAATCAGCAACAGGGTCAGTATTAATTAATGCTAATTCTGCAGTTGTTGACATCACCGCAAATACTTGCATGATAGGAAGAACTAACAAATTAATATATAAAACCACTTATTCTAATTGTGTTGTACTTCATCCGGTGCCCCCCCCCCCCCGCCGTGGACAACCCAACTTGTGTTTTCATAGGTGCTAAGAAGCAGTCAGACCTGACATGCCTTCATTTTCCTCTCTCCTGAAAGCATTATAGTTGTGACACACAAGATGGCTGTGAACACTGGTCACCCTTACAGTGACAGCTGCCCAATTTGTATTATTTCTTCATACACTTGGATTATGCTATGTACTCCTGAGTTGCAGGACCGATGTTTGGATATCCGCAATATGCAGTGTTTTCTTTGCACTTTTGTTGTTCCATGTAACAGTGATTGTCTCTGTCAAATATATTTTTCATCCCACTGGATGTAAAAGTTTATGATGTGCACAGTAATGTGATATTGATTAAAGATTTCACTTTTATGAAGATAATTTGAAATCACTATTATACACGTGTCATCCAATGCTTTAACTGTTTTAATACAATAACTTATCTAAGTATAGAAATTTCATATTATGTGGTTTTGGCGTAAGAAATCTCATGTATCCAAAACTAAAAGGGCAGCCTGCTCAGGGGTCTAGAGTAAGGCTTTATTCATTTCTCTTATGATTTAGATTTCCAAAAAGTTCCCCGATGTGTCCACCAATATCTTTGTTACTATCCTTCTTTTGTTTTTATTTGAACATAGGCAATTTACACTGTTCAATAATAATAACATATCATTTTGTAAAATAGTGCCTGTAATGTGTTTTTAGATTTGAAGGGAACATAGCAAACTCATTACAACCTTTTGTCACTCTCAAGTTTTCCCCTATAACGTGTGAAATTGAGCCTAAGTATTGTGAAATACTCAATTTAATATTAAAGATTTATAAAACACACAATACTCATATTTATGATGAACACGTTCATCTAGATCAAAGAGAAGCTGTGGAAGAATTGTTAAGGAGGGTGCAATGGTCACATTTGTCAGGGGCTGGAGGACCAGTGTTGAGGATGCTATTGGTGTTTGAAGTTCAACTCTCAATGTAAAATCTCAGAAACCCAACATTTCTTTTGGAAACTGTTACCGCATTTTCACCTGCTTTCTCCATGCCATGTAGTTAGCCTCAAGCCTGTGTCATGGTGGGGTAAATAGATTCCACAGAAACCACGCTGTCCTTCCAAAAACAAGAAGACCAGGCCACTACTTCGGGGAACAAGATCAACTTTTTAAAATAATTGCATAGAAAAGTATTAAGGCGGTAACCATTTCTGGGCTGGGCTGGTTTCTACTGGCCCGATTGTGTTTATCTCTCTCGAATCCATCTTCAACATTGCCCTCTTGGTAGTTTGAAATCAGTCATGTGGGAACACTGAACTCAGGAACATTACAAATCAGAGCTTTTAAAAACCTAAACGCACCAGTACCCTGATCCAAACTTTTTAGGCTAGTTTTCACAGCTGGACCATTCGTGACAAATACAGAGGATTTACAAGTGATTGATTATACAAAGCATGTGCAAGCAAATTTATAAAGAGAAATGATACGTGATCTTAGACACTAAGTTCTTTGCTCTTAGAGATTGTATCACACGGTTGTCCATGTGGGGATTTGAGGACTGATTTTATATAGAGATTTGTACGTTTCAGAATGGTGAAATGCCATATTTATCACAGTAGTTTTCAGTGATTTTTCAGTAAAATGGGCTATATAATAAATTTCTGTAGTTTAAAATTTAAAAATTAAAAGAGGGAGTGTTGGGGTGCCTGGGTGGCTCAGTTGGTTAAGCCTTCATCTCTTGGTTTTAGCTCAGGTCATGATCTCACAGTTTGTGGGATCGAGCCCCACATCAGTCTCTGTGCTGACAGTACGGAGCCTGCTTGGGATTCTCTCCCTCCCTCTCTCTCTGCCCCTCTCCCACTAGTATGCTCTTTCTCTCTCTTTCTCTCAAAATAAATAAATAAAAAAATAAAGGGAGAAATGTTAGTTAAAGAAATTCTTACTAATGCCCAGGAATTTGTGGAGGGAGGGGTGGTAGTTTAATCAGGACTTACTGAATTTATAAAAACAGTAAGTTCCATGGGCTTGTGTGTTTCTCTAATGGAAATTTCGAGCAGTCTTGTTCACAAGCAAAAACTTTGCTTTCTGCTGTCTATAGTATACACTAGCCATTTTCTGTTGCTGTTTAAAAAGGTAAAACTGAGTCAGTGCTCAGTTGCCTTCTCCAACAAGGAAAATACAATATAAAAAAACCAGACAGGTAATCACAATCTGTTAATAAACTATAATAATGTCACGAAAACTTGTATTTCTGGCCTGCTTTTAACACCATTTTTTTTTCATCAGCTTATCCAGGGATTGGCAAACATTTTCTGTGAAGAGCCAGATCGTAAATATGTGAAGCGGTGTAAGTCTCACGAGGTCTCTGCCCCATGCATATTGTCCTGTTCTGTCCCCCTTCCTTATACTTTTTGTTATTTTCCAACCCTTGAAGTCTTAGCTTACTGGCAGGATTTGACCTGCAGACTATACTTGGGCTGCCCCTGTCACATCTGCTCCCTTGTGCCCAGGGTCACTCTCTCAGGTTTATTTTCCAACCAACACGCTGCCACACCTTTCTTGAGTTTTGTTCACTGACCCTGCTGTGGCTGCCCTAGACACCCATCCCCCCTTCTCATCAACACTGCACACCGCCACCATTTTTGGCTTTGGCCGAATCGTATATTACTTACTTCTCCTCTTTGCTCTTCGGATTTCTTTAATTGCTGTGTTTTGTTTTGCTTTGTTTTTGTTTTTAATTCTCTTCCATCCTTTTTGTTGACATAGTAGGTATTTTAGATAATTACATTTTAGACATTAGAATGTAACCTAATTTCTGTGTCTTGGTGACTCCTTATTTCTTGTGTGCAGGGTGTATGATTTCTCTCTTCTCTTTCTCTTTTTCTATCCTTTGTCTTTCTTAACTAACTTACTCTTTATTATTTTCCTCTTCTTGTAGAAATCTACCTTGTTTCCTCTTCCTTTATCCTGTTCTTTATTTTTGTTTACCCTTACACACCCCATACAATGCATTTGTTGACAGCTACACAATTCTTAAAAGAGAAAAGTTCCCAGTAATAATTTTATTCATTATCAGTGCTTTACATCTGATTTCTTTTACCTTTTTTTTTCTTTCCAAGATTTTATTTAAATTCCAGTTAGTTAACAAACAGTACAATCTTAGTTTCAGGAGCAGAATTTAGTGGTTCATCACTTCCATACAACACCCGTTGCTTAGCACAAGTGTCTTGCTATGATTTCTTTTATCTTTTACACCTTCTCATCTGCAGAAAGAAAACACGGAAATGATTGTCTTTGCCTTAAATGACTTTTTTTTTCTTATAAGCAGTCATGAGAAATTTGAATGGTTAGCAAATTGTATTATTATTTTTTTTTTTGTAAGTTTGGAATGGAGGGGCGCCTGAGTGGCTCAGTCCATTAAGCTTCCGACTTCAGCTCAGGTCATGATCTTGCAGCCCATGAGTTCAAGTCTCACGTCAGGCTCTGTGCTGATAGTGCAGAGCCTGGAATCTGCCTCCAATCCTGTGTCTCCCTCTCTATCTGCCCCTCCCCCACTTGCACTCTGTCTCTCTCTCAAAAATAAATACACATTAAAAATTAAAAACTGGGAATGGACATCTGTTCAAGCTTTAGATTTTTCTTTTGGGGATATTTTCCTGGAATGTCTCTGATATTTATTTATTTATTTAAAAAAATATATTTTTATTTATTTTTGAGAGAGAGCCCGAGCAGGGGAGGGGCAGAGAAAGAGGAACACACAGAATCCTAAGCAGGCTCCAGGCTCCCAGCTGTCAGCCCAGTGTCCTACGTGGGGTTTGAACTCATGAGCCGCAAGATCATGACCTGAGCTGAAGTCAGACACTCAACTGACTGAGCCACCCAGGTGCCCCTCTGATATTTATTTTTAAAGGGGATTTATGATAAAAAGAAATAAAGGTCTTCTAACCAAACAAAAAATAAAACTGATTATTTTTCTACATTAATTTATAAAAGCAAAAAAAAAAAACCCAAAACAGCTGTAATTTTGAAAACCTAAAAATTTTTTAGGTTTAAAAACTAGTTTTTTTAGTTCTCCACAAATTCTTATGTATTGCTATAGATTAAGATAATATGATACAATATTCTAATAGTTCAAAAAGTTTATAAATGGGTCAGACATTTTACTGATTTATATATTGATTTTTCCCCATTTTCTGCTTATTTTTGTTTTGTTTTTATTATTTTTTTTAATGTTTAATTTTGAGAGAGGAAGCAAGTGAGCAGGAGTGAGCAGGGGAGGGGCAGAGAGAGAAGGAGACACAGAATCTGAAGCAGGCTCCAGGCTCTGAGCTGTCAGCACAGAGCCCAACGTAGGGCTTGAACTCACAGACCGTGACATCATGACCTGAGCCGAAGTCGATGCTTAACTGACTGAGCCACCCAGGCACCCCTATTTTTGCTTTTATATGCACCTTTAAGATGTTGGATAAGATTTTACTGAACAAATCAAATTGGCTTAGCTTCATACACATTACCTTAAGCTAATCCCAGCAAATTCAAGACGACTTTTTATGAAATGCTCTCAAATAGGAATCCATTATGTTATCAGAGTGTCCTTTGAGCTTATTTTAAAGTTGGTGGAAAGTAACATACTACTATTTCTTTCCTTTTCCAGTCTTTGAAGAAGCATATAATCTGATACATTTTAAAAAGTAATCAGAACATGAAAAGTGTTGAAGAATTGCCTGCTTTTCAACACAACAGTTTATTGGGCTAGATAAGAAGGGGATTTTAAACTTGTTCCAACTTAGAAACTGAGATGATTAATGTATAACTCTTCTAATGGACTTCTGTTACTCCGCCAGTGAAATCTTTGTGAACTCTCTGTTAAACACCTATATCTGATGAATCTGAGAGTGGCATAGATCTCAAATTCTGGTATAGGGAGCACAACTTCTCTTTCTTTTAGTAAAAAAATAAAAGCACATATTTTAGGTTTTCTCAGCAAGTTTTATAAAAGGGAACTTCTCTCTGGATATTACTAAGGCCATATGTTATAAAGCAGCTATTTCAAAGTAGATTAATAGATTATAGAATGCATGGGTCTAAATCACATTGATTCTAATTATTTTAAATTGATAAATATTTCCTTTTTTAATAGTGTAATATTTCCTATAAAATTAGATATTGATTAATTTATATTCACTTTCTCTTAGAGTTAAGATGCTTTAAAATAAGCAGTATGGAATAATTTTCTAAGTAACTTAATTTGTTTCACTCTTTTCTTTTAAGCAACTTTATCCAAAGTCATTTCCTAAGTCTCTTCTGAATAAAATTGTGTACTTAGGCTTATTTTGGAATTAGAGAAAATTGCAGATGGAAGCAAATTAAAAAAAAGAAGATTAAAAGATTAAGTAGGAGAAGGATCTGGAAAGAGGGCAGATAAAGAAATGATAATGATAGTAATACTGTGTGATATCAACATGATTGTGCAGGGATATGAGTTTTGAAGCTTATAGACTGACTTTGGCGCAGGACATTGTGTTCAGACCTCAACAGAAGGGTACAAATCAATTACCATTATGTCATTAAGTGAAATGTACATTGAGTAGTTTGCCATAAAGATACATCTGAGATACCAATGCACTTCTGTGTGTGTGTGTGTGTGTGTGTGTGTGTGTGTGTGTGTTTTAGAGGAATGGCAAAAATAAATTCCATTACACAATAAATATACAGTAAAACTTTGGATTGGGAGTAGCTTATTCTGCAAGTGTTCCACAAGATGAGCAAGCATTTCTAATAAATTTTAACTTGAAAAATGAGCGATGTCTTACAATGTGAGTAGTATGTGACACCAAACATCACATGACCACAAATGAGCCAATGGGTCTCGAAATTCACTTTCATATACAAGTGCTTTGGATTACAAGCATGTTTCTGGAATGAATTATGTGTACAAACCAAGGTTTTACTGTACATTAATCCAAAAATTTCAACCATATAATAAGATGGAAAGTGGGAAGAAAAAGACTCGGTTCCAGCAAGTTCCCCAGTCTCATTCCCAGGTAGTAACAACTGTTTGCAACTTCTAATTTATCTTTCCAGAATTCATCTATGCATTTAAAAATAGACATATGGGTGCAAATATTTTATAACATGAATGGGGTCATATGACACCTACTGTAACATGTATTTTTTTTACAGTTATGAACAGCTTTCCGAATTAAGATCTATTCTCTTACATCAGTTTTCAGAAAGTTACTTAATCTTCTGTGGCATAGATACAGTATAATCTATTTAAGATATTCCCATTCACAGATTCCAGGTTTTTATTTTTCAAACAATGCTGTAGCGAAGATCATTGTACATAACTTGTTCCAACACATTTCCAAGTGTTTTTTCCCTTCAGGTTTTAGTTTACCGGAACACAACTTTACTATTACCTAAGATCGATACTTTCTCTGAAAGAAGGCTTGGCCTGTACAAGCCTTAGTAATATCTCCAAGGTAAACTGCACCTGGTGCTATCTGACTACCTACTTTTCATTCAGCATAGGCATAAATATGAGCCATCGGACATAATATTAAATCATTTATACTTAGCATTTAAAGGAGAGTGACATCCCGTCATTCTTCTCCAAGCTAGAACAAAAAATCCTAAACTTTGCATGGAACTGGAAAAGACCCTGAATAGCCAAAGTCATGTTGAAAAAGAAAACCCAAGAGGGAGGCATCACAATCCCAGACTTTAGCCTCTACTACAAAGCTGTAATCATCAAGACAGTAGGGTATTGGCACAAAAACAGACACATAGATCAATGGAATAGAACAGGGAACCCAGAATTGGACCCACAAATGTATGGCCAACTAACCTTTGACAAAGCAGGAAAGAATATCCAATGGAAAAAAGACAGTCTTTTTAACACATGGTGCTGGGAGAACTGGACAGCAACATGCAGAAGAATGAACCTGGGCCACTTTCTTACACCGTACACAAAAATAAACTCAAAATGGATAAAAGACCTCAATGTAAGACAGGAAACCATAAAAACCCTAGAGGAGAAAACAGGCAACAATCTCTTTGACCTCAACCGCAGCAGTTTCTAGGTCGGCATGTCTCCGAAGGTAAGGGAAATAAAAGCAAAGATGAACTATTGGGACCTCATCAAGAGGTAAAAAGCTTCTGCACTGCAAAGGAAACAATCAACCAAATTAAAAGGCAACTGATGGAATGGGAGAAGATAATTGCAAATGACATATTGGATAAAGGTTTAGTATCCAAAATCTATAAAGAACTTACCAATTCAACACCCAAAAAACAAATAATCCAGTGAAGAAATGGGCAGAAGACACATATAGACACTTTTCCAAAGAAGACATCCGGATGGCCAACAGACACATGAAAAGATGCTCAACATCACTCATCATCAGGGAAATACAAATCAAAACCACACTGAGATACCACCCCCACAAGTCGGAGTGGCTAAAATTAACAAGTCAGGAAACAGTAGATGCTGGCGAGGATGTGGCGAAACGGGAACCCTCTTGCACTGTTGGCGGGAATGCAAACTGGTGCAGCCACTCTGGAAAAGAGTGTGGAGGTTCCTCAAAAAATTAAAAATAGATCTACTCTACGACCCAACAATAGCACTACTAGGAATTTATCCAAGGGATACGGGAGTGTTGATTCATAGGGTCACATGTACCCCAATGTTTACAGCAGCGCTTTCAACAATAGCCAAATTATGGAAAGAGCCCAAATGTCCAACAACTGAAGAATGGATAAAGAAATTGTGGATACTTGGAAAACTACTTGGCAATGAGAAAGAACAAAATCCTGCCATTTTCAATAATGTGGATGGAACTGGAAGTTATTATGCTGAGTGAAATAAATCAGTCAGAGAAAGACAGATCATATGTTTTCACTCATATATGGAACTTGAGAAACTTAACAGAAGACCATGGGGGAAGAGAAGGGAAAAAATAGTTTCAAACAGAGAGGCAGGCAAACCGTAAGAGACTCTTACATACAGAGAACAAACTAAGGGTTGATGGGGGGGCAGTAGGGGAGAGGCAAAAATGGGTGATGGGCAATGAGGAGGGCACTTGTTGGGATGAGCACTGGGTGTTGTATGCAAGCGATGAATCATGGAAATCTACCCCTAAAACAAAGAGCACACTGTATACACTGCATGTTAGCCAACTTTACAATAAAGTATATTAAAAAAATAAATAAAATGTACTTTTTCAAATTAAAAAAAAAAGGAGAGTACCATAAAAATGAGTGGCATTAATGTAGAAACTCAAACGTGTATAAAGAGACAAGTGTAGTAGTCATTTTATCCTGAGTAGACATTAAGGAACTCACATCAAAATGATGTTAGGTCACTCCCATACTCTGCAAAGTATGGGTGGAGAATAAATCTGTATGTAAGCGCTAACTCATGAGATTTTAAATAATGGTAAATGCTGATTATATATATTCAGGAAAAGATTGCATATATATAAGAAAGGAATATATATTTAGGAAATGCTGATTATATATACTTAAGAAACTCATGAGATTTTTAACAATGTTAAATGTTGATTACGTACATTTACTTTACCATTTAGTTTTTATATATACTGAAACCTATGCTACTGTTCTCAGAACACATTATTAGAACATCTATAATATTTCTCCACTTATAAGAGGAATGCAGGAATGTCTACCATGTTAAGTATTAATTAACAATGAGAAAAACTTGTGGTTCAATTGTTAACCTGATGTGTTCAGTATCCATCATATTCCTCCTTTTCCATTGTCAGCCCTATCCACAAGAATCATCCGGACCTGGATCTGAATTTTTTAACCATCAATTTTTTAAAAATATTTTTAAATGCCTTCTTCTATTCTAATTTTTTACAGCCGATTCGGTACTTTGGTTTTAGTTTCCCATTCCAAAGATGGACAGTTATGGACTTTCCCAGTCTTCCTTTCCCTCTGTGACATTTCTAAATAAATATGCATCCTAAATCAAACGTTTACGGATAAGCTTTGTCCAAATTCTATGCTGTTACTCATGGCCTGTCTCAAGTCTGGGAATGCTTCCATACATAATTCTCTTCCAACCTTACTCAGTATAAAACAGTCAGCTTGAGTCACACTTAACTCGGTCAAAGTCTTTCCATGTCTATACTGTTTGGAATCTAATCCATGTTATCAGATAACCTAAAAATAGTTTAGCCCACGCTGCCTTTTGTACTCAGTTAACTACTATGTTTGCAGGTATCTTTTAGCGCATTTCTACAAGGGGTTGCAAATCCAAATGCCTATGGTGGTCAGGGCGATGTTAGTGACTGAACCAGTCCGGTGTGAGTGCAGTGTGTACATTGTAACCACAGAGGCAGCCATTGTGACCTACAGAATGTGCCACCCCACCCAAGGGGGCAGCCAGACATTCCTTAGCTCCAGCCAACTGGTGCCCTGTAGACGTGGAGGGCCGTGTGTTGTCAGATTTTCTTATTAAAACAAACAAATAAACAGAGATCGGAGTTAACAAATACATTGGAAAACTCAATTTGCATGGAAGATCTCCTGAGTTTCAGCAGTTGGTTCAAAGTTTCAAACCATAATATGAACTTCATTCAGCCAAAGGTTGCAAGTGTCAACGCAAACTCTTCCATCCCGACCGAACCCAATTGTTGACACATTTAACAGCTATATATGGAATATTTTCTGTGTATCAGGCACTGTGCTGGTCACTATAAATAGTGGTGAATAAGATAAAGAAAGCCCTTACTCTCAAAGGGTTATTGTCACATGGGTATAGATATGTCAGAGTATTTTCCAGACACATACATCCTGATACATAGTACTTTGATTTAATAAAGCAATAGCACCTGTGACTACCAGTGAATATTTGCTTTGCTACAATGAAAACAGAGCAGAATAGCAAAACAAAAGTTACATGCAAACAAAGATAAATAAAATAATAAACAGCTGTCTTCGTCCCACACAGACACATCTGGCCATGCATGTGGACCTGGGTGAAATAGACCAGACAGTGCTTTTCTGACATCACTGTCTTCTATCTCGCTCAACCGCAACCAAGAAATATACTGAGATATGAATACTAGACTCCAAAGCAATATTCTGTAGGGACAATATTGTATTGTCTCAGCTGAGCACTGATTTCAATAAACAGTATCTTTATGACGTTTACAATAGTCTGTGATCTTTGACCAAATCTTTGATAAGGCAATACCATTAAAGCACTGAGTAGCTTCGCTAAAGGGACAAAATGTGCGCAATATAAAAAATAACCCAAAATTCTCAACTCTATGAAAAAAAAAGAAAAAAGCAGCACTAGTCATTTGCAGACTATGGAAGTGAATAAAATTATCCAGAGAGTTTTAAGGCAGTATTTCTGGGCTGGTCTTTTCTGAAAATGAGGGGGCATATTTGTGAGGCATTTAAAAATCTTTTGCTTGCAGAAATCTCTAGAAACTATTTTAAGATTGCCGTTTACTGTTTGTTTGTTTGTTTGTTTTAATTTCAAAATGTCCCACAAAGCCTTCATGTGAGGTGGCCAGTAGAAATTAACAATAAAATGAATGAAAAATAGTAAGAATGGGGAACAAAAAGGAACATTTAGTGCATCCTGAAGATAGTCCTTCTCCCCCCTCCTCCTCTTCTGTCCCAAATACACCTTAATAAACAGAGAGAGGGTTATAGGGGAAAATATAATTTATCTCTCACATTTAAGTACTGCAAGCACAATGGTTTATGAGTTTGATTGATACAGACTATTTTAAAAAGTAATCAATAGCCAAGCAGGTTCTTTTATAGATTGCTACAAAATCGAACATAAGATGCAACAAATTATAAGGACTGTATTTATTACACAACAAATCATGAGAGGGGGAAAAACGCTTCCCTCTCCTTTAGAGCAGCTATGTGCATTTGGATTAGAGTTGGAAGGTCAGCGTCTCCTCCCCAGTGGAAGCAAATCGGTTCTGATATGAAGAGCTGAAAACAGACAAGATTAAACTCTGATTACTTCTTTGAGGATGAGATGTTTTTAAACCAGAGATGGCAAATCCTGCCACAAGTGCATCAGTCAGGGATCAAACTCCATTGACACTAGAAGTTGATTCTAAAATCCAGAATGTGCTTCATTAAGCATTTCTTTGTAGAATTATCGTGAACATTTCCATTCACAGGGAGCGTGTGGAGTTTTGCAGGACTGTAGTAATCCATTAAAAAATAAAAAGTTCTTCGAGGCTAGGAATTTCTTGAAATAAAATCGCTTAAACTTCATTGAAAGTGAAATTTACTAGCGGCAGTGTTCACGCAAATCAATTAGTTCAAGTTTGATCCAAACAGCCAAATCTACAATTTCTAAATGAAGTCTAAACTTAGAAAAGGAGTTCTCCTTTCCTTGTGTCAAATGAATAACTCCGGACAGATATGTACATATAAACAGGATGATGTGATTGGACTTAAAACGCCAAATGCTAACATTCATGGGAAGCTCCTGTTGATTAAATCCTGTCAGGGTATGACACAGAAATGCTCATCAAAAGTGAGCTCAATATGCACACACAGGATTTTCAGAACCTTGAAGTGAAAAAAGTCATCTAAACAAACTGAAATTTGGGGCAGCTTGGTGGCTCAGTCAGTTAAGTGGCTACCTCTTGATTTTGGCTCAGGTCACGATCTCAAGGTTAGTGGGTTGGAGCCCTGCATCAGGCTCAGCATTGATAGTGCCAAGCCTGCTTGGGATTGTCTCTCCTCTCTTTCTCCCCTTCCCTCACGCACTCTCTCTTTCTCTCTCAAAATAAATAAATGAAAAAAAATTAAACAAGCTAAAGCTGGAAATAAATAGAGACCAAGAGGAGGGTCTGGTGGAGGGCTGAACAGGGAGCATTGGCAGAGATCTGCCACATCTCTGCAGTTGACATTGTTGGAATCCATAGAAAGATTAAGTTTATTTACTATGGGGAGAGACTGAAAAAAAAAAAGGACTGTGGAGAAAAATAAAAACTAGTTCCAGGAGTACGCAGGACAATTTTATAGGCACAGTTTAATATACTATCAAGGATTGTATTTGCTCTGTTCCAGGCACTCTTCTACAAACTTTACATATACTCAGGTGTATTCAGTCTGACAACAGCCCAAGAAAGGGGGAACAGAGAGCCAGAGAGGTGGAGTACTTGCCCAAGTTAACTCACCCAAAAGTCTAGCTCTGGATTGGGCTCTGATTCATCAACCACTACTGCATTTTGTGGAAACATTCCTCCATAAAATGGCATGCCAAACCCAGAAATAAGTTGAAGAGAACAGGCAGCCGTGGATTACTTCCACCAATATCACCAAGCCATTTTGTACCTTAGGGCCTTGTGTGACTTGTATTCAACATATGTACTATTATTTTACACCTAGGGAGCAGAGGATGTATTTTGTGCCTTCTAGTTTCCTTCTACAGCACCAAGCATAGTTTTCGAACCCTTTTTTTGCAACATTTCCACTCAGAGATTGGTGTCCTCCAATTTAGAATGCTCCAAACCAGATTAATAGAGGCCTCTGCAAGTGAGATTTCTTTTCCATAATAATTATTAAAAAAAGAGCTGAGGGGCGCCTGGGTGGTGCAGTCGGTTAAGCGTCCGACTTCAGCCAGGTCACGATCTCGCGGTCCGTGAGTTCGAGCCCTGCGTCGGGCTCTGGGCTGATGGCTCAGAGCCTGGAGCCTGTTTCCGATTCTGTGTCTCCCTCTCTCTCTGCCCCTCCCCCGTCCATGCCCTGTCTCTCTCTGTCCCAAAAATAAATAAACGTTGAAAAAAAAATTAAAAAAAAAAAAAAGAGCTGAGTTGTCCAGGCCTACCTAAAAAAAAATGCTGACCCCTGTCCATGCACTGTAGAGACAGTCCCCTCATCTCTGCTGTGATGTGTGTTGATCAAAGGGTATCCCCCCTTTTTTTAAGTTGATGTATTTATTTTGAGAGAGAAGAGAAAGAGAGAGAGAGAGAGAGCATGACCTGCAGAGGTACAGAGAGAGGGGGAGAGAAAGAGAATCCCAAGCAGGCTCTGTGCTGTCAGTGCAGAGCCCAATATGGGGCTTGACCTCAGCTGAAATCAAGAGTCAGACGCTTAACCCTCTGAGCCACCCAGGTGCTCTCCAAGGGGCCCTTCTCTGAATCCCTGCCTATGGCCCACAGGGTAGCTGTCAATAAATATTAGGAGTCCCCAGGGTTTTCCATGGTTTTAAATAAACATGAAATTAATGATAATTTCAGTTCCTAGTATTCAGAAGAGAAGGGGCTGGAGAGAAGGGGGAGTGACAGTTCAGCAGACCTCAACTGTCAAGAGGGGAGATGCTTTTTAAGGCAGGCATTTCCTCCAAATTAAATTTCTTTCTGTTCAGAGAGTCCAGCGAAATATGAGCACTTAGAATTTATTTATTTCTAGATTGAACTGTCAAACACAACCAGTTTCCCCTTCAATGGGAGAGCTGACACAAACAGAAGCCAGCGTGAACCCATTATCTATGCTAATGTCCTTATTGTTGACTCAATTTACTTTGCAAGAAAGTCACTCTCAAAAATTACCATTGTGCACAATGAGAGATATTTGCAGACTCATTAAACATTCCTAATATTTAGCTCACCAGAAGGTAAACGTACCTTTAAAAACTACCTATACAATGAAAAGCTAAAAGAAAATAAACATACAAAGTACAATTCTTTTCTGTCTCAGACTGACATTTGACTACATCACCCACTGACTCTAAATGTTTTGAACTGTTATGGAGAATATGGACCCAGAATTTTCAAATGACTTGATTGTTTACTAGGAACTGCCTTTGGGAAGAAAGGGAGTCGCAACTTGAAAGCAGAGGGTCGAGTTCTTTAGTTCCTTAGCACATCAAAAGTACAGTCTTCCTTTCATACAGGAATAAAACCCGAGATCCTTTCCAATAGTTTGTGGCCAGCAGGGACGGGGAGATTTGCGACACTCAAGGGTTATGAGATCTGATGACACTCAGATAAGGGAAGCCTTGAAGCATTTAGCAAGGGGACAGCAAAAAAGTAAACTATTAGTCTGCTGAAATTTTAACTGTTTCTCTAACTGGCCTCATACATGATGTGCATCTGGGTCTCTCACAAAGCCTGCTTTCTTCTATATCACTGGTTGTCCTTCCCAGGTACTGGTACTTTCAAAATGAAAACAATGTGTATACCCTGTTACCTTGCGGGGCCAAGAAAACAAGGAACCCGATGATCTGTCTCCCACAGATGCTTTCCTGATCTCTCAGTCATCCCTCCTGAACCTCTAGGCAGCATCACAGATGGAATCAAAATTCTCTGGAAAATATCTAACACGTACTGACTGACTATGTTATTTATGCTACTCAGGCAAAAAAAAAAAAAAAAAAAAAAGGCAATGTGTGCCAGTGGCCGTTAAATTAAACTGTGCATTCTTAATTTCTATCTCACGAAGGCTTTTGGTTGACATTGCTTATTTGATTGTTTATTTTTCCTTCCAAATATGACAGATGTAATCTCTGTGGGCCTGGCTCAGTTTATGCACTGTGTTTGCCTTGTTTGAAATGAATACAGGCTCTGATACCAGATCCACTGTTAAGCCTGACATGCAGAAGGCACATGGACGGTGAAGATGCTTTTCTTCTTAACATCCCAAGCAAAAGACCGCAGATTAACGCTGCTTTTCTGTTGTGTATCATCTGTATTTGAGGACTTCAGGTTGCCAACATTTCATGTAGTTTCCTTACTACATAAGTAATGAGAGAATTTACACCGTATTTGAAACCAGGGTGCTGTTTATTGACTAGGTCACCAGGAGTGGATCTCTCATAGTTGGTATTAGAGAAAAAGAATGCCAATAACTGTTAATGTTGCCATAATTTGCTTTCCGCTTGCTAAGACCTGATCTGGGGGCAGAGAGGTGGTCTTGGTACATCGGAATAAGTTTTCAACGTCAAGGCCAAGTTAGATTTTGGTAACTTGGGAGAAACCAATTATCGACTTGCGTAAAGAACCATATTGAAGAAAAAGAGGTGCCTTCAAATTGCTTCATAGAAGAATGGGTTTTTTTAGCAAAGGATTGCAAAGATGTTAAAAAGTTCTTCTCCCTTTCCCCCTCAACAGTACAGCGGTGAGAAGAATTTATCAGAAGACATGGGGATCAATCAGCTTGCCCCAGCCATACAGAGAAAAGCTCCTTGCTTCTTCGACACCTGACATCTTGCAGTTCTCTGCATATAACCACTGAAGAATGCAGCTTTTATCTACTTAGAAAGATAAATAATTCAGATCAAAGAATGTTTGTCACTTAATTCGTAATAAAATATGGTCTAGGAAATTTTCTCACTCACGGAACCTGGAGTGAAATTAAATCTGGAAGCTTGACGCCGAAGTGGAGAACCCACAATATTTGCCCAGTTCTTACTCAAAATACCTTAACAGTTAATCAAAGATTTTGGTTTGTTCTAGATTCCTGCCTAGGCCAAATATGAAAGTTTTATTTGCCGTGGGAGAAAGAAATTTTAGAATTTATTGACAATACAAGCAATAGAACTTTTTTTTACCATGTGTTTTGTCATTTTCAGGATTTGGATATACCTAATAATACTAATTAATAATAATAATAATGATAATAATAATAAAAAATATGTAATACCTACTATGTTCCAAACACTATTTCAGATGTTTTGAATATACCATATTAACTTACTTGATCTTTGCACTAACTCTGTGAGGTTGATAATATTATAATCTCCACTTTACAGATAAGGAAAGTGAAACACAGGTCACATAACATGGCCAGGATCATGCAGATACAGCCTGGATTTGGACCCAGGCAGTCTGATTCTTGAGTCTAAATCCTTAGCTATGACATTATAACTACATCCTCTGTACTTTTGCTATTTATTAACACATGTCTCTTGACCTAAAACAATCTGAGAGACTCCAGCCTGGACGTCATTATTCTGAAGGATTTCTCCTAAAGTCAATCTTTTTTAATATTAGAATCTATTTAATAAAAGCCAAGTATTTATTGGATTCCCTAGTAGTTAGGCATATGTAAATGTTTGATATCTTACTCTATTGACAAATAATAACATTAATTATGATAGATCTTGAAAAAGCAATCTGTAATATTACATCCTGGGCTTCCATGTATTTACCCATTTTGTCGAGTACTTCAAACAAAGTGATGACTGTCATTCATAGCTAATCTGGTTTTGAGTCATGGCAAATACGTGTATGTCTGTAGTCAGAGGCTCAGGTCAGGATTTGTTCCTCTACATGATTAGGCCAACACATCTACCTTTGTGCAAAATTCAACCCTCATGTCTCCTTGTTGTATCTTAAGGTTCTTTCTTTAAACCTTAAAAATCCATACAAGTTTCAACATTTGTTAGTTCTTTGTTTTTTCTTTCATTTAACCGAATTCTGGAGGAGTTATTATCAAAATAATATAAACAAATTTTCATGTGTGTCTACCTTATTGAATCTTTCTTTATTGGTGAGATATTTTTATGACATTAATCCTGTATGTAGTAGATTATTTTATTTGCGATTATCTAGGTTCATTTTAATTAAATTTTCCTCTTGTTCTTGCCCTAAATTTATTTTTATTTGGTATGCCTGCTTGTCATTTCCATCAGTACCTGAGTAGACATAATGAGTTTCTGGCTATTTTATTTTATTAGTGTTTATTTATTTTTGAGAGAGAGACAGAATATTAATGGAGGAGGGACAAAGAGAGAGGGAGACACAGAATCCAAAGCAGGGTCCAGGCTCTGAGCTGTCAGTACAGAACCCGTCACAGGGCTTGAATTCATGAACTGTGAGATCATGACCTGAGTCAAAATCAGATGCTCAACCGACTGAGCCACCCAGGCTCCCCAGTTTCTGGCTGTTCTAAAAGTGACCTTTATGCATCTGTGTGTGTTTTGGAATTATACTTTTTAAAGGTGAAACTATAGATGGAAATTTTAGTTCTGCTTTGTTAGATAAAGTCATATGGGTTTTTTGTTTTGTTTTGTTTCTGTTTTTGTTTTTGTTTCTGTTTTTGTTTTTGTTTTTGTTTTAAAGGAGGCTTCATGCCCAGTGCACAGCCCAGTGCAGGTCTTGAACTCACAACCATGAGATCAAGACCTGGGCTGAGACCAAGAATTGGATGCTTAATCGAATGAGCCACCCAGGTGTCCCAGATAAAGTCATATGTATACTTAAAATACAACTGTTATAAAACATGCATATTATCAAATGAAGACTTAAATGTAAAAGTATTTAGAAAAGTAAAATAATTAATCCAAGATTTAGAAGGAGTGACTCCACATTTAAAAATAAAATTATATGTATAAGAAAACAAAAACATAAGATTATCAAGATTATTATGATTATATTCAGTCTGCTCAAGTTGGAGAAATAGAATATTTCCCTTCCTTTTCAAATTAGGATGTAAAAAGGACATGAAATACCTTTGATGCATGGTACCAACAAGAGAAAGAACTGAATAAAATAAAACTATATTTTGTATAGGATGAAAGAAAAAGGGTAGATGCAAAGACACCTTGGGAGACTGAATTCCAGAAAAAAAGCAAACTCCTGATAGATGAATAGAAAGCCACGAAAGCTTCTGTGCCTGGAAACAGTTATGGGGAGAAGCCAGCCTACCTTAGACTGGGATACTTTACAGTGATGCAGAAAAATTGGCCATGTTTTGATGATAGAGTAGGCAAGCAGAATATATTTGGCTCTAGAAGGACACTAAATAAAAAATAAATCTCAGTCATGGAATTCTCTGCCCAGCTCCACACCACTGCAGAATCTTGTCAAAATAATAGTCTGGGAGAGACTGAAAGCAGAGAATTCAGAACCTTACAGTGTTTAGATTTCAGGTCCCTAAAACTGTTGATTTTTTTTTTTAAGAACCAAAACAACTTGAAATGGAGCTAAAATTCTTCTCAGATTAAAAAAAGAAAAAGTCAAAGTGTTCCATCCCTCAGTGGCAGCAATGATAACTTAATACAAATAAAACTGTCAGAAAGGAGAAATTCGTGTACTGAAAACTTCAGTTAAGCCCTATTTATACTCCTATCTAGAGAAATCTGAATGACTGTCACTTCACCCTACCCAATATATATGCATTATTTGGGAAAATAATAAAACCAAATCAAGCCAAACAAATTATATTTTCTTTCTGCTGTTCTTTTATACACAATATCTGGAATACAGTAAAACTTGGAGATGTGAAGAAGTAGAAAAGTCTCACCCATAATCAAGAATTAAAAGACTCAATAGAAGCAAATCTACGTATGACCCATATTTTAGAAGTACCTGACCAGAAACTTAAAACAACCACCACAAATACGTTGAAGAATTAACAGGAAAACATGAATGTAACAAAAGAAGAGACGAAGGTTTCAGACAAGATCGGGTATGTTCAGTGTGTTACGGTCATAGACAAGAGATGAGCATTTCAACAAAGAAATTGGAGCTGTGAATGGGGTGCCTGCGTGGCTCAGTCGGTTGAGCGTCCCACTTCGGCTCAGGTCACGATCTCTCGCTGTTGAGTTCGAGCCCCGAATTGGGCACTATGCTGGGTACCGGGTACCGGGTGCGGGGGTGCCTGCTTCGGGTTCTGTGTCTCCCTGTCTCTCTGCCCCTCCCCTGCTCATGCTCTGTCTCTCTCTGTCTCAAAAGTTGAAAATAATAATAATAAAAAAAGAGATTGGAGCTGGAAATAACTAGGTGGAAGTACTGGAATTGAAAAATAAAATAAATGAAGTAAAAAAATATTCATTGATCAGTTCATCAGAAAATTGAGTGCTAAAGAAGAATTCATAATTCTTATAATTCAATACTAAAAAAGCATAAAGAGATAAACAAGACTGACCAAAAAAAATGATTAGGGTAGCAGTGACCTGTGATACTATATTAAGTGGGTGAATATATATGTAAGTGTGGCCAAAAATATGTAAAAAAGAGGTAAAAGAATTTAAAAAATTAAAAATGTGGAAAGAAATTATGACCAAAGTTTTCTAAAATTGTTTAAAAACTGAATCCCTATAGTTTAGAAGATCTTAACTACCAATCAGAATAAGTACAAACAAAACTATAATTGTGGACATTGTAGCTAAATTTTTGAAATTAAAGATAAATAGACTCTCTAAGAAGAACGTGAAAGGAGGAAAAAAAATCCAGTAAAACTACTACAAAGAAATATTGCTGATGTTTCATCAGAAATTATGGAAAATGGAAGACAATGGGATACAAAATTTGGAAGTAGAAGAAAGGAAAGATATAAGGAATAAGAGAAAGGAAAAATTTTATCACATAATTCTGTTCCAGAGAAAAATTCCTCCAAAAATGACAGGACAGCATACCTGTAGTACAAAACATGCTAAATGAAATACTTCAGACTGAATGAAAATTACAGCTGATTTAAACTCCAAAATACAGGATTGAACTAAAATCATTGGAAATGTTAATTATGTGGATAAATATAACTTACTTAATTCTCTTAATGTCTTTAAAAGACAAATAGCATTTAAAAATATAATATATTGTGGGCTGATATTGTTACAAATAAATATATGAAAAAAATCCAAAGAAACAAAGAACGGGAGGATAAAATTACACACTTCTAAGATTCTCACAATATATTTGAAGGGATATAGTATTTAATTTATAGTATTAATAAAGTATGGTAAAATGAGGATATGTACTGAAATCTCTAGAACAATCATTTTTATTAAAAAATTTGCATAAACAAAAGCCCCATAAATCAAGAACCAAGGGTATAAATAGAAAACAAATAGCAATCTGGTAGACTTCAACTACATCAACAATTATATTAAATGCAAATGGACTAGACACTACAATTAAAAGGCAGAGATCATTGAACTAGATAGAAACTAAGATTCAGATTTGGATTCTAGTCTGTACTCTGGACTAAGTAGCTTAGTGATATTTTTGACTCTCAGTTTCTTCATCTGTCACAAGGGAGAAGGTACTTGGTATATAATAGATGTTCAATAAATTTATTGAATAAATGAAAGTAAATATAAAAATGAAAATGTTTATTATGCATACAAAAATCCAAGTCAAAATCATGGTGAGTTTGTTTTTTGGTTTGTTTTTGTTTTATTTGAAAACAGACTGCTTTAAACACCAAAAATGAAAACGTTTACTATGCATGCAAAAATTCAAGTCAAAATCATGGTGAGTTTGTTTTTTGGTTTGTTTTTGTTTTATTTGAAAACAGACTGCTTTAAACACCAAAGATGCAGTTACAGAGATTTTAATGGTGACATATGGAAAATAACCAAAAGGGAAAAAGAGTTTTCTGACATGGCAGCAAGTCTGGATACAGGACTTACTGGAGAAGAGATTATTTTCCCAGCACGAGCTGAAAAAGAGTATAAAAATCTCCCGTGGTGGCATTCATAGGCACAGGCACATGTGGAACTGGACCCTATTCAAGAAAGCAATACTTCCAGCAGTGCACGCATTTGTGATGCAGAAAGAAATCACAGTGTCCCCAGGAGAAGGAAAGTTGACACAATGGACTTGACCTACAACTTTCAGGACTTATTGCTGCAAATAACTATGTTTATTTAGTCACCAGTTACTACTTGGATGGCCAAATTCCATAGCCATAGACAAAGAGCTAATCTGAAATTCTCCAAAATTTTGAATAGACTCATTGCAAAGTAACATACTTCTTTTCTGAAAGTACATTATACCTATAATTATTAGCTTAAAACCGTGTAAAAAGAATAGTCTTTATTTTTCAATTACTGAATCGTTGAGAGTTGGTAGCAATAATTCTGTCAAGCTTTTTGTTTAAATATTTGGCCTCCATAGACTCGAAATAATATGGAATTTTCTTTTTAAATGCTTTTTATAAAATCTTGTAAAAAACAGATGAATCAGTGGGAACAAAATGAATTTTGATTTCCTCATTTTTTTCTCCCACTTTCTTCACGTCTTTAAATTCTTTATATTTTTACCGACACTTACATAGAAGATGATCTTTCATGGGTGATATTTACTTATCATTTTGGAGTTTTTTCTTATTATAAAACTTTTAGATAACACAATTGATATTCTGCTTCTAATGTATCTTTATGGGGTATGAAAAATTCCCCGTAGGGCTTTTAAGATTCATGATCTTAATAATTCATTCTAAATAACATGAAATAAGCTTAATAAATTTAACAATAAAAAGAATCCTTAAAGTTTATTTTGTGTCACATAAATACTAGTATAACAAGCAAGTTCATAAGATTACATGTTTATACCAAAGCTCTGTTATTCTATCATGTATTATTACTTAGATTTTACATATATTTGCTGGCTCAAAATAATGCATTATTCTTAAAGTTATGTAGTTTATGTGCTTTCTCCTATTTTTGTAATAGTAAGAGTTTTATTTCCATATTTAACTTTTTGAATGTTTTTCAGCCAATGTTATTATTAAAACAGTAGTGTTCACAAAAATCATTTTTTTCTCATAATAATAATCGTTATACTTTCACTGTGAGCAAGAGACTAGAAATATAAAAAACAAAAAATAAGATTTTTTTAGTCCAGGTTACAACTAGAGTATTTACTAAGTTCATACGGAAAGAATCAGATATTATTAATAAATCTAAATAAAATGCTTTGTTGACATTACTAGTGCTTTCTCTGATTAATCTTTGGTGACCAAATATGCTATGATGGATAATTAATCATGCAAAAGTCAGATCAGGTAGGCAGAAATGGCATTGGAATTGGCATCCAGATCTTCAGACTGAAGGTTGAGACTAAAATTGAATCTGAAAAGCAGATGTTGGCCAAATCTGTGACCAAAGTCAAGCTTCCTGTACATCTCTAATATAATAAACACTGACAAACCACTGAGGAAGAATACACTTTAAAAGTTGTGCTCAGAAACATCTAATTCAACCTAGTAACTAAATACATATGCTCTGATACCAGAATCATGGCAAATTTAGTAACTGCTGGGTAAAGACTAATCTGAATCTAGTATACCTCTGGATATACTAGGTATATTTTCCAATACTTCAGGTATATGTGTCAAGAAGTTTTTCAGTAAGTTCCCTGTATACTGGACAATCACAGAAGCCTGGAGAGTTGATATTAGCCTTGAAGTGAGATTGTGAAGGTATATTTTTAGTTCTGCTAGAGGGATGCAAACTAGTTTCGATGATTTTTTACTAACAGAAAAATCATTCAACAGATCAATAGGTTCCTATCAGGTTCTGGGGATATGTTCATTTGGTCCATTAACAACAACAATAACAACAACAACAATAAACATATCTGGAACAGCAGCTGCATTGGAATCACAACCTGATAAAATTTACACTGATCGATTTTATTCTGCAAGATCCATCCGTCTTCCTTGTATACCAGTTAGGTAAGTTGAATAGAGATGTGGTAGGAAGTATTATCCCTGAATCCGTCGAGTTCTTGATGGTGGACTTAATCTGGGAAATACGGTACTGCCTTTAGTTTGCTATCCTGGTAAGTAGAGGCAGTTCCAGTGGCTTCCACCAGGTTTTTCTAATTATAATACCTCTCACTTCACAGGTCAAGAAATCAATGTAGGCATTCTGCCAGTTGCCCAATATGTCTATCCCAACCATGCAACCCAGAACTAGAAAACAACCATGGGTTTGGTTTGGGGACCCCTTTGGCCTACAGATAGATATAATTAAATCCAAACTCCACTAATCAACTCACTTCCATATATCCCCATTGTAATCAGTAAACCACAACGACATTTAAAAAACATTTTTAATGTTTATTTATTTTTGAATGAGAGAGGGAGAGACAGAGCGTGAGCGGCAGAGAGGGAGACACAGAATCTGAAGCAGGCTCCAGGCTCTGAGCTGTCAGCACAGAGCTCCACGCGGGACTCCAACTCACTAGCTGTGAGATCCTTACCTGGGCCCAAGTCAGACACTTAACGGATTGAGACACCCAGGCGCCCAACCACAATGACATTTTAGATTTCCAGGTGTTAGTTGGTTCAGAGCCAGTGACCAAACAATCACTGAGAGCCTAGTTATTTTCCCTTCGCCTATGCACAGTCATCTGAAGTTCTCTGGGAAATGCTAGGAAGGATATTTATAGCATAACATGTTGGTAATATTAGCAGGACTCTTCCTTGGGGTGACAAAGTTTCTCTTTTATTCAACAGGCTCTGGAACGATGAGCTGACTCAACACTTAGAATTGTGTGAGGTCCTTTGAGTCCCTGTTGTGCTGATTTAAATCAATCTTCTGTTCCTAAGACCTAGAGCTTTTCCACTAATAGTAGTAGTTTAAATAGCTGCCCTCCTATTTCATTGTTAGAGACACGATGACCGATTAACTAACATCAGTATTCTCTGGAGGTCAAACCATTTTGGTTACTGTTTTTTCTCTGATACTTGACAGTAACACTGCCCGCCTTTGCCCTAACAACCAAACACTTGGCCCCTACTACTCCAAGACACATTATACCCATCGAATTTAGAGAACTCAATTTGGTGGTAGCGATTTATTCTCTCATTCTCGGCTAGGAGAGAATAGTTACTACAGCAGTCTCACCAATGTATTTCTCAAAGCCACTGCAAAGACAGTGTCTTCCAGCATCTCTTAAGAAAGGTGGTTAAAGGATGTGTAAGTAGATCTCACAATAAACCAAATTCAGTATCGTAATTTCCCTAAGCCTATGGATATCATGTGATCTAGCAATTTCACTGTTAGGTACATACCCAAAAGAAATGGAGGCATAGGTCCACACAAAAAGTTGTACACGCATATTTATAGCAGAATTATTCATAAAAACCAAGAAGTTGAAACAATCCAATGTCCGTTAACTGATGTCCATAAGTAAAATGTGCTAAAGCCATAAAATGGAATATTACTCAGCAACGGGCAGAAACGAAGACCTGATACATGTTACAACATGGAGGGGCCCTGGAAGCATTATCCTAAGTGAAAGAATTCTGTCAAAGGGGATCATGTATTCTATGGTTCCATTTATACATAATGTCTAGAATAAGTAAATCTATAGAGGCAGAGAATAGACTAACAGCTGCCTAGTGTTGGATCGGAGAGAGGGAGGAATTGGAGGGATAGAAACTAAGTATTTGGGGTTTCATTCTGGAGTCATGACATATTACAAAATCTATTGTGGAAATGGCTGAACAACTCTGTAAATAAACTAAAAGTCCCTGAAAAACACATGCCTTGAGTGAGTTGTAAGGTATGTAGGCTATATCTCAATTAAGCTGGTAAGCAAAACAGGTGTGTCTTCATGGAGAAGTTTCCCTGCAAGGAAACTACATCCTTGGAGGCTGTTATAGGTTTTTCAGACAAAGGGGGACTAACCTCATCAAACCAGGGAGGAAAAGCCTGCTTCCCCTGGAAAAGAGTCTTTACCAAGTGGGGATTAGGGCGTCCAGTCCCAGCAGAAGCTGTGTGTATGACCCCATTCCATTTTCTTCAATGGTTCCACCTTTTTAATGCCCTAAATTTAACATAAGAGACACATTTTTTTTTAAATCTTAGCCTTGCAGTTCCAGGACATGGGATTTATTTTAGGGTAGTCACAGAAGCTTTATGATTTATAATCAGACTTTCATCTGGGTAATTAAAGCCTTGAGCTCATCATTTTCTTTTTCTTAGGTCTCCAGCATATTTAAAAGCACCAACCAAACCCAAAGTTTTTATGCTCTTTAGTGACCCTAAAATATTAGCTACTTTGTCATACAGAGACATGCTTTTCTAAAGACACTTGATCATAAGTGACTATGAGGAATAATTTACATATCGTTTGCCAGTGCATGCCATGGACTGCCAGTTTACTATTTACTATGGAAACAAAGGAATTAGTATCTTTATATGTAGCCAGATGAGAAAACCACTTCCAGATTCCCATCTTTAAGGTTCTATTCTGGAACCATGTCTGGAGCCAATCACTGTATTTATTGGTTAGAATTCACTAAGGGAATCAGCGCCATTGTTAGTATTAAGGGGTAGGGATTTATTACATGAGTTAGACCTTTTGCAACTGTGAACAGAGCAGGTAAATGAAAATTCAGACAGGGAGTTTGAAGAATCAGGTAAAAGCCACTTTTCCTGAAACTCTAGATATGAGACAAAGTGGAGGGGATACTAACACACCAAGATACACAGTGACCAAAGTGGAACTACAAAGGGGAAACTCATGTAGAGGTCCATAGAAAGCTATTGCATCTGTGTGATTATTGCCTCTGGTTTGTAGCCAAAAATTTCATAGTGGTTCCTGGGGGTGCTATTACTCAGCTGGGACAGCAGTTGGGACAAATATCTGAAAATAAAATAGAGGAGAAAGAAGCAGCATCTGGAAATGTCATTTCAAGATTAGCCAAGTTGACTTCAATACAATCTAGCTTATTATTCTGACTCATTGGCCAGAAGGGTTTCTAGAGGAATAAAGAGGGCAGGTTAATGAAAAGAGAGAAACAGAAAGGACAAACACCTTGGTGTTACTTTCATTAGTCACACTACATCATTTGTTCAAAATCCAGGACCTCTGTAGTCATTGGTTCCTTGTACCAAGGCTCGAAGCTGAATACTATTTTTGGTTTTCTCACATCTGCCCTGGAACATAAGAGGTTTTCAGCATATAGCCTATAGGCTGTATGAATGAATTCATATGTGGATAACTGAGGATTTGTTTTTCAAAGCCCTCTTACTGCTTTCTAATTTCATGTGCATGCTTTTTCTGCATCCTGCACTGATAATAGCCACTTGTCCTTGAGGTAAGGATCTCAGGGTCCTATGGTGCTGCAAGATAAAAGAAGAAAGGAAGAGTCAAGCATTTCACAATTGGGGTGGAGAGTCAGCAGACTGTACAAATTAAAGAGAGTACTTTCATCCAAGTGAAAACATCACAAGCTTCCTATTAAAGGTAAATATGTCCTCTCCTGACCCATTGTGGAGAGGAGGCCACCAGGAGCCAGAGCCATGGTTATGTCTAGGGTAGGAGAAAATGAGGCAGTACAAGATCCGTGAACTAAGCTCCTCCTTTTGGACTTTGTAAAGCACCTTTGAAGAAAATCTTCTGCCCTGAAAATGGTTTCCCTGAAGTCTGGGGCCAAAATGGGTGATTGTCTGAAATGTGCCACTATGAACTAAGGTTGTCCAAACTCTCAGAATCCAGAGAGGATCCAGGTTTTTGTAGAACTTAATACTTAGGCAATAGGAGGATCTCTTTTTAAGAAAAATAATGCAAAATTATGGGTAAACTTAGATGCTTTCCTGGAATAATAAAATCAACAAATTACATGTTTTCAAGGCTAGTAGCTGCTAAAAATATAGCAGATCCCCGCTCCCAGAAAACATAATATGTTTTATTAATAAACTTCCTGACTCACCTGCTTAATACTTTTTCTACATAATTTGGCTACTATATGTTTTGATTCCCTCTTTGGATGACAATAATCTCAGCATATCATTTTCTGCGGAGAGCATAGTTTATCTTTAGCATGATTGACTCTTATTTTTATTACTTATAATTTGGCCAATTTTATTTCATTTTCACAATTTGTTACTGGCAGCCCCATTTAAATTTTTTAGATTTTTGTCACTTCTGCGAAAAGTTCTGACAAACTTTCTTCTTAGGTTAACTGTATGATTTCAGGGCATTTCATGTGCTCTTGTACGTTGACATATGGTTTAAATCAATGACATACATGAAATCACATCAACGGATTTCATTCCAATATTTTCATCAATGTTCTCATTGCAATGTCAATGACAGCGTCAATATTTCGTGTCAATCAGCAGCATTCATTAATTGGCTCATCAAAGAGTTCAAGAGCTATTCATTATTTCTGTTTATAACTTTTCATCATTTAATTATTTTTTAATACGGTCTGAACATTCTTGCTCAGTTTTTTATTGTATCAACAAAATTTATATTAATTACATCCCTCAGTTCTTTTATGTCATTTTTGGCTCATCTTATGTGTGTTTTTCCCAATGTTTTAATAAACAGATTTAAAGAGGGGCGCCTGGGTGGCTCAGTCGGTTAAGCGTCCGACTTCAGCTCAGGTCATGATCTCGTGATTTGTGAGTTCGAGCCCCGTATGGGGCTCTGTGCTGACAGCTTGGAGCCTGGAACCTGCTTCGGATTCTGTGTCTCCCCTTCTCTCTGCCCCTCCCATGCTCACGCTCTCTCTCTGTTTCTCAATAATAAATAAACGTTAAAAAAATAAAAAATAAATAAACAGACTTAAAGGTGACAAATAAGGTATTCTTCATATGTATCCAGGTCAGGACTCTGTAATCTCTTACTTATTTTATCAAAATATCCCCAAAATAACTTTCCAAATGTAAATAATGCATTTCAGCTTCACCATTCTGGAATAAACTTTTGCACCTTAGTGTGTTTAGTCTGCTTTCAAGTATTCAAACCATATGTTAGAGTTCTTTAAATTTCACAACAGCTTCATAAAGTTCAGGCCATCTTACCACGTTTAGACTCCTAAAATAGACAAACAAACAAAACTCCAAAAATCTGGCAAGGAGTTTACAATGCCCCATTGACAAGACCTGTGGAGACAACATATAAAGGTTGCAAAATAATGAAGTAATAAACAGCTTTGGGCACTGGGGGATCAGGTCTTTCTCCAAAGATTATGTCCTACAAACTTTAAAATGTTGTTCAGTGATGGAGTATAATCGTCCAGGACTAGTTTCATTTTGTTGAATAACATCACAGATATACAGTCATAAGTTGGTGAAGAGGTTAAAATCCCATAGAGGGTTTTCTGCCGTAACAGAAACTTCCAATAATCATCAATAACCCGTGTTTATAACCTCTGTAGAATCTACCACAGTGCAGTGACACTTGATGTCTGGTTTATTTATTTTATCCTCTGCTTCATTGTAAAAGGATCTCTGATGATTTTGATCCATTCTCTTGGGCAAATAAGTTAGATCTTGTCCATTGTGACATTTCCCAGTGCTTGTGCAAAAATAATTCAATTCAGCAATTAACTTGAAATTATTCCTAACGTTTTCCTTACTTAAAGATTGCAATTTCGCATGTAATTTCTGAAGGACAAGTCTCTTTAACTTAAGAATGTCGTCACTGCAACTACTCAAAAGAGTTTCTGTTCTTTCTTGTGTTTAAGACAATGTCCTCGCATATTTTACTTTATTTACATGAAATCCAAGTGAACAGGTCCTTAATCTTTGTGGGGTAGTCTTGAAGGCTTTCCATATATTCATCCAGAAAGTCTGAGTTATTAAGTAGCATTGGTCTCACTAACAGTATGTTACAAATAAAATAACATATGCAACCTCCGGTCTTCGGTTCGGGCAGCTGGCATCATGCACAATTTTGACTACTCTCGATTTTCTTAAATATTTTTTTGTTTGAGAAGCATCTTTTTTGAATATGATAAATTTTGTTTCATTCTCTGTAAATACTATCGGGGTCTAGTTTTTGAAAAAACATTTGATTTCCTTTCAGTGGTGTTGAATGACATTATTTCTTGTTGTAACAAGCCAAAATAAAAAATCATGGTGCTCACTTAGGTCAATAGATTCATCAAAATGAAGGAGTCATTGACCTGCCTCTTAAATGCTCTGATGTCCGTACAAACTGACTTTATAAGCATTTTATCTTTCTTTTGCTGTTTGTTTCCTATTAACAGTGTCCTAATTCTCCTCACCTTCCTTATCTCTTCTTGTCACCTTCATGATTTGTACTTTCTAGACTACTGTAATTCTACTTCTTATCCTCATGATTTTTGCCAGTTTCTACTTTCAGTACTTAGGTATTAAGAAGCATCAATATATAACATTTTTATTCTTTTTTTTCCCCTCCAGGTTATGTTTTTGGCTTCCACAAGGATATTTTCTTCCTGATGTATTTGATTCTGGATAACAAAATTAATAATTCTGAAAAAAGACAAGACTAAGTGGAAATGAAAACATACACAAGAGTAATTTAAATGATTTTACATCGCCACCCTATTGTCTGGGGATACATAGTTGTGTACTCACATCCTTCTTACACAACTCACAATGCTTATTATTTATGTGGGTAGATTTTTGTTACACTAACACTTGTTTCTTTAGCCAGTTTTATTTTGTCAGTGGTGAAATTACACGCTATTCTACTAAGAACCACCAGACTGTGAGGACAATAGATACATCAGAGATTCTAAAACAGAATTCAGAATTCTTAAGATGTGTAAAGTATGACTTTACTTACAGGTATATTTGTTTGTTTGTTTTTTCTTTTTAATTTTTGGTATTCCATAAGTTTGTGACTTACAAACACAGAGATTCTGACAAATGCTAGGAGAACAAAGTATGCTGAATTTATAATTGCACCTGCTACCGGATTTGTTCAGAATATTTCTGCTACAAGTTCTGTTTTGACTAGATACCTATGAGAAATGGAGCCCACACCTACAATTTTCTACGTTTGTTGTGGACTGCAGATGACCTTCTTGCTCTGTGCATTTCCAAATTTTGTTTCTCCTCCACTACCCGCATGCGTCATAACGTATATTACTCTCAGGAAACACACTGTGGCTCAGATCTCTACGAAGGGAAAGTAGGAGAAGCAGCAGAGTGGGTGACAGAAATATTTGCAGAAGCCATTCCTGTTCTGGGTTCACGGGCAATGACTTCACTCTACGCGTCTGTGGGTGCATGCCACCCAAATACATCGCGGGAACCCCAACTAAATACATCCCCAAATGAGCATCCCTCTGTAGACGAGCTACAAAACCATTGGTGGCTATTCCAGTGTCACCAAACACAGGAGAAGCGTGCCAGAGTAGAGATCTGGAATGGCAAAATTTAAGGCTGAAGGGATGGTAGTTAATATATCTTACTCTTGGTGTTCAAATTGGACAACGACTGGTGACCAGGAGCGCACGCACCTAGGCTCCTGTAGGACGTGGCTTATGCTGGTGTCAGCAGAGGGTCCTGCAACCAAAGCTTCGTGGATGTCACGTTACATCCGCCTGTGCTTCAGATTCTTTCCGTTTTAGCTTTCAGCTTCCATCCGAGTGGTAGCCTTAGATCGTGTCTCACGAACCAATGTGAACTAGTTCCAACCGCACAGATCAGAGGGCTCCGTAGTGACAACTGCTCTGAGGAATAAATACCAAGGAAGCTCCAGTCACAGGAGGCTCCAACGCGTCAAGCAAAGCAGCGTTTCTTTCAAGACACCGTCCCCTGCTGCCCTCCTCCACTTTTTTTTTTTTAAACCACACTGAAGTGAAGTGTGGGTCCTGGGTCCCTGTTGTCCTTAGAAGAGCATGTTTTCAATGAGCATATCTTATACCTCCTTACGTTCAATGCAAGGAAGTTGAGGAGGGGGGCAATGAAAAAAAAAGCAGGATTCTGGGAAAAGGTTAAATGCTTCTATTTTTTATTATAAGAAAAAAAAATGAACCCTCTGTCCCTGTGTCCTTACTCTGTGTATATCCCTCTGCCCATATCTCTTTAGGCGACGGCAAATACCGGCTCACAGGTGCAAAGTGACTCTTGCATAGACCAAGTAGCGACTCAAAGCCACTCGATACAATTGTAGAGAGTGACACCGACTCACTGACCCGGCTGGAGATTTCTACCAATATTGTTACTTCCTGGAACTAAGATTTAGTCTTCTAGAATGTTCTCATTGAAACACTTTTTTTTTTTTTTGAGAGAAAGATAGCAGGGCAGGAGCAAAGGGAGAGAGAGAGAATCTTAGGCAGGCTCCACACCCAGCCTGCCAACGCATGGTTCCATCCCACCACCGTGAGATCAGCACCAGAGCTAAAGTCAAGAGTTGGAGGCTCCACCTACTGAGCCGCCCAGGCCCCTCCTTAAAGCACTTCTAAAAGCAGAGAAGAGTGGCGCCTGGGTGGCGCAGTCGGTTAAGCGTCTGACTTCAACCAGGTCACGATCTTGCGGTCTGGGAGTTCAAGCCCCGCGTCAGGCTCCTGGCTCAGAGCCTGGAGCCTGTTTCCGATTCTGTGTCTCCCTCTCTCTCTGCCCCTCCCCCGTTCATGCTCTGTCTCTCTCTGTCCCAAAAATAAATAAACGTTGAAAAAAAAAAAAAAAGTAAAAGCAGAGAAGAGGGTCTGTGTAACAAAACCCTCTGCACACACCCCATGCCCACCAGCAGTGTAGACTGGGTACCTTTGCATAAAGTAGACCTCCTTTAAGTGATCCTTTTTTATAAATATAAATTTTACATTGTATTGAAAAATGTTTGTGTGAGTGTTTCCTCGCATATCTGTGTTTAGTATTATTGTATTATCTCTCCACTCTCCCCCCCCCCCATTAGACATAAGTCGCACAAGGGAACGGATACTTACTAGTGTTTTTCAGAGACACCTTGAGTACCTACACCAGTGCCTGGGTCAAAACAGATGCTTTTGTTGAGGAAATACAGTATTCAAGCAAGGTTCATGCTCCAGAGAGACGTATTATGTTTACTCTGTGGATTGCCAGACCTATGGTTCCAACCCTCTGTATCTGTGCAAGCATAGGGCAGCTAAGTCATGTTCTCCAGAAGGCATCAATTAAAATATTTTCCTGTTACTAGTGAGATAAGATTTTAATACAGATTAACCTAAGCTAGCTGTCAACTGGCAGGACCTTGAAGGCATATGACACACAGAGACGCTATTAATAGGGAAGTCGGGAGTGACAGAAGGGACTATCTGTGTTACTAAGGCCCAGGGTAGGGATGGAGGTGTTAAAATAAATTACGGTGACCGCCCAATTGTTTGTTTGTTTAAACATTTCAGACCACGGTTCTGCTTTGGGATGATTACAGCATTTTCCACAATTCATAATTTCATTCTGGAAGTCGGAAGCTTATCTTCTTGAGTCCATCCATATCTTTGAAGCTGAAATTGGAAATGCTGACTGTGATCTGAACAAAGTTCCACAGTTGATTTGCCTTTTTCTCTGAAGCAAAGCCAGTTGAGAAATCCCACACTGCAGACCTTGTCTTTTCTTCCTCATTTATTAACTATTTCGACTCCATCTGCAAAAGTTTACTCTGTGGTTTGTCCCTAGCCTTTTAAATGCTTATGAGTCGACTAAAACTTGTTTAAACTTTGGTTATAAATGAAACTCTAATTTTAACTATAGCTAGGCTCTTGATTCGGGAATGCACGACACAAAAGATCTTATAGCTTAACTGAAGACCAAAGGCCATTGTGGTCTGACCTCAACAGGTACAAGAATTTCTGCTTTTTGTCCACATGGTGAAGCAGGTCTGGCACTTACAATATTCCATACTAATAGTTAAGTTTTACTCACACACAAACATTACATTTCAAGTCTCCTGTGTTTCTGAAACATGCCTGTTATGTTTCGTTATGTTCCAACTTGATTATCGGTGTGCTGACTTTAAGGTTAAACATACCATTAATTAGAAGGAAGGCTAATTGGTCCAATTTGAAGAAATGTTGATGATCAAATTTATGTAAATTCTTGTATTACAAATGACATTTTGAAACAGTTTCCAATTTTTAATTGCGGTGAGCTTGCATTTCAAAAAAAAAAAAAAAAAAACAACTAACTAAGGTTTTTTTGTTTCTTTTGTAACCAAAAATTTTACCCCAAGTCTACCTAGGAAGAAAAGAGGTCAGCTGATTTTTTTTTTCTTCAGTTTTTTATTCCTCTTTTTTCCTTCCTTCCTTCCTTCCTTCCTTCCTTCCTCTCTCTCTCTCTTCATCTCTTTCTTTCTCTTCCTTTATTTCTTAAAAAGGATATGTGTTCACGATGGACAGGGTATAAACTGGGGGTGACACAAGATCAATCCTCAGGTTAGTAGCACTCATAGAGTGACTTAGTGATGGTTTGATAAGTCCCAGTAGATTTCCCTGGTGGATGAGTGAACAGTGAGGATGGATGTGTCTTCATTCACTTATTCCATAAATATTTATTGAGTGCAAACCAGAGGCCAGGCAGTGTTCTATGTACTAGGGGTAGCGGTACACAAATCTTTGCCTTTCTGAGACTTGAAGAAGTGGAGATAGAAAGCATGTATGTCGATAAATGCTTAGAAAACATATGTATGTAAAAAATACACACGGAGGGGGCACCCAGGTGTCTCAGTCGGTTGAGCATCTGACTCTTGGACTCTTGATTTCGGCTCAGGTCATGATCCCAGGGTTTTGGGATAAAAGCCCCTATCGGGCTCCGCACTGAGCGTGTGGAGCCTGCTTCAGATTCTCCCTCTCCCTCCTTCTGCCTCTCTCCCCCACTCGCTCGCTCTCTCCCTAAAATAAAAAAAGTACACATGTAGATAAATGTATAGAGAAAATACACATGGAGCTTATTTATTATTACATGATTTCAAAATTGTGAGATGAACACAATTTGTGACTTGCCCAAAGATTTATGCCTCTATTGGAGGATGCAAAGACAAACCTGCATCAGTATTACACAAAAGAAAGAAACTGTGAGCCCTTGAGGTGAGACACAAGTGGAATATTACTTTTTCTGCAGTTCCATTAGAACAAAGAAGCAGCAGGTGAAATAAATTTTAAGGTTATATTTTATCTAACCCACTAAATCCAAAATATCATTCCAATAGGTCAATATATTAAAAAACTATTTGAAATATTTTGCATTCTCTTTTTGTACTGTCTTCAAAAGCCAGTGTATGTTTGACACTTACAGCACATCTCAATTCAGAGTCGTCCCATTTCAAGTGCTCGACAGCCAGGTGCCTACTGGCTGTGCCTACTGGCTACAGGCCTCTAGTAGTTCAGGTTTCCGGAACCTGCTCCCTATCTGTCTATATTTTCTTTGTACTATGGGCTCTTGTCTTGGCAATAGACCTTTCCTATTTATTACTTAATTATTCCACAGTTAATAAGTATTTGTTGAGAGACTCATAGTTGCTAGGTGTGATTTTAGTGAATAAACACTAAAATTGTAGTGAACACCTGTCCTTCATGAGAGCTTCCCTTCTCATGGTCATTGCTATCTGGGACAATCTCAGATCCCAAATTCCACTGAAGTGTTTTAGCCCTTCTCTTCTAGTTTATTAGCCAAATCTCACCAGGTGAGCCTGTGATACGTATTCTCACTAAAGCCAAAACCTCACTTTCCATTTAATAATTTCCACACGTTAAACACCCAGAAATTATTTTTTTCCATCTCATATCACTCTGCATCAAAAGGGTACTTGTTACAAGTGGTGGTGAGTGGAGAACAGTGGAAGGGAGGTTGAATAGTGAGGCCTGGTGCGCCAATTTTTCTCTGCTATACTCAGAGCAATTTGGTGTTTTCAATGCATTATAATTTATCTTCTCTTTATTAAAAATTGATTGAAGAAACCATGGCAGGGGGCGCCTGGGTGGCTCGGTCAGTTAAGCGTCCGACTTTGGCTCAGGTCATGATCTCACGGTTCGTGAGTTCGAGCCTCACGTCGGGCTCTGTGCTGACAGCTCAGAGCCTGGAGTCTGCATCAGATTCTGTGTCTCCTTCTCTCTCTCTGTCCCTCCCCCCCACCCAAAATAAATAAGTATTAAAAAAGAAAAGAAAAAAGAAACCAGGGAAGCGTTCTTGCTCTAGGACACTGATTTTAATTTTCTTTCTTACTCACAACCACCTTTGCTATCCTAAATACACAAACAAACAAGACAAAAAAAAAAAAAAAAAACAAAACAGTAGTTCTCCAAATCTACTTACCTATCAGCAATCCAGTAATGGAGGGAACAACCAGGTGTGCAGCCATGCTTTTTTTTTTTTCCATTTGCTTTTGTTTATTTGAAAGTGGTTCTTCTCTAAAGAAAAATTTGCTAGCCTCATTTGAAGACAACTTATAAGCCTGGGCCTCTTCTGTTTCCTAGCAGCGATTTTCAACCTTAGCTGAAACTGAGGACCACATGGTTATACCAGAAAAGTGTTGACACTGTTTTAAAATGTGTGCTTTAGGGGCTCCTGGATGGCTCAACGGTTCAGCGTTCCACTCTTGATTTTGGCTCAGATCAAGATCTCACGGTTCATGAGGTCAAGGCCCGCCTTGGGCTCTGCACTGATGGGGCGGAGCCCTGCTTGATTTCTCTGTCTCCCTCTCTCTCTGTCCCTTCCCTATTCTCTCTGTCTCTCTCTCTCTCGAAATAAATAAATAAACATTAAGGTTTTTTTAAAGGTATGCTTTATTATTATTTAGGTATGGCAAGGTCAGCAGATCAGCGGATGACTGCCATTGAAAATGAAGCTTGTGGGGCGCCTGGGTGGCGCAGTCGGTTAAGCGTCCGACTTCAGCCAGGTCACGATCTCCCGGTCCGTGAGTTCGAGCCCCGCGTCAGGCTCTGGCCTGATGGCTCAGAGCCTGGAGCCTGTTTCCGATTCTGTGTCTCCCTCTCTCTCTGCCCCTCCCCCGTTCATGCTCTGTCTCTCTCTGTCCCAAAAATAAATAAACGTTGAAAAAAAAAAAAAAAAAGAAAATGAAGCTTGTTATACTCACAGATTCAAAGAAGAACAGGCACGCAGGCCCTGGCAAGCCATATGAGGAAGCAAGAGTATTGGTCGGGAGGCGGAGGCAGAGAGGGAACGTGTGCAAGAGCCTTTATGGTGGTTTCCGTGGGAAGCAACGGGCGCGGCAGGGTAAGCAGCCATAAGATTGTCTCCTTCGAATAATTTCAGCATGCTCCGGACAGAGGGCCTATCCCTAGTTGTCTAGTACCTGGCCCTGGGGTGGTCGAGACAGGTGGAGGATGGTGGCCCAGACTGTGTCCACTAAGCAGGAATTAGCTAGCCCTAGGGAATGGCGGTCCATCCAGAGTCAACTAAGCCTCAAGAGGTCAGACCATGAGAAAACAGAAGATAAGATGCATGTAATGCAGATGCCTGAGCTAAACTCGGAACAATTACATCAGAATGCCTGGAGGGGGGTCCAGGCATCAAAATTTTTAAAGGTTCCCATGTGATTTTAATGTCTAGAAAAGGCTGAACATGACTGCTTCAGGCGTCTCCAGTTGTACGCAGCATTGATTTCTCTTGGTGTGTGTGTGTGTGTGTGTGTGTGTGTGTGTGTGTGTGATTTCTTCCCTGCAAAGGGAACCTAGGAATTTCCCTTTGTGGATGTGATGTTAATGTAAGTTGACTTTCTTAATTCATTGGAGGGTCATCTTTTCAATCCCTGAAAACGTCTTCAGCCCCAACCAAATGCCGCTTCAAAATAAACTTGAGTGTACTCACATGACACGGGATGTCAACAATAGGTACACCTTGATGTAGCATTTAATTATGATGCAAAGCTCCTTGGGAAACTGGGGAGACAGGCCCCAAATTAGCTACAAAATCCTCCGGACGTCTGGAACTGTTTAGAAGTGTGGCCTTGAGACCAGCAGCACCTGCATTTCTTGCAAGGTCATTACAAATGCAGATTCTTTGCCCCCACCCAAGACCCACTGAATCAGATTCTGAATTTCATCAAGATCCCCAGGAGATTAGTGCGCACATCCAAGTCAGAGAGGCCCACATTTAGTGTCAGTGAGAGAAAGGGTGGCACAGACCTAATTAGACATATTCAGTGTACACACTAATTCCAGGTGACTCCTCAATTTCCTTGGATTTCTGCTTAGGCAGGACAAAGCCTAAGGCACACACCTTGCAGACCTCTAGTCTTTCTGCTGAAGAATCTCTATTCTGAAGCGACTAATAAAAGAGATTTTGTTTTCTCTGAAAGAGCAATGGAGGTCAGAGAACCTCAGCATGAGCATACCAGTGGGTAAGAGTTTGTTACATTGGTCTCCAAGTCTGTTCTAATTTATTCCTGCAGCCTCATTTGAAAAATTTCCCCCCACTTTCTTTTTTCTTTTATCCAAATTTCTCAACCAACTATGCTTCTCACCAAGAGGTTAGCAATTATACTTTTCTTTTCTTCGACATGGGCCTGAACTTCAGCAAGGCTCATCTTGACCCCACTTCTAGACAAAGCTTCTTCCATTCATCAGTGCCTCCATTTTTAGAACGAGTATCTCCCTGTTCTTTTCCTCAGCCCCACTTACCTGAATTTGTGAAATGTAGACAGGCATAGAAATAGACCTGCAATTATATATTCCAAATAATGAAATATAACCTCATTTTAAGACCATTTTCTCCTTCCTAAATGGATTAACTTTTCCTGCCTTAGCACTATTTTTCTGCCTCCAAAAATATCTAATGAAAAAAGTATGATCGATCCGCCTTAAAATATCTTAAGTTGTCAAGGTTGGTGAGAAAATTAAACCTCCCAAATTTTGTTTTGCTGAATCTTTCTTTTCCTCTTATTTTTGCTCCTCCTCTCTCCTCCCCTTCCTTCCTCCTCCTTCTCCTATCTCTGTAACTGTAAATGTGTGTACACACACACACACACACACACACACACACACAAATATACAATATAACAATACTCCTTCTTCACCCACATCCCACAGGGTGATATAATGTTCCTTGTGGCAGTATTTTGATTATTTTTCTTTCTGAACAGCATGCTAACCCATTTTAAGTCCTCTGGTTTCTAGCCTCTGACCACTCATTGAAGGTATGGGGCAGGTGAACCAAGCCTCATCCAGTTTCACACTGTATTCCATCATCCTGGCAACGGTGTTTGGGCCAATGGGTCATCAGATGACTCAAAAAGAGCCAATCAGAAGTCTTCCTTGAGACTAATATCTTTTCTCCACTGGGATTTCAAGATGGGGGCTTTCCCTCCTGCAGTCATATCGTTTTACTTTGTGGAGAGGTCCTATTAGCAATGAAAGAGAAAAAAAACAACAACAAATAATTAGAAGCATCTCAAGCAGAGATGAAAGAGAATGCTGGAGAATCCCTGAGGTGTACATTACTATAGCTCCTTTTCCCTCTGGCACTCTTCCCTGAGGTATGGCCCAATAATTTAGGTTTTTGCTTAAGCCGATTTGAATAGGACTTTATCACCTGCATTAGAAAGAGTCCCAACCAAAACCAATGAATTTCTACCTTGATATTTATTCATTCCCTCTTCTGTTCATCTCCACTTTGCAAAAACTTAGCCAGGGTTTATACCTAAATGTAGAGGCAAATAAGTACTCAAGGTATTCCTATTTTAGGCAAACAGTGAAAACTGTTATTGGACCACATCAAGAAATGAGCATTTTGGGGCTAGACATACAGATTTAATTCTAGAATCTCAACATGCTTCCTGCAACCGGGGTAGTGGGTTTGCCATGGTGAAATCCAGCAAAGGGTCCAATGGCCCTATTAAAACCACACTAACTCTGGGGTCAGACTGATCTGGGTTCAGATACTGTCCTATCTATAGTCCCAGGCAAACCAGATTTCTGGTCGTCTTACCCCAGACTTAATTAATCTGAAGCTCTGGGAGGTAGAGCCAGGAATCTAGGAGTTAGCAAGTTCTCTAGGTGATTTTTTATGTGTCTTAAAGTTTGAGAAGTACTATTTTAGATTATCTGCTCAATGCATGGAGGACGAAGTCTCCATGGACACAGTAATCATCTTGTGTCTCCCAGTGCTCTGTCCACTTGCTAATGTTAGGTAGCATGTGTATCTGACAAGACTAACTAAATTTCACTCACCAGCATCTGCTGTGCAGTCTCAAAGCACCACCTCCCCTGCAGAGCCCGTACCGTGGTCCGGCCACCCACCACTGCATTTTAGATCCATTGCCTTCATTGTTTAAGAAAGTGAATGCATTCCCAGCATGCCGACAGGGCAAGATGCCTAGCTAGCTTCTTATTCCCTCATGGGATTGTCCTTATCATTCTCACAGAATCACTTAGGGGAACAGCTCCACGGGATGGGTTTGGTGCTTTTCCTTTGGCTCTCTTGCTGTCTCTTTGCATTTTTATTTATGAGCACTGCAGGTGCTTCCCAGTGCAATCATTTCTCACAAGGTTTCTCAATTATCCCGTTTGGCTTGAACATGTGACTTCAGTTCCATTGTACATCCCTTAAAGCAGGCTTTCCCCTGTGGTCTCTGGAGCCCAGCCCTGGCAGTCTTCAGTAGCTGGGGTGGTTTTCCATCACACTGCCATCCCCCAATAAAGTTGTGCATTGGGCCGAGATTGGCTTTGTCACCTACTGGTTCCCCTGCTCTCCTTCCCGAGGGTCTTCTTTCTCCAGTCTCCATCTTCTCCATCTCAGGCGTTTGTTCTGTATTGTCTCTCCTCACTGACTCTCAAGGAATCCCTGCTAAAGACTGATAGACACGGTGTTCCCTCAGAATACGAAGTATGGCATCTTTCTTCCAACTCACATGGAAAACAATGCGGAGATACTGAAAAGGGTGACTGTCATCAGGGAACTAGACAGTGTGACCAGAATACTGAGGGTGGAGGTCATATGCTCTGTACTCCCTTCAGGATGGCCCAGACACTGGTGGATAGGACTATAGAAGCAGGTGCCAAGGAACTTGGACTTAGTTTTTCTCCACTTCCGCTGGGTGGCTGTGCTTGCATGTTGGACTCACAGAAGATGTCCATGCCCAAATCCCTGGAACCTGTGAACACTACCTGATATGGCAAAAGAGACTCTGCATATGTGGTTAAGTTAGAGATCTCAATATGGGGAGATTATTCTGGATTATCTAGGTAGCCCCTAAATGTAATCAAGAGCACCTTTATAAGAGGGAGGCAGTGGGATATTTGGCCACAGAATAAGAATGCGAAGAAACAGACTCGCCTCAAGAACCTCCCCACATTGGGGAGGGTGACCAGTTTTATCCAGTCTACCTAATCGAAGGTTAATCTCATCCAGGAGCAACCTCAAGACACCCAGAATAATATCTGGGCAAATAACTGGGCACCCTATGACCCAGTCAAGTTGACACATAAAGTGAATTCTCATAAAATATCTGGTATTTTAGGGGCTAAACAAGTATCAGTTTCCTTCATTAACAGCCTTACTTGAATTGGCTTGGGAAAAAAAAAATGAGAAAAGGAAAGGAAAGGAAAGGAAATAAAAGGAAAAAAAAAAGAAAAGAAAAGAAAAGAAAAGAAAAGAAAAGAAAAGAAAAAAAGAGAAGAAAGTAAAAACTCAGATCAAACTGCCTTAACAATCTAAGCTTTAAGTGGTATGCCAGGTAAAATAAATGAAAACAAAAACAATTAGTTGGTGGACACATGTCATTATATATTTGTCCAAACTCATAGAATGTACAACACCAAGTGTAACCTTAATTGAAACTATGGACTTGGGGTGATAATGATGTGTCCATGTAGGTTCATTGACTGTAACAAATTGCTACTCTAATGTGGACCGTCGATGGTCAAGGAGGATGTGTGTGTGTCTGGGGGAGAAGTAGGTATATGGGAAATCTCTGTACTTTCTACTCGATTTTGTTATAAAGCTAAAACTGCTCTAAAAATAGTCTGCAAGAAAACAATAACAACCGATAGCTATCAAGTGAAACACAAATCTCCGGAGTGGCAGAAATGGATTTCAATACAGCAAGTGTCTCTTATGGGCAATGAGGTAAATAGCAGGTACAGAAAACCAAAAACCAAAACAAACCAGACCGAAACAAAACAAAAACCCAGCTTCCTACAGCCTGCTGTCTGTCTGCACAAAGGCTTTTTCCTTTATGACTTCTTGAAATGTGTTTTGTTTTTATTGGCTACTAAAAGCCACAAGCGTACAACTACTGATCCGAATTCACCGAAGTACTCATAATCAGGATTACTTCTCAGCTCGGTCAATATTGCTGCAGTCTCTCACCTGGAATATTTGCTCTGCTCTAAGGACATTATAACATCTGTGTAGTATGTTAAAAATCACACTATGTTAAATGCTCTCTTTCTCAAGAAAATTCACCCAGCATTCCTTCTTATTAACATTTAACCACAAGAAGAAGATAGTGTAAAAATATGCGGAGAGAGTATTATTTCCTCTCATCACCAGGAGAAAAATTTCTAAAGGAGGGTTTTTAATAATCTTGCCATCTGAGACACCTCAAGAGTCTCCATTTAAATCAGATAGTTTTTCTGTAACGGGCCAAAGAGTAAATATTTTAGGTTTAGTGGGCCGTACAGTTTTTGTCACAACTACTAAACTCTGCTCTGGTGGCACAAAAGCTGTCATAGACAATATGCAAACAAATGAGTATGTCTCTGTCACAACAAGCCTCTGTTTAGAAAAGTAGGTTTGTGGGCCAGATTGGGCCCATGGGCCAGAGCTCGCATGCCTTTGATTTAATTCCTTGTACCACCCAGCAAAGCAAACAAATATGTAAGGAAACACCCCATAACCCAAATATCTCCAATATTCTGCAAGCACGAGACATCACCGAATTCTTCCTCAGGGTTTTATGGCTGCTTGGCGTCATGGTAGATCTTCAAATTAAAGGAATGCAGAAAACACTCATAAGGTTCCAGTTGTGCCCAGGTGTGCACAAGCTGCCTTTTTATGCCCTGTTTTCATTCGGCGTCTACTATTGCCTCTGCTGGGCCCACATTTCTTTTCCCGGATCTCCTTTGGACTCTCCCAGCACCCCTGAGGTTCTCGCCGCCCCCACCCCCTTTTTATTTTTATTTTTTACTAGAGGCTTAATAACTAAATTAATACATTTTAAGAAGTTTTTTTGGAGGGGCCCCTGGGTGGCTCAGTCAATTAAGTGTTGGACATGGGCTCAATTCAGGTCATCCTGCGGGTTGTGGGTTCGAGCCCCACGTCGGGCTCTGTGCTGACAGCTCAGAGCGTGGAGCCTGCTTCGGATTCTGCGTCTCCCTCTCTCTCTGCCCCTCCCCTGTTCACCGCCTGTCTATCTCTTTCTCAAAAATAAATAAAATACTAAAAAAGAAAGAAAGAAAGAAAGAAAGAAAGAAAGAAAGAAAGAAAGAAAGAAAGAAAGAAAGAAGTTTTGGGGAAGTTTTTTGTTCTCTGTAGATGAACATCCATTTCCTTCTTGTTAGTGCACATGATGCTCTATAAATAACAAAATAAAAGAGTAGAAAAGAAAATATGGGAATGTCTGATGAGGACAAGACACAGCTGCAGCTCTACCACTGTGGAGATCTTAGAGTTTGGAACTTTGTTAGTTGAAACTTGTAATAAGAAAATTGACATTGCATCTCAGGTGCTAGAAGATTCACATGTGTGACTATTTGAGAACTTAAAAAAATGGAAGCAACTTCCTAGTATTTCATCCCCATAATAGATCACAAACTGTGTAAGGAGAACCAGGGAGTCGGTATATGGGCAGGTGGGGCTCGTACCTGCCCTAACGCAAAATGAGGCGGGTCATACTTCTGCTTTTTTATCAGCAGCCCCTCAGATCCCTCCATATCCATTTAACCCGTTTGTTCCTAGAACATCCCATTGGCATCCTTATCGTATGCATTTATTTATTTATTTATTTACTAATTGATCGATCGATTGATTTGATTTGTTATTTATGTATTTAAATTCAACGCTAAGACCAAGGCCACGTGATGAATTTGTATGACTAATTCTGCTGGAAACTCTGAGAGATGTCCAAACAATTTATTTTACTTGGAAAAACGACACGTTAAAAGGAACAGAATTCAAAATCTATTAGCTCCAGGAAAGCTTTTGGTGACGTTCCAAGATCTGGCAAATACAGAATAATTGACAAATGGCGCTTGTTTTTCCATGGAGTGCAGCAGAATGGCTGATTTAATAAATCACAGGCTGAAATGTATTTTCATAAACAACTTCCTAATTCAATTCAGCATTTTAATGTCTCGTTGCTTACTTGGATTTAAGCTGTGAAACGTCCAAATCTTTTTCTAGTGTTTCACCCAAATAACCTTCCCATGGGTAAGTCACCCTGTGTCTCATTAATTAACTCTCCTTTGGTCAAAGGCAGATAGAAGTGACTTCTGGCAACCCTCTGACATGGACAAGAGGTGCCCATTATCTCGTTTTAACCAATCAAAAGACGAAAGACACAAGAAGACAGGAATGAAGGAAGCTGGACACAAAATAGCACCGAATGAACTTATTGGTGACATTGATGGATTTTCTTCCTTTTCTCGTGATAGCAGGTGAACGTAATTCAAAACCTTCTATTTGCACCCATTCACCCACTCCCAAATATGATTTGGGAATAAGCGTTAGCTGATCTTCCTCTCTGCTTGTCACGTGTGTAAACATGTACATCTACATATGCATCCCTCTGATCCTTAGAAGATTGAAGAAGTCCCCTGGATACAGAAATAAGGATTCTGCCACGAAGCAAAATGATAATAAAAACAACAACAAAAAAAGCAACCTGGGCTATACTCGGTAAAATTTATGGTACAAAAGTGGGAGAAGACAAGTTCTCTTTTTCAAAGTAGTTAATATTTTCTTTTTTGGCAAGGATAATGTAATTTGCAGGTTATTTGATTTTCCATTTTCCATATACTGCAGATAGTCTAATTTTTGTTATTGATGTGTTTCCCCTCAATATGCTGAGACATGCTTTCTTGATTCATAAAAAAAAAAGTTAGTCCCCATTCTTTAGATGATAATAAAAGCTCAGTCTAGAGGAGTCAGACACCTGACAGGCAGAGAGATTCCTTTCTCGCCGCAAGATTAAGGAGGAAAGGCAGGTGGGTTTGGTCCTATTGTAAATGTTTATTAATTACAAATGATCCCCTCTCCCTCTTTCTCTTCTCTTTTCCTCTCGCTCTCCCTCTCCCTCTTTTCCCTTCATTGATTTCTCTCTCTCTTCCTTAACATTTCAGTAAGAACCACAGCATGGGAATATGCACAATAGTTATCGGCACAGGTAAGAGGTTGCAGCTGTCAAGACATGATTAGGACAAAGAGGGCATCTTTGAAAAGTTGGGGTGAAGGAAGTGGGTACCGGCAGTGGTCAAGTGTGTGGAAGGAAGAGAGCATCTACAGAAAGGTGAGGGCGGGGGTGGCCCAGGCCCAGAGCGTGGTAATCAGCCAAAGAGGTTTGAGGAAATCATGGGCACAGACAACTCGAGATCACCCACTCAGGGTTGTTTGAGCCCAACGTGATAAGGGTATTTGAGCAGGGGTATCAGCAGCAGGTTGGCACAAGAAGAATACAGTGAGGAGACCTCTATTGTAAAGAGGCAGCCATAAGTGGGGGCTGGGGCACAGGGTATGGAAGCTTAAACAAGATAAGTGTGGTGTCCAATTAGGGAGTCACTGGTGGTTCATAGCAAGGTGTCAGAGTCTGTGTAAGGACTGGAGGGCATTGGCCGGGGGTAAAGGGCATGACAGGTTGTTGGTAAAATGGTTGCATACAAAGGTGATTCATGGAATAAGTGGGCATTTCAAGGCTAATGGGAGCCAGTATCTCGATTAAGAGAAATGTGTTTAAATATATGAAAAGAAGCAAAATTAGAATGACCCTTTGTAGTTGATTTTGAATTGGAGTAATCAGTGTGAATTAATGATTTTGGATATATAGAGAAATAAATAATGATTAAGTGTGCTCCTTTTTTAATTGAGTTGTCTTTTCATTGTTGAGTTGTTAGAGTTCTTTATATATGCTAGATATAAACTCTTTATCAGTTACATCATTTGCAGATATTTTCTTTCATTTCTGTGAGTTGTCTTCTTTCTTGATTATATCTTTTGAAGCACAATGCTTTTAATTTTCATGAATTCCAACTTGCCAAAATCACTTGTAGTTTTGTGTCATATCTAAGAAACCATTAGCTAATCCAAGATCACGAAGATTTACTCCTGTTTTCTTGCAAGAGTTGTATAGTCTTAGCTCTTATATCCAGTACCATGATCATTTTTCAGCTAAATATAGTAATGGTGTGAGGTGAGGACCCAACTTCATTCTTGTGTCAAAAAATGAAAAGGAAGACTCATATCCCACCTTCACTATCCATAACACCCAATAATAGTGAATAAATGGTTGTGGGCAAGCAAGGGAAAGGGGTGACATGACAAACACTAACAGCACAAGGAAGGACACAATTCCATCACCTCCCGAACTATAGTCTGATCTTGCTTTTTCCATATATTCTGCTAATCTCTGCTTTCTCATCTAAGTATTTAATCCATTTGCAGCTAATGCCAATACTGAGAAAATAGGATTTACATCTGTTATATTTATATTTTATGTCTATATGTCCTATGTCATTTTGTACTCCTTTGTGCTAAGGAGATTATTTTCTAGAGTTCTTTTTAAGTAACTTTATTTTACTATATTTTTTAGTTCTTTTCTTTCTTTTTTTTTCTTTTTGAGAGAGAGAGAGAGAGCAAGCAAGCATGCACACCCTCATTCCTGTGAGTGGGGAAGGGGCAGAGGGAGAGTGAGAGAAAGACTCTTAAGCAGGCTCCAAGCCCAGTGCAGAGTCGGACAGGACTCAATCTCATGACCCATGAGATCATGAGCTGAGCTGAAACCAAGAGTGGACGGTTAACTGACTGAACCACCCAGGCGCCCCTGAGTTATTTTCTTAATGATTTCCCTAAAATAAATATTTATACTATCTTCTATATTTACTTTTATAGTTACTTATATCAGTTCAATTTATTTATTCACGTGGGTTAAAGTTACTATCTAGTATACTTTCCTTTCATTTTTAAAAACTTCTTTTAATATGTCATATAGGATAGGATAGGTCTTCTAGAAACAGATTTTCAGTTTTTGATTTTGTGGGAATGTCTTAATTTCTCCTTCTTTCTTGAAGGATAGCTTTTCTGGATACAGTTGATAGGTTTTTGTTTTTGGTTTTGTTCTTGCTTTCAGCACTTTCAATATATCATTTCATTGTCTTTTGGTCTCTGTAGTTTCTGATGAGGTGATCTTATTAAGATCCCTTATATGCGATGAGTCACTTTGTCTTCTTTCAAAATTCTTTGTCTTTCATCAGTTTGACTCTGATGTGTCCGGGTGTGGATTGGAGTTTATTCTACTTGGAGTTTGTTGAGCTTTTTGGAAGTGTAGATGAATGTTTTTCATAAGATTTGGGGAGTTTTTTGCCATTAAATCTTCAAATAATTTTCCTGTCCCTTTCTGTCAATATCTCCTGTTCTGAGACTTCCATTATGCATATTTCAGTAAAATTGATGGTATCCTACAGGCCTGTAAAGATCTTTTCAATTGTTTTCATTCTTTTTCTGTGTCTCCCACTGGACAATTTTAATTGATCCATCATCTGATTCTTCTATCAGTTCAAATATGCTATTGAGTCCCTCTAATAAATTTTTTATTTTAGTTATCTTAATTTTCAACTCAAGAATTCCTATTTGGTTCTTTTTTATACACTTATCTTTTTATTGGTATTCTCTTCTTGGTGGACATCATACTCATACATTCTTTTAATTCCTTATACATTCTTTTCTTTAGTTCTTTGGTCATATTTGTAATATCTAATTTAAAGACTTTGTTTCCTAATTCCAAAATCCTGATGTCCTCAGTACAGTCTCCATTGCCTGTTTTTTTTTTTTTTTTTTTTTTTAACCCATGCGTGGACCTTATCTTCCCATTTCTTTGAGAATTCATAATATTTTATGTTGAGAGCTGGACTGTTTTGGTAGTTATAAAGTGGTAATCCTAGAAACTAGATTCTGTTTTCTACCCAAGGTTGTTGTTTTTACTGTTTGTTTGCTGGGTCACTTTCCTGGACTGAGTCTGCAAAGCCCATCTGCCTTATCATGTGCAGTCACTGAAGACTCCTCCACAGAGTGGTCAGATAAGGATTGGAGAGAGATTTCCTACATGTCTTGAACCAATATGTTTTCTATGCTTCGCTGAAGCACCCATGTGCTGAAAGTGTTTGAAGACCCTTTTCAAATCTTCATCACTTTTCAACTCTCCCTCAATCTTTAACTTCCTATTTGTGCAGTACCTCAAGGTCAGCCAGAGGGGAGTGATTAGGGCTTGCTCGGGTCTTACTTGGGCATATGCACAACTCTGCACATGTGCGTGGCCTTCTCGATTTCCAGAATGTGTAAGAAATCAAAATTCAAAAATCTACATTCAAAATCCTCTGTGGGTCTCTCGTTCCCCCAGTTTCCCTTTTAAATGTTTTGTCCAGCTTCTGGTTGGCCCAGTTGGCATCACTGCCTTCCGCGGTGCAACGTTGCACAATTGTTGCTGGATTTTTTTTTTTTTTCAAATGCCTTCCAATCAGGGTTTCACTTAAACTTTTAGTCAGTTCAAGCTCTGTGAGTGGGATCTTTGGGGGAAGCTCCCAAATTGTGTCAATTCTCTGGGGAAGGAGTTTTTAGGGAACTTCAAGCCCATTCTATTTCCCCTCTGGTCATGGCTAAGCCACTATTTTTCACAGTTGCCACAATTGTGAGGCTTCTGGTTTTCAAGGGAAAGCAGGGGAGGAATAGAACACGTAAAAAAGTGAAAAAAAAAACAAAAACAAAACCCAAAAACACTCCACAAAGCTGTTATTTATAACATTGAGCTGTTTTCTTTGAATAAAGCTTCTCCTATCGTTTCAAACATTTGGATAATTTCAAAAGTTCCGAAGAAGTTGATGTGATAATTTTGGGGCAGTGTTCTTGCTTGTCCACGGCGAGTTTTTAGAAGTCCTTATTATGCGTTCTAGAAGTGCTTGCTCTATAGTCTTCATGCATTTTTTTTTCTGTTAATTTTGAATTACTTCAAAATAAAGAAGAATACTAACTTAGTTATTGACCCTTTCTCTCACCTTTAGCCCTTGTAGTTTTCTCCTTTCCTTTGCCACATTCAGCCCACTGAGTTGCATGAGCGTAGTGACTTCATTTGGTCAACTTTAAGTGGTGTTTGAAGCTATCCATATTTCTACGACGATAGGAAAACTCTAGTTTCTTCTTCTCCATCGTCCATTGAACTTATACGAGTCAACCTTACCTTTCCTGTAATACTCATCAATCCTATGATCTTATTGAGAATAAGGCTCTCCGTTGTGTTTTAAATCCACATTCTTGTCTTCTCCATAAGCAGTCATATTTTTTTAATGTAAGCTCCATTTCAAATATATGCTCTACAATTCACACTGCAGGGAGACCTTCATTATTTTTCCATTTCAACAGAAATGGCTATTACCACTAATTTACAAAAGAGGATACTCCCCAGGCGTATTTATTATTGACACAAGTTAACCAAGGGTAAACTCATTTCGAACAAATAGCTGAAGGCTTATGTGACATCAGAATCATGAAATAAAGTACAAAGCATGTGGATTATTGTTTTTATGATAAACCAGCATATATTTTTGCATCTTATTCTTTAAATTGTTCGTTATAGATGTTGCGAGCATTTTGTTTTTATTTTTCCACAGTTGCCTCAAATAAATACTCTTTATCTTCTTTGTTCTCCATTTTTCTTGTGTCTCCGCTTTCTTTCTTTACTTTCCTCAATGATTCTTATTTCTACCTAGGAAGACTAAAGTCATTGTCCCGTTTCAATTGCTGCAGTGCAGCTTTATTCCACGAGAGGGCACTCAAATGGCTTTCTTTTTCTGGTTTCCTGTTTTCTCAGCTGTTTACCACATTGGATTATAAAACAGATTTATCCCAAAGTCCTCTACTAAAAATTATATATATGTATATATAGATAGATAGATACATCTAATATGTTCTACATTTTGCAAAATAAGGAGACTGAGCTATCCCAATAGTATATCCATAACAATTTAACTTGCCTTCCTAGAGAAGGCTTTGGGTATGTAAACATGACTCCTGAAAAGGAGGCAAGGCACATGGGAAACCATATATTCTGCACTGATCAAATATCAATGATATTTAATTATTCTCAAACTAAATGAAACAGGTAAAAGCTTTCATTTTTTTTCTTTTTTTTTTCTGAAATAGAGTTTAAAAAATAAGTTCAAATAAGTGTCTGAGATAATTACAGATAAAGGCATTATAAAAAGCCAATACCTTAGTTTTGTCATAATAACAGGTAGGAAATATTTGCTTTCCTGGCATTCAGATGGCAGACACAAAAGAAATGAACTCATTGTTATTAATTTTTTAAGTCAGAGCATATTGCTACCACAGGAAAGTATCTGAGCAGACCTTAAACCATTTAAAATGAATTCACATTGTCTTTTTCTATAAGGTTAGACTGGAGTCAGAGGTGGGTGGCAGGTTAGTGGTGAGGGGACGAGAAACACGATTCAGGCATTCTGGAAAGTCTGTGCATTATTCTGAATTTATGGGAATTTTTTCTGACTTGCCTGGTAAGAGATCCAACACTAGAAATACTTTTAGAAGAGGTCATTGCCTTGTTCAAGATTACCAGGATTCACCATCAGAAGAAAGATGCGTCTTTTGAGGGAATATTGCAGAAGAGAGGGACATTCTGGCTGCCAAAGCACAGAATTACTGTCATAGCTTTTATATGCTACCGAAAGAACCATACGTCATGATGGCAAACTCTTCCTGAGTTTGGAATCAATTCGGGTAGCACTAGAATCAACAACTGCTTGGTAACTCTTTAACCACCAGGGGGCAAGAGGGCAGTATCATAATCCACGCATGATAATCGTGCAAAGCAAATGCAACTTTTATATTTTGTTTATTAGATATTGTTTGGAGTTCTTTTAAATTTTGTTGTTATCTTGGTCCATAGCAATTGGATAGTGGCTTTCTAAAACAACTGTTTAATTACTACCATCGGTAGTTCTCAGATAATGAGCTATTATTTTCATAAAGAGGATTCTTTTTATAAATGGAAATAATTAGAGAAAGATAAAAATTATTCATGCCTGAGTGAGTTAGAAACCACTCTAATTTGATAGATTGCCTTTGTAAGCTTAATCTTTGTTATGTATTTATTTTTTCAATTCAGTATCCCATTCGGGGCAATGGAATTGGTACTTCTATTAACTTACGTGTCTTTGCATCGAATTCTAAACAGAAAAAAATAATAATAATAAGGAACAGGATCACATTATACATAATTTTGACTTATGCTTTCTTTAAAATGTGGAGAGGGCCACCTGGGTGGCTCAGTTGGTTAAGTGTCCGATTTTGGCTCAGGTCATGTGATCTCACGATTCTGAGTTTGAGCCCCCCATCAGGCTCTGTACTGACAGCTCAGAACCTGGAGCCTGCTTCAGATTCTGTCTCCTTCCCTCTCTCTCTGCCCCTCCCTGGCTCTCACTATCTCTCTCTCTCTCAAAAATGAATAAACATTAAGCAAATTTTTAAATGTGGGGAAAAAGTGATGAGTACCTATTTTCTTTACCACACATTTTATAACTTAGAACCCTAAAGACCTGTTTCACATCTGTTATTCATTAATTATTTGTGCTTTCCATTTGAGTTTTTCTAGGAGCATCTGGAGGGGTAGAGAGAACCAAAATGGCCTCCTTGGTAGCTCATCACACTGCTATTACATGTTCGCAAATTCCGTGCATTAAGCCCCATGCAAAAGCCAATTACAAAGTCTGCAGATGCTGGATTTCCAGCTGTTTGAAACACAACTGACATTCATCCCATTCGGGGTGCAGCATCGCCCTGGATACTTGGTTTATTGGACACATATCCGGAAATAGATGGCAATCAGAAGTACATTTTCAAATCTCTATATCGTTGGAGGAAATTTTTAATACATTAACCATTTCTGAAATTAATTAATGAGAGACTGAAAGAAACCCAGGGACATCTGGGTCAGTGTGTGTGTGTGTGTGTGTGTGTCTGTGTGTGTGTGTGTGTGCTCCTGACTTAATGAAAAGATTACGCTTCCACAATTATGTGTTTTGTAAATGTCCTACATCCTTCCCTAAAAAAAAAAAAAAAGATGTATGGACACCACTTAAGGCTAGGTGGGAATTTAAGATGATCTCTATGCTTGCAACATCCAGTACAATTTAAGAGAGAGGAAAGTAGTGTTGAGGATAAGTTTACTTGCCATTTGATGTCAGTGTTGCACTAGCAGAGCACAATTAATGGGGAGGGGTAAAGTGCTGCAGGAAGAAGCTACAGGGCCAGGGGGTGGGGGGCATGGTTAATTTGAGTGTTAAAGGTGATCGGTTTGAGATAACTCATCCCAAGTTGAAATGACGTCTTTATGGAGAGCATCACAGCTCTTCTTTTGTAGAGAGCCAACCACCACATCCAACTACCTCTGATTCAAATTCAAAACATGACATCTGGCAAACACAAGCGGATTTTTTTTTCTTTTCCAATGGAAGACCCTACACTAAGGTGCTTGCTAATCTTAGAGATCTCAAGTGTCTCCTTTCATTTTGAATGAAAACACATGCATATTCTATTTGCAGATGAATAAAATGCAATTTAGCCCTGCATAATCAACTGAAACCTGCCGTCCATCTAATTTCTCTGTTGTTTATGTTTACAGGAAGCCATTCCCTTCAAGGACAAATTTAATAAGGGCAGTGTAGGAGGTGATAGGAAAGCGGTGTGTGAAAGGGAAAATGTGAGGCGATTTCAATTTAGATATGTTCTCAGCTCGGGTCCATGATTACGAAAGGTACCAGAAGGCCGCCCTTCTTACAAAACAAAAGTAGACATTTGTTTTCTAATTCCCTAGCCCTGGCTTTCATTAATACATGGACATACCATGGATTCCCTTATTGTGCAGTTAAGTAGCTACCCTTTCTGTCACCACAAAATCCATCACTGGGGGAGAACATGGCTGTGTGCTTGGAAGAATGAATACCTCCTGAACTAGCTTGGAGAATGCAATGTATACAAACAGTTCTAATTTAAATTTTTTTTTTTCAACGTTTATTTATTTTTGGGACAGAGAGAGACAGAGCATGAATGGGGGAGGGGCAGAGAGAGAGGGAGACACAGAATCGGAAGCAGGCTCCAGGCTCTGAGCCATCAGCCCAGAGCCTGACGCGGGGCCCGAACTCACGGACCGCGAGATCGTGACCTGGCTGAAGTCGGACGCTTAGCCGACTGCGCCACCCAGGCGCCCCCAAACAGTTCTAATTTAATCAGGATAGAAACATATGGCAGAGCTTGAGGATCTTGGTTTTTTTCATATTATAGTTGGTTTAAATCTCTTATACACAGTTACAGGAGGACTCCAGAAAGTCTTGGAAAACCTGCAGAAATTAGACCACGGGGGAGGGGAAGAGGAAAAAAAGTTAAAGAGGGAGGGAGGCAAACCATAGAGACTCTTAAAGACTGAGAATAAACTGAGGGTTGTTGGGGGGGTGGGCTGGGAGGGAGGGGAAAGTGGGTGATGGGCATTGAAGAAGGCACCTGTTGGGATGAGCACGGGGTATTGTATGGAAACTGATTTGACAATAAATTTCATAGTAAAAAAAAAAAAAAGAAATTAGACCATGGATGCCGGCAAGTCCTTCACTCACTGAGGACACAAATAGAGTCAAAACCAACATACTAGCAATAATTATACAGTGTAGGAAAACAATCTTTCCATAACATTTCATCCACTACTTGCTGCAAATCAAATTACAGACATATGCATTCAATATTGAATTACTTTTGTAAAGTGCTTTCCTCTTCGACACACCATTTAGAGTTTCTTAAGGTGACAGCTTAACTGTTTTGAAATATCATTTTTATTGCTGTCTCATTCAGCTCTCTAAGCTATCAAAATACGTCCTTCTCACCCACCTCTGCTCTGTTATACTAGAATATTAGCCCCAAAAGGAACATCAATAAATTCTTCCTCCTGAATAGCAGGTATTAAAAGGTGTAACTGTGAAAGAGTAAAATCCCGTGTAGGCAAATCCAAAACAGTAAGAGCCAGTACTTGAAGGAGGGTCCCAGAACCAATAGACAGATGATAGATAGATGATAGACTGATTGATAGGCTGATACCTGGATAGATACATGGAGAGAGAGAGAGAGAGAGAGAGAGAGAGAGAGGAGAGAGAGGGAGAGAGAAATAAAAACCTACAGAAGCGGGGTGCCTGGGTGGCTCAGTCAGTTGAGCATCTGACTTCAGCTCAGGTCATGACCTCACAGTTCATAGGTTTGAGCCCCACATCAGGCTCTGTGCTGACAGCTAGCCTGAAGCCTGCTTTCGATTCTGTGTCTCCCTCTCTCTCTGTCCTTCCCCTGTTCTCTCTGTCTCTCTCTCAAAAAATGAATAAATGTTAAAAAAAAAAAAACCCTACAGAACCAAGACTTTTTATCAGAATTCAGCAACTTTCCTGAGGTGACTGGCTAAGTACTGCTTAGAAGTAACACCCAAGAGAAGTGCACAGGGTGAGGGTAGTAGAGGGAAAGGTAGAAGGACAAAGTCTAGGTCACTGCAGACCTCCAGGCACACATATCTTTGGGGACCATGTTAAAACACAGGTTCTGATGGAGTTGGTCTGGGATGGGGTGGCCTGAGTTTCTGCATTTCTAACAAGCTCCCTGGTGGTGTTGATGTTATTTATCCTTGGACAATATGGAATAGCAAAGATTTATAGCAAGTAGTTTCCCACCAGAGTCAGAGAACTGGGAAAGACCTGGCTGTCTTATAAACACTGGGGAATAAATAAAAGTACAGATGTCTGGGCCCCATCCCACATGGTCCAAGTGAGTAGATCTTGATGAGGCTAGATTTTTTAAATGTTTCTTAGAAGACTATGATAGAGAGCTAGGTTTGAGATCTGAATAAGATGAGATTTTCTGCAGTGAGCCACTGGTAAAGGAGACAGCAGCTGATCTAATTAGAATGATGACAATTGACTCTTAAAACAGCGGTGGGAGAAGGACGTGGCAATTTCACATCTATCATCCACCATGGCTTGGAAACCAAGCATTGGGGAGCATGGTCTCAACGGAGAAAAGATTCAATAAACTATCAGAAGGGGAGACTGTCTTTGATAAGTTCAAAATCTTAATTCAGAAATAAAATAGCATGTATCAAACCCACTCTATTCTAGACACTTTATGTTCATGTTCTCATTAAGTCCTTACGTCATCCAGAGAAGTAACTAATATTATCTTCATTTTACAGGTAAGAAAATGAGAGGAAGGAATATGAAGTGAATTGTATAAGGTCATAAGGGGAAGGTGCAAGAGAATTGAGATATGAATAGAGGCCTCTTTAACAATAATCTCATGCTTGTGACCTGAGGTCCAGGAAAGCTTCAAGGTATTGCTGAGCCAGGGTTGTACAAAGGCTCCTTCAATATTTTTTGAAACTTTGCAAATTGCCCATGTGGGTTATTTTTGGCACTCCATGCTTTCATTCCCACATGGTAATGGTAAAATCTTTAGAAATTGCTCACATGCTGGCATAAACACATAAATTTGGCCGTAAAATAATTCAGGAGAAATATCCTCCAAGCTGTCTCAACTTATTTGCGGTGCTGGTGGTGACAGTAGAGTTGTTTCGTGGAAATCACATGGTCGCTGAATATCTTCGCCCCTCCACTCAGCACTATGAAAGTCATGATTCTTCACTTTGATGAAACATGATTTAAAAAATAAGGGGCTCTTGGGTGGCTCAGTCAGATAAGCATCTGACTCTGGATTTCAGCTCAGGTCGTGATGTTGAGGTTCGTGAGATTGAGCCCCACGTTGGGCTCCGTTCTGGCAGTGCAGAGCCTGGTTGGGATTCTCTCTCTGTCTCTCTCTCTCTGCCCTTCTCCCGGTCTCTCACGCACTCTGTCTCTTGTTCTCTCTCATAATAAATAAATAAGCTTTAATAAATCATAAAATAAAATCAGTATGGCAGATAGCAGTCATAATGATAAAGCCAAACATTCAAAAGTTTGCCATTCTGACATCAACAAGTGTATCTGTAGCCATTTGGAAGAGTCCACCAGGAGAACAAGCCTCCATGGAAATCAGTAAAGAAAGCTTAGTGCACAGTGATCTTTGGATAGTAACATGCATATGGATGAATAAAGTTTTGCAAATCTCAGAATAAATCTCAGCATATGAGATATATGTCTAGGAACACGGAAATGGATCCCACTGGCCAGATGCTCATTCAGTGCATGGCCCTCGTGTTTCCTCCATCTGAGGTGAAAGGAGAAAAAAGAGCCTTCATGCATTCAGTGGGGGCAACACAGGATAACAACCAACCGAAGAAACAAAAATTGTCTTTTCCTTTTACCATCACAGGGCATTCTTCTCATTCTGAACTTAATGCACCGCTCTATGTTAGTGGTGAAGAGTGCACACTTTGGAACCATATTATGGTTGATAACCTGAATAAATGTCATTTTGGAAATGAGTATTTCGAATGCAATAATAGTGAACACATGTATTTTATAGCAAAGAGTTTAATATTTGGTCAGCTGGTAAGATGCTAACAGCTGTTTACTCTCTCAGTGAAGCTCTAGGTTCTAGCAAGTCCTATCAAGTCCTGGCAAGTCAAGTCAACAAAATAACAACACAGAAGTAGATGATTTGGCATCATTAGTGGTCCTGTTGTCTGAGCTAATGCTCTATTCCTGCCTACTTCATTTAGCACAGGCACTTTTCCCTGGATGGCTTCCTGTCCTGTAGGCAAGCATGGCAGTTATCTCCCCCAAGAACACCCTGAAAACAATTTAAGTCATTGTGACATTGACCTTTTCCTACTGGTCTTTAGAAAATCTCAATAGTGTCTCTGGAGAATAGGAATACAGGTCACTGTCCATTTCAAAGACTTGGGGAGATAAATTACCATCAGCTTTTGCAAATGTCTTTGAAGATTAAGTGCTTTCCCAAATTAAATAGTGTTCTTAGACATCCTCAAAATATACCCCTGAAATACTCAGTCTCACAACCACTGATTATAAAATAGATGACTCTCAAATATCTACAGACCAGATGGCATTCTTTCCTGTCTTTGGGACACAGTTATCTCCAAGAAACAATTTTCAATGTATGGGTATGACTTGTAAAAACAGGGGGAAGTAGCCACTTGAAAAACTTACTTAAACTGAACCAACATTGTAGTCATTCGGTAGAAAGCACTGTGCTCATTTACGTTTGGTATAAAATGCAAAGTAATACTATAATCTGATCTTCAAGAAGTTTAAAGCCTAGTTTGTAAGGTGAGTACCCAAAGTTTCCATTTCCACTATAGGAATGTTAAATTGGCAGCATTTGAACATTTTTCTTCCTCAGAATTATTTCTTAAAGGAAATCTTAAGAGAAAGCCCAATATGTAAAAGAGATCTGTTTATAGTGGTCCCACTTGGAGCCCTGGGGGCTGAAACTGTCTGATGCTCTCACTTGTTAACATCCTCCATTTGAAAAAACTCCAGAATCCCAGTTTAGAAAGAAATGATTTCATTAGTAATGAAATCTACACCACAGTGGAAACACTATGATACTGGAGAGGACGTTAGCAAACATTGTTGATTGCCTTCTCAAGTCCGTTCTCCAATCTTCCACCTTTATAACAGAACTAAGTTTCAGTTCCATACTTCCTCCAGGTATTCATGGTCTGAAAAGAAGCCACTCCATTTCTAGTCCCAGAGGGTGAGTCCTGATTGGACCAAACCATAGGTTCTCAAATGTTTGTCTCAGAACTCCATTACACTCACAGACATTGAGAACCTTAGAGTGTTTTGATAATATTTATAAAAATCAATGCGTTAGAAATGAAAACTTAAAAAAAGGTCAAAAATATTCATTAAGTATTTATCAAAAACAAAAATAAGGCCAACATTATTACATTAGCATAAATAACATTGTATTTAAAATTGCTTTAATTCCCAAACAAAAAGAATTTGTTTTAAAAATGGAATTTTCTATTTTTTACAAGTCTCTTTAATGCCTTCCTTAATAGAGGATAGCTAGGTTCTTACAGCTACCTTGTATTCAATTTGTTGCGTTATGTCATGTCAGTTGAAAACATGAAAAAAAAGAAGCCTATGCAACCTATAATTGTGGACATTTTTCTCTGATAGAACACTAAAACTTAACAAGTGGTCGTTTCTTAACAGTGGTGTTGTGAAATTTGAAAATATATTGATGAACTTTTTGGTCTTGGTTCAATTAAAATCCTTGATCTCTATTGCACAAATAATGGGTCCTTTACCCATGCATGGTCTTACGAGAATTTTCATCTGTCAGTTAGAAAATTTTGGTTCAGTGAGTATGCTGATCCTTCGAACTGGGACACATTCCATTTTATAATATAAAAATATTACATTTATTAATATCATCATCACTTTCATCAGAAAAGCCTTTAGGTAGTAGGAAGCTGTCCAGCTCATGGTGACAGAAAGAAGTTCTCTCAAATTCCAATTTTTGCTTAGGAGCTCATATTTTATCATTAGCAACAAATAGCATCAGTAGCTTTCCTTGAAGTCACAGACTCGCATTGTTCTTTCTCGAGCTGATGTCTGCCAAATGCCCAAGGATAAATAAGTCATGTGTCCATCAGATTTCATTCTAGGAAAAATGGTGGTGTACGAAAATAGTGGATGATTCATCTCATAACTCAAACAATTGCATGAGACCTTTCCCTAAACATCACCATCATAATGTGGACGGTAACAGACATGTGTTAAGGATACATTTGTCACACAAAATAATGGAAAGACATATACCCAGGAGTCAAATTTTACTAAAGTAATCATTTTTACTGCTTCATCAAGGACATTCTTAGTGAACAAGCTTTTAACTTGTTTAATTAAACTTTTTGTGAACACGTGGTGGAAGGATAACAATGACTGCTAGTAAAGTTCGGTGCCACTGCTTGAGTGGTGCTGAGGCATCAGCTGTTTGACCCACAACTGCCTTCGCATTGTCACTGGCAATATAAAGAAAGAAGAAAAGCAAATAACACCACAATACTCTTTGGTACTTATATTTTTACTTGCCAATATCCTGAAATAATTTTGGGGCTAGCCAAGAGTCCATAGACCACACATTGTGGACTGTTGACCTAAGCTAATTGTGAATATCTCTTTCACAGGCCAGTCATTGGTACAAGGTTCAACTCTGGCTAGATGAAATAATAAAGACATAGGCTTGGAGTTCTCTGGGAAAGTCTCTTTGCTCATAGACACGTTTGCAGAGGGAGCCTTTTTCTTCCTTTGAATGTTGTCACCTCTGTATGTGGCATCTTCAACTATGAGAGCCCTTCTTTTCGCTATGGGACCAACTGATCTTTCCATCATCACGGAAAGAATGGCAGAGCTTAAAATACAGAAAGAACCATAGAACTTAGTGATGTGAGAAGCCAGTGAAATAACCAACTTCAAAGTCATTCTGTCTCTGAACTTCTTGCTTTAAAATTTAGTAAATTTTTTTTCTTGTTGTTGTTTTTTCATCATTTGTAACCAAAGTGATCTGAGCTGGGTCTAAGATATATTTTATTTTCCATTTGTCTGGGACCACATTATGAATGAAAAGGGGTGAATCCACCAACTAGCAAGGGGAAAATGTCAGGATTTATATAATTTTTGCATCAATATTATGTAAGGGAAGAAATAAATGATAGTTACAACATTCTGAAGTTTAAAAGTGGAACTTGTTTGAGCAGATGGCCTCACTTACAATATCCAGCTGGCTAGAGTTTCTTTAGAGGGCACCGTGTTCTCTCCACTGAACAAATTAAAGACATCATAAGAGCAACAAGGCAAAAACAAAAATTATAAACCTATAAAATTAAGTTTCACTGACCTGAATCATTGTAATTTAGGCATTGCCTTCCTGAACATACAAACTACTCTTTTTCTAGGAGGAAGTTCAGTTGTAAAGTAAGTGAAATCACTTCATGTGGGATTCTTGTGTCACATATTAAAATTGGAAGGGGTCCAGTAAAACTGTGGAAGAAAGCAAGTATCTGAATGCTAAAATGTGTTTTAGGTGAAAATATCATTTGAGCAAAAATATTATAGATCATAACTTCCAAACTGTCTGTCATTATTCAGTAATTCATTCCAAATATTTTTCTAAAATATCCGAGAAGTAAAATTTATATCCCAAATTATGAAACAGGCAAATGGTGACATTTAGAATCATTATTTTAGTATTGATTCCATCCTTCAAGAAAGGGAAGAGCAATCAGCAAACCATGCCATTGAATTGATGAGGCTCCTTCTCTTCGGCTTTTCAGAGGCCAAAACTGCTGTGTGGAAATGAAAGAGAAAATGCTTTTAAGGTAATATTCAACTTTGTTATTACACATGGCTCATTAAATGTCATTGCTAATTACCTAAGGATTTAATATCTGAATCACCCTTGAACATACTTTGTAGCTACCGGGTTTTCAAAAAATTGTCCTTTTCTTTTATTACCTATATGTTTGTTTTTTTTAAATAGAATATACAGTCACTTTCTATGGAAGTAATCACAAAATTGTGGAATTAAATTTTGTTGTTAAAACCTAAAAATACATTTTTAAATTGAATATATTTTGAAGAAATGAATCATTAATATATTTTGTATACATGTCAACTCTAGAGGCTGCCAAGCTTTCACTTTTTTGCATCTATACAACGAGACACTTGGTTGATCATTAGAACCTGGTCCAGCTTAATAATCTTTTTTATTTCACTAGTAAGCTAGTTGAAAGCCAATTCTCATTTTATGATTCAGTTCCTCCTACAAAAATCTAACAAACTAGTATGCATTAGGATAAAATTAGGTGATCAAAGCCTGAGGATATTATCTGCAACAGACATCTAATGAACAAAACGACAGGTAATTCTTTTTTTTTTTTTTTAATTTTTTTTTCAACGTTTATTTATTTTTGGGACAGAGAGAGACAGAGCATGAACGGGGGAGGGGCAGAGAGAGAGGGAGACACAGAATCGGAAACAGGCTCCAGGCTCTGAGCCATCAGCCCAGAGCCCGACGCGGGGCTCAAACTCACGGACCGCGAGATCGTGACCTGGCTGAAGTCGGACGCTTAACCGACTGCGCCACCCAGGCGCCCCGACAGGTAATTCTTTATATTAGCCTCAGTGCTTTCTGGATTTACCTACATGTCAATCAATCAAGGTACTTAGAAATGTGTTAAGCTGTAAGCCCACCTCTCGAGTTCTAAAAAGGGAGAGGAGGAAGCTGACATTTATGTAGAATTTACCATACATAAGGAACTCTATAGACTACCTGATTTATTCCCCCAAAATAATCCTATGAGGCCAGCATAATTTCGGATAGAAAGATACAGGCCACAGTGAAAGACACTGAAGAAGACAAGTCTGTTGCTTTAAGTATAAAAAGAGTAAAGTAACTTTGAAAATGGCAAGGAGAGCTTCAAGAGAAGCTGCTATGGCTTCTAAATGATTAAAACTGGCCTGTTTTCTTCTGTTTCCTCCTATAAAATCATGTGTTTTATAAGATAAAATAGTACTCCCTCTAATGCAAAAAAAAAAAAAAATGCTAAAATGAAGCAAAACACCCTCACCTCCTTCCAAAAAAAAAAAAAAAAAAAAAAAGGATACATTTTGAAAGTACAGCAGGACCTAAAAATGCCACTAATAATCTAGGAAGAAGTTATTGTTCCTTGTGGCTAGAATCTGTGCAGGCTTTTTGATTCTCCTTCTAATGAAGAAAGCAACCCCACAGAAAATGTCATGGGCCGTTCTTGGTTTTGCATACAGCAATGAAATGAACCCAAGCATTACTCAAGCAGTCTTTGCCTGAATGCAGTTTTACTGAACCATCTATACAGACTGGGTCCGGAGCAAGGAAGGAAACCCCACTGGTGCTATTTCCTGGCCTCGGAAGGTTCTAATGTGCTTGGTACAAGTCTTGTCCCTCAGAAAGGAGGTGCTGACTGCAATGTTCTACTAAGAACCAACAAAATCCTGTAACGAACGGTCGCATCGTTATTTAAAAATTCACTTCTTCTTGCATAGAATTACTGGTATTTTGTTATGTCTGCTTTCAAAATGTAGTCACTTTTCCAAAAAGAGCACAAAAGTAACTCCTGCAAACATCTGCAGTCTACCTTTTACCACATCATGCTCCTCCCCTTCCCACGCCAACGTGGTTCTCTAAATAATCCGCCCAATCATTAGCCTGGCTTCTTCAGTGATCCTTCACAGCATTTGTACAATTGGCTTTCAGTCACGTCAGTGCACACACATAATTTCTCTACTGGAAGATGTGACTCTCTTAGTCTTATACTTAAACCAATCACTGTGGGGCTCCTCCTTTATTCCAGCCTTGTCTTTGGGTACAGTCCCTTTCCCTCCAACCTTCACTGGAGGCCTACTCTTTCCCTACTGTTTGTGGACTAAACTCTGTGTCCCTTTGCTTCTAAGCACTTCATCCAGAAGCCCTGTCTTCCGTGCCTATCTGCCCTTTGAAGACCAATTCCAATTCTGTCTCTCACGAGAAGCTTCATCCCAACTGTCCTGAGGGGGAATGGCTCTCTGTTTCCCAAATTATGATACTTCAACAATCCCTCTAATTCAGTATTTGTAAGTCTTCCTTGAGACTAAGTTGTTTATGAGCGTCTTCTCAAGTGATGAAAAACAAGAGGTCAGGGACCCTGTATAATCTATCTGGGAAAATCCCCAAATGCTCAGCATAATCTTTGGGTAGAGTGCTCATGAGCAAGTGTTTGTTGGAATGAATTAAGAGTACTTTTATTTATTTATTTATTTATTTTTATTTGAAGATTTTATTAAAGTTCAACTTAGTTAACATATAGTGCAGTCTTGGTTTCAAGGATTCATCACTTACATTTAATACCCAATGCTTATCACAAGTGCCCTCCTTAATGCCTATCATCCATTTAGCCCACCCCCCACCCACCTCCCCTCCAGCAATCCTCAGTTTGTTCTCTCTAGTTAAGAGTCTCTTATGGTTTGGTTCCCTCTCTATTTTTATCTTATTTTATTTTTGCCTTCCCTTCCTCTATGTTCATCTGTTTCATTTCTTAAATTCCTATGAGTGAAATCTATGGTATTTGTCTTTCTCTGACTGACTCACTTCACTTGGCATAATGCACTCTAGTTCCATCCACATTGTTGCAAATGGAAAGACTTCATTCTTTTTGATAGTTGAGTAATATTCCATATATATATATATATATATATATATATATATATATATATAACACATCTTCTTTATCTATTCATTAGTCAATGGACATTTAAGTTCTTTCCGTAATTTGGTTATTGTTGATAGTGCTGCTATAAACATTGCGGTACATGTATCCCTTCAAATCATTATTTTTGTATCCTTTAGATAAATACCTACTCAACACCCCCCAAAACAATCAAGTTAAGAAATGAGCACAAGACATTAACAGACATTCCTCCAAAGAAGACATACAAACAGCTAACAGACACATGAAGAGATGCTCAATATCACTCATCATCAGGGAAATACAAATCAAAACCACAATAAGATGTCACCTCAGGCCTGTCAGAATGGCTAAAGTTAACAACGTAGGAAATAATAGATGTTGGCCAGGATGCAGAGAAAGGGAAACCCTCTTACACTGTTGGTGGGAATTAAGAGTACTCTTAAATTTGAACTAATTTTCCATTCAACTTAAATTTGAACTAATTTTCCATTCAACTTCAAGAACAAGGAAAATAATTTGAAAAGCCAAATATACTTTTGATTTCTTTTGTAGTAATGTAGAATAATACATTCTCAAAATTGTTTGTCAAAGGATTGTGGTCAAAAAACATTTTGAGACTTAGCTTTTTCTCATCTCCATCTAGTTTCGATTCATCTTCTCATGAAAGTAGGTGGAATTTTGTTTTCCCCAACTTTCCTCAGACGGCTCATTGTTTGGTACCTCAATAATCCAAACGCATGAATCAGTACTGATGACATCACCTGAAAAGCTTGTTAGAAATGCAGAATCTCAGTCCAAATTAGAACCTACTGGATCAGAATATCCCCAGATGGTTTCTGTGCACATGAAGTTTGCATAGCACTGCCGTTATATATTCTCTAAAAACTGACTTCCCACTCCTCCCCGACATAAATCTTCTTTGCCTTTTGAGGCAATTTTTGGTTTCTAGAACATTGAAACAATTAGTAAACAATTTTTATTTCAGTTTCTATTAAAAGAGCTGCACTTGGGTGAGGACTAAAATGTTCTTTCACGTTGTTAACCTTAACCCTTTTCTTTAGTGTTATGACACAGATTTCAATTTCAAGACAGTACAAAATTAAGTAAAGCACTCTGTCTATGAAACAAGAATAATCCAGATGTTTAAAGCTATGTTATACAGTTTTTTTTTTTTATCTTTCAAGGATTATTTTTTCTTTTCTAGACTTCGTGCCTATGATCTTCATAGCCTTGATCAAGTAAGGGTGATGTTTCTTGCATCTCAGTTGTAATAACCAACAGGCTAAACTTGTCACACTTTATATTATGGCAAATAAAGTATTCCCTGACCAGCTATGTGTCAGGAATTAAGCTCAAAATATTTCTTATAATTAAGCTCAAAATATTTTAAAAACTGTGTATCAGGAATTAAGTTCAAAATAATTTCTTATAATTGATTTCATTATTTCCATTTTATAGGTGGATAAAATGAGGCCCTCATGGAATCAAGATCACTTTTGAATTCATACACTTGACTTGAAAATTTATTATCCAATGAATAACCTATTCATCGAGTAAGTAGTATTTCCCAGGCCCTGTCCTAGGATTATGGATTAATAGTAAATAAGATAGACATAGATTTTGTGTTCATAGAGCTTTTATTAGGGTCAGCTTCTTTGCTTTGCTCTAGATTTTCCCCTCTTGCATGCAAAGTGGCTGACTTAACACCAAAAAGCAAATACATAAATCTGTTCAAAACCTGAGAAAAGAGGTATAGGAGTAAAGGAATAGTTTTATTTACTGAAAGTGTTAGTGTGAGATTATTGTGATTTCTTCATTTAACCAAAAAAAAAAAAAAAGAAAAAAAAAAAAGGAACATCTGGACCTGGAATTCTCTTTGTGGGAACATTTTTATTTCATTTTATTTTATTTTATTTTATTTTATTTTATTTTATTTTATTTTATTTTATTTTATTTATTTTATGAGATAGAGCTATTCAGATTTTTTGCTTTATCTTCATTTTTTGTTTTCAAAATTTTTTCAACCCATTCATTATAGGTCCTGAATTTGTTGGTATAATATAGAGTATAACATTCTACTGGAATCCTTTTAATAGGTAAGATCTGTAGCAATGACCCCTCTTTCAGTAACAATATTGGTGATTTCCATTTTTTTTTCATTTTTAAAATTAATATAGTCAGAGGTTTATCCATTTTGTCAATTTTTACAAAGAACCAACTTTTGTCTTTTGTTGACGTCTTCTTACCATCTGTTTTCCACTTTATTGATTTTTGCTCTGTGTCATTTTTCTACCTTCCACTTACTTTGAAGTTGTTTTTGTTTTCTATCTTCTTAAGAGGCACTCCTAATTCATTAATCTTAGATTTTTTTCTTTTCTTTTTGATACAAGAAAAGAAACCCAGTATTTCTTAAGACTTTATTTGATTTCTGAAATTTTTACTTAATTCTTTCTTATGCTTTCGGTTTCTCTGCTTTTACTATCATTTTACTTGAACACATAATTTCCTTTACCTCCTTAGTTGTTTAGGCTAGCTACTTCAACATTTTAGTGTGCTAATTCAAAATGGATCTGATTGTGTTATATTAGTCTTTTTTTCTTTTGTGGAAGCACACATTTTACTGATTTTTTTGTATATTGTATACTTTTGGGTTGTATCATGAATTTGTGACTTACAATATGAAGACTCTGAATTTTGTTTTATTACTCCAGAAAATATTTTTGCCATTGTTACTGTTGTTCTTTTGTTCATTTTATCAGATTGAACTCCAATTATAAATTCTGTCTTTTCAGCAACGCCCAAAATTTCAGTTCCATTATTTTAGTTTTAGCTAGACTCCCTTGAGATTTTATTTTGAAGTAATCTCTACACCCAACATGGGGCTTGAATTTACAACCCCAAGATCAAGAGTCACATGTTTTACTGACTGAGCTAGCACCCCTAGCTGAGCTTCTTTGAATGTGAGCTATACATGTGCAGTTCACTTGAGTAGAGCTCATACTCAGAACTTAGCTCAACCTCTTTCTATGCCTTTATTCTTAGATTTCCTCCTCACGTTCTAGTAGCTGTAGTTGCCCTGAAGTCTGTCCTCTAGTTCTTTAGGCCAGGAAGACTAAATTTTCTTTTCTTTTTAAAAAAAAAATGTTTAATGTTTACTTATTTTTGAGAGAGAGAGAGAGACAGAGAGAGAGAGAGAGAGAAACAGAGCACAAGGAAGGAAGGGGCAGAGAGAGAGGGAAACACAGAATCTGAAGCAGGCTCCAGGCTCTGAGCTCCAGCACAGAGCCCGTCGAGGAACTTGAACTCACGAACCATGAGATCATGACCTGAGCTGAAGTCGGACGCTGACTCAACTGAGCCACCCAGGTGCCCCAGGAAGAGTAAATTTTCTATCAGAGTTTCGGGTATTCTGGGCAGTACTAACTGTGGCTTGTCTGCAAGTTAAAAGGTTAAAATTGGTAACTCACACAATGTCATTTTCTTCTTCTCTGTGTCCATTCCTCTCTAGATTCTTTCTGTTCTATTTACTTTCCAGTGGCTTAGGTAGTTGTTTTTGGTATTTTGTTTGGAGTTCATATGTCCTATCTGCTGGAGGGCTGATGGAAAAGGAATTTAACTGGCAAAGCCAGAAATGAAACTGCTGCTTATTTTCAACCAAGTAAGTTGCTCCCGTGCACTACTTTTTGCTTGTAATTGACCAGAATTTGGTCACATGTTCTTCTCGTAACCAATTATGATTCCCCTTGAGTTTAGAAGATAATCCTGACTTCCATAAATACTTCCTTCTCTGTAAAATATTAGAGTTAGGTTAACAACAGGGATTGAGGGAGAAATTGCTGTTGGAGAAACAATGCCCTCTGAGAGCCACTTTCTCATAGAGGCAGGGATTTGTTTTTCTGGGCCTCTCTTTAATTTGAAAAAAGATACCTTGAATCAGATCTTGGGTGATGCATTAAACAAACAGATGAACAAGTACTAAACTAAATTTTTGTATCAGGTTCTATTTAGAATGGACCCCAGTGGCATCCCAATGGCAGAAAAAGAGACAATCGAGTTTTGATTCTCAACTTAAATATTTTACACTGCTCAGTGAGGCATGAGACATTACTTCTTTACCTCACAGAGGAACTTTTCATTTTTACTTTATAGACATGATAAAGAATAGGGATTCTTATTGGTGGTCATATAAATAAAAAGACTTGATAGAAAAACCATACCTTTTATGTACAAGATTTTTTTGAAAATAACAAAAATATGTAAGAGAAAGATTATGTCCTAAAAGTGCTTGTAATCCTTCAAGAAAAAAAAATCTCTCAAACAAGGTTGACTAATGTTGTAGAGAGCTAAACCAACATAACAACATGTGCACAGAAGATGTAAATAATTCTGACAGAGCCTTGAAGGATATTTTTAATCCATAGGCTTTGAGCAGTATCTTAAAAAAAAAAGAAAAAAAATGAAAAAAAAGATTGTGATAAGGTAATTGGGAAGAGGAATTACAGCCTGAGGAAGCATCATGTACTAATCATGGAAACATCAAGGCTTTGACTGTTAAAAGAATATCGACTAGTTCACTGTGACAACATCACAAAAATGTTAATGGACTAGTGAAAGGTGAAAGTGCGCAGTTATTTGGGGACCAGATCATTCAAATCCTTGAATACAGGATTAAGGATCGGGATATAATAGACATTATCTCTGAAATGAAAAGCCACGCAATGTAGTTTAAAAGGTACACAAATACGTGCACGCATTCAATAGGAGACAGCATAAGAAAAGTGCTACAGCTGTAATTCAAAACAGAGAAGTCATAGCTTACAGACCAGAGATGACATTTTTGGCTAGGATAACCAAGGAGAGCTTTCAGGAAGAGGTAGCAGTTGAAATCTATCTTGAGCAGAACGTGAAGAATGAGGAGTGACCAAGGAGGATAAACTTGAAAGGAGGGCTGTAGGAAAAGCACAGAAAAAGATAAACTCAAAGTCCAAGTGAATTGGACATGTAGATAAAAAGATCATACAACTTGAATTCAGAGAGATCCTTGTTACACCAGCCATTTGTCATAATGAAATTACTGTATTTTATCTAGACTTAGATGCTATTAGTAAATTGGCACCATTTTCTATTTCAGTAAGGAAAAGGCTGTCAATTATAATATTTCCCAGCATTAATTATCAGATACTTCCTAATTGCAGAGATGTCAACATACGAAAACACATATATAAACAAGAAATGTTGAAATATCAAAACAAAAAATCATATCCTTGACTTGTGCCATGAAAATATTCTGCTGGGTTTTTTTTTTCTTTTTGTTACCTTTAAATAAGCAATTCATCTGAGAGTTGCAAACTGGCCAACTTACATAACATTTAATGGCTCTCCAGGTAGTTATTAAAATAATTTTTGCCAAAACCTAGCTGGAGTTGGATATCAGAGAGCTTTCTCAAACGGCAGGCAAGAACAAAATGTTAACATTATTGTGTACTTCGGACAGGATGAGGGAATAAAAACCATCGGTTCAACTCATTTGTGTGATGCTTATATCAGAGTATAAGAGGTCTTTGTGTACCTCTGCTGAATTTCAACAATTCCATTAACTGAGCAGGGCTTCTTCCATACGTGGCCAGAAAAGTGACAGAAAGCGAGTGACATTTTTCTTTTCTAAATTACTCTATTTCCCTCTATCCACTCAGAACATAACAACCTTGGGAGCCTAATTTTATACTGTAAGTGCACATTTCCAATTAAAAGTCACTCTCCTTATGACTCTGACATGCTTTTCTCTATTTGCCTCATAAATTAGTGAACCTGTGGGCTTAACTTTTACATAATGACTCCCAGGGTCGTACCGCATCCCACTTGTCAGACGTTTTGGGGGAGAAAACCAGTTTTATTCTTTCTCTATCAAAATAAAAAGGCAAAACCATCATTATATTTCTGGAAAGAACAGGGACTGCAAAGGTTGTAATGACGTTTCGGAGTGTTGAGCGGCTTTCAGGAGGTTATTATTTTGCTTTGTGTTTGCATTTATCCACAGATTCATTCCAGAGTGATCTAATGGATGACGTTTTACTTTTCTCCTTGGGAAAATGACAAACACACTCTTTCCGAATCGATACAAATGGGAAAAAAGTGAAGCTAATGGAAAATTAACAGCTGACAAAGTATAAATAGACTCATTTAGTAATTAGTTTCTGTCCAGGATATGCACACAACCATGTAAATAAATATGCATATTGAAACTAAGAAGCTATGGAGGCAGCGCCATCTAGCACATGAACTTGTTCAAGGAATCAGGAAACACAGGCAAACTCCCATTCCATTGACGATGTGGCTATGACACTAAATCAATTGTAAAGGGATATTGAAAATGAGATCGTTGATCGACATAACGTTAAATGAATAGTGTGTTTACTTTTTCTTTGAAATGTTTAGAGACTAAAAAACAAAACAAAACAAAACAAAACACAAAACTATGTGACAGATACACGACTCTATTTTGAGATTAAACTTACAAAATATCCCCTCATGAGAATATCATGTGGGATTATTTATGCACTTAAAAGATTTTGGTCTTCTTTTTCTTTATAAATTATAAAAAAAATATGTATATGTTCCAAGATTTTAGAATCAAATATATGTATTTGGTTTAGATAACTTGTAAGGAAAATGCCAGATGCCACATTTATATTGTCTGATACAATTCCACTTGAAGGTATTTTTGTTAAATTTTAAAATAACAAATGAAAGATATACTATGCCTCTTTGTAGTCATATACAGTCTCTAAAATTCTTTTTGGTCTATGGCGTCTCCCTTCCGGTTTATCAACTGTTTGAATAAATAGCTAAATGTATTAACTTAATTTCCAAGGAGATTCATTTCCCTAGTGTGTCACCATATAACATTCTTAATGAAGCATGAAGTTGCCAAATGACAAGTTAGAGGATATACTAATTTGGATGTGTTTGGATGCATGCAATAAAAAACTCAAAGTATTTTATGTTATGAAAAAAATCTATTGTTACACATTGGAAGGTCTGTCAAAAGAGGGCAGCTCCCAGGTGGGTAAATTTAGTGGTTCAATGGCTTCCTCAAAGATTCACGCTCTTTCTGTCCTTATCCTCTTCCATACGTCATGGATTGACTTTATTTCCAGGGCAGCTCTCCTTGTGGATTTCATCTGTAGTTCCATGGAGACCTGACAAATTCCATGAGAGAAGAGGTACGACTTTATCCAGTCTTCCTTTTAAGGGAGTTGAAGACACGGGAGACAGACATTTTTCCCAGAAGCCTCCAGAATGTTCTATGTCTTTATTGACCAGACTTGTTCACGTGCTCATTCTTAGACTGAGTACTGACAAGCAAGAGGAGACTATCACAGCTTCCCAAAGAAGTACACGGTCATATGGAAGACTGTTGAACAAAATACATGTTCTAGGAGTAGGAAAGAGCAGTCTCGATATTTGTTGAGTGGGCACAACATTTAAGATGAGGCAGAGGAAGACAATGGGGGATGAGCTTCAAACAGCGTAACCTGACAATCTGACTTCCAAAAGGTGTACATAATTCACCCAAAATGTCTCATGGACCAGAGTCACTTGGCCTCCTTACTGACTTGGTCACTATTCCAAATAAACTTCCATCAGCCTTACCATACGATACTTACTTCTACTTCACCTTATTTGGTGATGCATTGCTGTAACCTATTTATGTGCTTTAATTTATGTCTTAGCTCACCAGTTAGATTTTTTTAAGTTTAAAAAGTTTGTAAATGTTTTTATTTATTTATTTTGATAGACAGCTCAGGTGGGTGAGAGCGGGGGGGGGGGTGAGGGGGGGAGGCAGGGAGGCAGAGAGCCAGTCCCAAGCAGGCTCCACGCTGTCAGTGTAGAGCCCAACACAGGCCTTGAACTCCGGAACCACGAGATCGTGACCTGAGCCAAAACTGAGAGTTGGACACTTAGCCAACTGTGTCACCCAGGCTCCCCTCACCAATTAGCTATGGAGTCTCTTAAGTTCAGGTCATTATCTTCCTTGCCCTTTCCTTCTCCTCCTTAACTCTTTCTTACTTATCCCTCCCCTTCTTTATATATCTTATGGGCCACTTGTATATATTTTATATCTGAATATTTTGATGGATATTAAGTCTCTGGACACCCTTCTCCAAGGATAGAAGTGAGTCCTTTCCTATGCGCCTGCTCCGGATTTAGCATGGTGTCAAGTTCATGGTAGGTTCTCAAGTGCTTGTTCAAAACTGCGTAAATGAAAGAGGCCAGAGGGTAGTGCTATGGAGCATCAAGCTTGGTGGTGCTCCTAGGTTGAGCAATGAAGGAGACTGCTTATTTGCTTCTCTAGTGAGCCCGAATTTTAATATTTTACGGTCTGAAATGATCACAAAAATGGATCTTTATTGAAACTAAAGCAGTGTTTTCTACAAAATAGACAACCCCTGTGTTTTAGTTCTCCTGCTTTTCAATAGTCTTCGTAAATAAAATACCTGTTCGTGTCACCGTTTATTCCCCTTCCTGTCCAAAAAAACCCCATAAAAACTTACATTACATATTTAGATAGGAGGAAGAAGTCATCTGGGTGATGTAGCTGACAAGGGTTAAAGTCCCTGGTCACTTAACCCGAGCAGCTGAAATCTTTGTTCTTGATTTCGAGAGGGTAAGGAGCTTCACTCATCCTGAAAGTTCTGATCAATAAGCAAATAGAACAAAGAAGAGTGAGACCAGGTTAAGCGTGAGGTCTGCCAAACTGAACTGTTCCTGGAAGGGAAAGCATGTGCTTGGCTAGATACAGAGGGAACATGCATTTCCCATAAAGTTACCCGGCAGCAGAATATAATCCGGTAATAGACAGATATGTGACTCAGGTTTGCTGTCATATCCTGTAAGTTGAAGCTGTTGGGTAGCATCATCCCTGTTGGCAGATATTGCCATCTTCAAACACCAAGGACAAGGACGTTTCTTAGAGTCTACTCTATTCCTCTGCTCCTTCTTGTAGAACCTGCTCATCCTCAGGCCTTTTACATCAATATGTGTACCGGTGATCCTTTCAAATAACATCGGGATGTAGAAATTGAGGGCAAGATAGTTTGAGTTAACATTTCCATATAAATGGAATTTAAAAATGAACGGTATTGGCAGGCTATACCTTCATCTCGGGTGCCCAAATCTTCCTAGGGAGACTCTTGAATTTAAATATGAGCCAAGTTCTTTAAGCAGTATGCTTCTCCAACTTAATTCTCTCATCATCTCATTCCCCAGTTCTGACCATGATAGAAAAACACTCAGTAAATGTAACTGCTATCTCTTGGATATACAAGAAACCCAGGGTCGGGAAGTCTTAGAAGTCAGTATTTAAAATCTGTAATATGTTTCCCTTAAACAACAGGTAATGGTTTCTGAATGAATGTTTTTTTTTTGTTTGTTTGTTTTTGTTTTTTTTTAAATTTTTTTCAACGTTTATTTATTTTTGGGACAGAGAGAGACAGAGCATGAACGGGGGAGGGGCAGAGAGAGAGGGAGACACAGAATCGGAAACAGGCTACAGGCTCTGAGCCATCAGCCCAGAACCTGACGCGGGGCTCGAACTCACGGACCGCGAGATCGTGACCTGGCTGAAGTTGGACGCTTAACCGACTGCGCCACCCAGGCACCCCGTGAATGAATGTTTTTATGGAACATCTTTTCTTCACATGGTTCATGGATGTAATAATTTTGTTCTTAGGGAGCAATAGATTGACCACATAGTAATTGTAGAATTGACATTTTCCAAAGGCTACAGTTCCAGAAGATAGTATATACCAATTTATACATGGAAAGTCAAGAAATATCATTCAGATTTATGCCCTCTTGCATAAATCTTACAACAAGCCACAGATACTCATTCATCTGGAGATGATATTTAACTCAAGTCAAAATATTAGTAGGAAAACAATGAACTTATTATATTAATGACTTCTCAAATAATATTGAAATTTTATAAGATTTTTAAAGTCTTCTAAGATTAAAAAATATCCTAAAATAGACATATTTGTGTGATTAATTTTTAATTGAAAAATTTATACATGTTAGGGGTATTCTTGTAAGAGCTTTAGTTCTGCCAAATAAATTTTGATAATAACTTACTTAATTTTCTATGAAATGGAAAAGTAAGCCATTTCTCACTGAGCTCTATAAAGATTTGAGTAGTGGGTGGGAAAGGACTTACATTTGCCTAAATCATAGTTCATGCTCAAAAAAATTATTCAAAATATATTTTGCTGGTTACTCTTCGGTGGTAAGCAGATGAATGACCCCTACAGAGGTCTACAACCTAATTCCTGGAATCTGTGAATGTTATCTTATGTGGCAGAAGGGAGATTGCAGATGTGATTAAGTTAAAGATCTTGCAATGAAGACATTACACTGGGTTGTCGTGGAGGGCCCAATGTAGTCACAAGGCTCCAAAGAAAAGGGAGAGAGGATAACTGGAGTCAGAAAGAAGTTGACAGATGACAAAGCAGAGGGAAACAGAGTCAGAGAGAAAAGACGCTGTCTCTGACTTTGATGGTGGAGGAAGGGGCCATGAGCCAAAGAACGCAGGCAGCCTCTAGGCTCTAGAAACTGGAAAAGCTGGGGACCCTGGGTGGCTCAGTCGGTTGAGTGGTTGACTTCAGCTCAGGTCATGATCTCACAGTTTGTGGGTTTGAGCCCCACATTGGGCTCTGTGCTGACAGCTCAGAGCCTGAAGCCTGCTTCGGATTCTGTGTCTCCCTCTCTCTCTGCCCCTCCCCCATTCATGTTCTGGTTCGTTCTGCTCTCTCTCTCTCAAAAATAAATAAACATTAAATAATTAAAAAAAAAAGAGAGAAACTGGACAAGGCAAGGAAACCATTTCTCCCCCTAGAAACTCCCTGCTGGCAACTTGATTTTAGCCCTATAGTACCCAATTTTGGATTTATGAACTTCAGGACTATAAAAAAAATCTTCATTGCATTAAGCTACAGAATTATGATAAACTGTTATAGCAGCAATAGGAAACAAATACACTCCTTTCTGTCAAAATTCTACAATTTCTGTGACAGTTTCTCAATTCTTCAGGGTTAGTAGCTGCTCTGTCTGTGAGTCCATACTCAGAAGCGTTGTTAGAAAACAGATAATAGCTTTGTTTCACTGCTTTTTCAATGCAAAAAAAGAGAAAGTATGGGAAGGAAGGATGGAAGAAAAGAAGGAAGGAAGGAAGGAAGGAAGGAAGGAAGGAAGGAAGGGAGGGAGGAAACAAGGACAGAATGAGCCAGATAGAGTGAAAACTATAATAAAAAGGTAAAATCAGCTGATGAGACATTTTAGGGGAGAAAAGGCAAACTTCATTGCTACTTGTAAGAAAGATGAATTTCTGTATAAATAGCTTCTTCAATGTCAAGTGTAATTAAGTCTTAAGTTGTGTAAATACTATCCAGCATTGCTTTAAGGAAATAATGAGAGAAATAAAACACCTGTGTTCTTGTTCTTTTGGGAGAGTGATGTTGGCAAGCAAGATCCAGTCATTTCCAAGAAATAATAGGTGTTCTAGAAAGCAAGTGGAAGCCTTACTTTTGTTTTCCATGGAAGCTCTACCAGTGTTGAATGTCATGGATTCTCATATTTTTGTTTTGGGAGCAATAATCCCTCTGAGTCTCCAGGCAGGGAGCGGAGGCAAATTAAGGAAATACTATCAGAAATAAAGTCCTTCAAAAGATCAAAGAGTTGGGGCACCTGGGTGGCTCAGTCAGTTGAGTGACAGACTCTTGATTTCCGCTCAGGTTATGATCCCAGGGTCATGGGATTGAGCCCCACCTCAGGCTCTGCACTGAGTGTGGAACCTGCTTAAGATTCTCTCTCCCTCCCTCTCTCTCTCTCTCTCTGGGACACCTGGGTGGCTTAGTTGATTAAGCATCCAACTCTTGGTTTCAGCTCAGGTCATCATCTCTGGGTTCATGAGTTCAAGCCCTGCATCAGGCTCCATGCTGACACTGCAAAGACTGCTTCGGATTCTCTCTCTCCCCCCTTCTTTCTTCCCTTCCCCTGCTCATGCTTTCTCTCTAAATAAATAAATAGTACGTAATCTTTAAAAAAAAAGATTCTCTCTCTCCATCTCCCCTCTTCCTTACTTGCCTGCATATACACTATTTCTCTCTCTAAAATTAAAAAAAAAAAATCAAAGGGCAACTGATGGCTCTAGGTTGTGTTGCTTCAGCCTCAGGACAGGACAACTAGTCCTCAATTCTCTCCACCCAGAGGCACCCTTCAGAGCCCTCTCTGTCTTGTGGAGACAGACTGGTTAGAATCTAAATACTTCCATTTCCCACGGAAAAATCATGTGTCGGCCATGTCCTTACTGATTGATGCCATTTAGAGTCTGATTTTGCTTTCCTTAAGAGACAAGTCCAGGACGACTGGGTAGCTCAGTTGGTTAAGTGTGCAACTTCGGCTCAGGTCGTGATCTCACAGTTCGTGAGTTTGAGCCCCACATTGGGCTGTGCTGACAGCTCAGAGCCTGGAGCCTGCTTTGGATTCTGTGTCTCCTTCTCTCTCTGCCCCTCCTCTACTCTCACTCTGTCTGTCTCTCTCTCTCAAAAATAAAATTAAAACATTCAGTTTTTTTTAAAGAAATAAGTCCACGGGAAAAGAAGTAACTTACTCTACATAATTCCTTAATTTTTACTCTTTCTGATAAGCAACTTCTTATAGGGAGAAACTGGACACTCTGGGCCTTCTGTAGAGACACAAATTAACGGAAGATATATTTTGAGATCCTAGAAAAGGAAGTTGGAATCACGGAAGACACAACCTTCTACCCTTTTTACAGATTAGGATAGACACATATGGATAAAAAGGAGTAACTTGATCATAGAGTTTTGTTTTAACACAAAAAGATATGACAACTCCTGTTACTTACTTTTCTTATGCAAGTGTTACTGCCCATTCCTACAAAGAGTTATGCCTTTCTTAGAGGACAGTGACTGCTGAATCAGTTTACCCTTGTGCTTTTAACTTCTATTTTTCCTTTAATATGTAACCACCAGGATCAGAGTAGACACACTTGGTTCCCTGTATGAGATACATCTTTCTCAGGGACCTGCTCTGTCTCATCTTACATGATTCCCAAGGATGAATCTGCACTGGCTCTTTGTATATTTTTCATATTTTGGAAAACTTTCAGTGGGTGTGGCTATGTACATTTACAGACAATGAAAAAAAAATGTATTCCAACAGTTCTGTGTCTGAAGGTGACACTGCTCTGCTACATCAGTGAGCTATTGCTGTGTAACAAAGCAACTGAATTTCAGTGCGCTAAAACCGAAAGCATTGATCATTGCTTAGGGGTCTACAGATCAGCTGGATGGTTCTTTTGGCCTTTGTTAAGTTCAGGCACACATTTGTGGTCAGCTGTCAGTGGCGAATCAGTAGTTCTGCTTGGCTGGGTTTTCACGCATGTTACAGAGTCAATTGGGTGCAGACAGGTTTGAGATGACCTCAGCTGGCTGGAATGTCTTCCGCATGATTTCGCAGTCCATCTGGCTAGCCTGGGTTCCCTCACATGGCACTTTTTTTTTTAAGTGTTTATTTTTTGAGAAAGACAGAGACCATGAGAGGGAGAGAGGTGCTGGGCGGGGGGGGTGCAGAGGATCCAAAGCCACTCTACACTGACAGCAGGGAACCCGATGAGGGACTCAAACTCACGAACCTTGAGACCACAACCTGAGCCAAAGCCGGAAGCTCAAATGACTGAGCCACACAGGCGCCCCTACCTGGCACATCCTTATTTTTATGGCATTCTATTGGCCAAAACAAATCACAAGGTCAAGGTCTGCCTGAGGCAGAGGAAATATATTCCTCCTTTTGAAGGGAGGAGCTGAATGGGGCTGGGGTGGGGGTGGGGGTGGGGGTAGAGCACTGGGAATACTTTTACACTTAATTTGACACAACTCCCTATGTGGAAAAGCTAGTTCCTGCCCTGTTGCTGCTTTAACAAAGAAACTTTTCCTGAACCTGGACTCTGGCTTTGAACACTGGATTTCAATGGTTTTCATCATCCAGATGTAAATCTTTGAAAACATGACCCATCACTTAATTCTTGCTCAGATTTTGCCCCAAATACAGTGAATCAACTGCTCCCAAATAGAATAATAATAAAATAAATCTGGTATGTGGGTTCTAATACTTCAAGTTCATCAGAATATACCTTTGCTTCTGCAGTGCCTTTTATTTAAAATATGTTAAAAAACAGGGGAGCCTGGGTGGCTCAGTCAGTTGGATGTCTGACTTCAGCTCAGGTCATGATCTCGTGGTTGGTGGGTTTGAACCCCGCGTGGGGCTCTGTGCTGACAGCTCTGAGCCTGGAGCCTGCTTTGGATTCTGTGTCTCCCTCTCTGCCCCTCCCCTGTACGCACTCTGTCTCTCTCTTGAAAATAAATAAATGTTAAAAAAAAAAATTTAAAAAAACCCTACCTCATTCTTTAACAAAATATTAAAAAACAAAAACTAATAAAACCTCTGGCTCTTCATCAAATTAGCAAAGAAGTGCATCCCTTTGTTGGCTTCAACAGTAGGCTTTCTACTAATATCAACTATTTCTATTATTATGAGTTCTTTCATGTGCGGTCTATTCTGGATGGGAAACTTTCATTACCTCATGAAGTAAGTAGGCTGCTTCAATTAATAAAGCAAGGACGTTGTGCAGGAAAAATCATGGACAATTTCCATGGACAATAATGCCTCATAGCCAGGAGGCATTATTTGGCACGTAGACCTATCTACCCTCTGAAAGTCAGTGATTTCTTCATGTTTCAGAATGAAATTGCCATTGTTCCTTCGGAGTGAATAGGATTCTTCTTCTCAGAAACCTCAGGTGTGCACTTTTTATTTGATATTTCAGGGTGTCTTTTCCTAATAAGGATATCAGCCAGGGTCTGTCGGGAACCAGCTTCTATCTCTAGCCTCCACGGGCTTTCGTGACTCTCCATGTAATTTTTAAATGAACAATTTCTAAAGGAGCAAACAAGTCTACATAACTCTTGCACACTCATTTCTCCAGAAATTTGCCATTTGTGTCTTAGGAGAAAACCTGCTTCTTTCGGCGAGGCCCCACACAGGCTGTAGAGCAAGGAATTGTTATGTAACCACCAGATTAAAAATCTCACCTAAGGGATATATAAATAGTTCCTAAAGCCATTCTTTGCCTTCTCTCCTTTCTATATTTTTAAAATGTATTTGTAGCCACTAAAGTCTCATTTTCAAATATTTATGCCAAAAAAAAACTGCAGGAAAAGACTTACTTTAATTACGACGCATTCTTGTTAATAGCTTGTAAAGGGCCACAGGCCCCTCTGGGCTTTTCTCTGGTGTTGATTAATTATGGATGCCCTAGACGGATTCAGTTAACCAATGGGGATATTTTTGATAAAGGCTCTTAATCTTTCACAACCTTACTTCTGAATTTCCCTTAAGTGGGAAAAGGGTCTTGCTCTTTTATGAGGCAATAATCCTATACCGTGGTGGATAAACAATAAAAAACAGCTGCAATCTATGTTAGACTCCCTCGCCCCTCCCCACCCCCTTCACTCCCCAGAACTTTAGTTTCTTAAGAGATGAAGCACTGAAGTTATTCCAGCCCGTGGCACGCACCTTCTTTCGTATAACGTCTACCTTGAATTCCTGCTTGCTTTTCTACTCTAGAGAAGCCAGTCTGAGCGACCTCCATTTTCCTTTGTGGAGCTAACACCTAGAAAGACTTGTATGGCGTTTCTCCACTGGGCCTGAGTTGCTCTCTAGCATTAAGAAGTACTCTTCCTCGTCATAATGATAGCTAGCCTCTTCTGAGCTCTTGCCATGTGCCAGGGAGAGAAGTTGAATGGGATCTCTGAGGAGGAGACTACTCAAAGGTCTTGCTTGAGGGAAAGATTTGAGAAATCAGTTCTGAGTCAAAGGCAACCACTCCCTCCTACCTGCCTTTTTTTTCCGCCAAACAGTCCTTTTAACTTCTTGGGGAAAAGCTGTTTCTTGTTATGGTTCTTATTGTTACGTTGCCCAGAGATGCAAAGGTTTTGCTGTCTGTGGTTCTCCAAGGGGTGCTGGGAGTGATAGAACGTCAGCTCTTCATACTTTGTCTATTCGTTCCCTCCATATTCCCTAGTCCAGACCTTTCCTCGGTCGTGCCAGGCTAGCTGGCTGGCTGCCTCCTTCGTTAGGGCTTTTCCTCAGGCATGATAGGCTGTAACTCTCTACAATTTGCCAAGATTACCTTGGACACTTTCTTTCTTTCTTTCTTTCTTTCTTTCTTTCTTTCTTTCTTTCAAGTTTATTTTATTTATTTTTTGGGGGGTGTGGCACTAATGGGGGCCAGGCAGAGAGGGAGAGAGAGAATCCCAAGCAGGCTCTGCCCTGTCAGCACGGAACCCTATACAGGCCTTGATCCCACAAACCATGAGATCATGACTTGAGCCGAAATCAAGAGTCCGATGTTTAACTGACTGAGCCATCCAGATGCCCCAACATCCCCTTTCTTTCAAGACGAGTTTTGTCGAACTTCCTTCCCCTCCTGATGCCTCCCCCAACCACCCAGCCAACATACACTCACTTCGCCACTGTGCATTTATACCTTTTTATTCTGTTCTCTGAAATTGTAAAAAGGCCCCAAGAAAGAGAGGGGATGGGGTTGTCTGATTTAGTGAATAAATATACAGGACACCCGGTTGCATTTTAATTTCGGATAAACTACGTTAAAAAACATTTAGCATAAGTATGTTGCATGCGGTATTAGGGATATACTTATGTTAGAAAAATTTTATCTGAAATGAAGATGTAACTGGTGTGAAAGAAGATTCAAATGGAGGAAGTTATGGCTTAAAGAGTCATCTTAAAATGGAGTCAGAGGGGGGCGCCTGGGTGGCTCAGTCGGTTGAGCGTCCGACTTTCAGCTCAGGTCACGATCTCGCGGTCTGTGAGTTCGAGCCCTGCGTCGGGCTCTGGGCTGATGGCTAGGAGCCTGGAGCCTGCTTCCGATTCTGTGTCTCCCTCTCTCTCTGCCCCTCCCCCGTTCATGCTCTGTCTGTCTGTCTGTCTCAAAAGTAAATAAATGTTAAAAAAAAAATTAAAAAAAAAATGGAGTCAGAGGGCCATTTGGCAAGTGGGACCTAGGCACATCTTTCTTAAATTCTCAGAATTGTTTCTGAACTCAGCTAAAAGCCAAGGCATCTGCTACATGTTAGTATTGTCATAAATGGACCCTCTGCTTAGCACTAGCCCTAGCGACCAATCATGTATAGATCGGCGTAACTGTAGATATACAAGCACCACGCATATTTTGTTCAAAATGACTTATGTAAATTGCCCCACCCTCTTTAAATAACCTCAACTTCCTTTGTCTCTCCAGAGAGCACTGTCGATTTCCTTCAACTCTGGGTCAGTCTCCCAGACTGCAATCCCTAAGACTCCAAATCAATGCGCACGTTTTAACTTGCAACTTGCAGTTGTGTCTTTCGCGGGTTGACCCTGGGCATCACATAGTTTATCTGGCCACCTTAAGAGGGGTGTCTTACCTACTTGCACATTCAGGTTGCTATCTTTAAGTAGAAACTTCTCCTAGGTTCATGGTCTTTCTTTCCTTTCTTTAGCAGTCCCAACTGGCAAGACTGTATGGGAGTGGGCATAAGGTAATTTTTGACTTCATGATCTTTTCATTTCTGTGGTAGCTCTTTAGTTATATTACCACTTGCTCGAATAAAATATAACATGTGGTTACTCTGACCTTCTTCTGCCTTTTTCTGGGACAGTAATAACCTCAAGGCTAAAATCCACGAGCTTGTAGAAAGATACTTAAAGTTTATACAGAATGCTTTCTGAAGTTCAGGCTCGGTAAAAACAGGACTTTCATACATAGTTAGGCAATTGTACCAGAAGAGTAAAACAAGGTCGTAGTTTCTTTTTTAATGATTTTAATTACTCTGGGTCACTTTCACTTAGCTTATGCATACATGCTCGTTTACTGGAATAAGAAAAAGAGCATAGCTATGTAGTTATATATGCAGATGGAATGATTTTATTGTCATGAAATGGAATGGATTTAATTGACAAGAAGCCATGCTGTTAAATTACTGTGAGAAAAACAAACAAACAAGTATTCTAGAAATTTTCAGTGGGTGCTCCACATCATTTATCCAATTTGTGTACCTAAATGCTTTGAAAAACTAATTGATACTTTCATTAATTTTTAAATTAATTGTTCAAACCTTTTAATTTGGAGGGACACCTTAAATTTATATTGCTTACTATTTGACAGGCTCTGACTGTTGATAAATTGTGTGTGTTTAATAATCTAAGATGATTGTTTGGTTACATTAACTTTATAATTTTCCTGGAGTGAAGTTATTGCCACAGACACTGTGGGGCTGAAAGTTGGGGGGTCTTGATTGGTCATTGGTTTACTTTTTGAAAGTGGAACCAGAATTGGTTCTAGATGATATTTTAGACCGTATCAACAAGTCCTTCCTGGGGTCCCTCCGTGCGGAAGCAGGTGAATTCTGTTTAAGCGTCTGTCTGCATCAGATTCTTCATTTCCCAGAAGACTTCTGTGTGGGATAGCTGGATTCCAGATTCTCACAGGAGTATACAACCTAGAACTTGTCATTACATAACACTTTGCCAAAGCTCAGGCAAGAAAAGCACTACAAATGGACAAATACTGAGGGAATTTTCCATGCATCTACTCCTTTATGATCCAAACTCAATCTGCAATGTCAGCCAGAACACTATAGAACTTGGCACTCATCTGGGCCATTTTATATTATTTAGTTTAAATTGGCATCCTCACCCCCGTTATACTTTTCTTTATTCTCATGTGAATAATTCCCAAAGAAACAGTGTTATGGAAATCATGATTGTATTCACTGGAAGGATTTTGTTGACGGTGTTGTGCACTCCATTACCCAGAGTCCTCTTTTTTTTGCAAAGACCCAGAGATTTCTTTTGAATCCTAATACCAAGTTACCTATGGAAATCTATCTCTACCTATTTCCTGAATACTATACATCTTATGACATGTTTATATCTCTTCAATGTTTGCTGGAAAGCTCAGAGCAAAACTTAAAAATATTGAGCAAAATTTGGCTCCAAACTAAAGTTGTTTTCAGGTTTAAGTTCAGTACTCAAGACATGCTGTTTTTTGTTTGTTTGTTTGTTTTTGGCTTTAATCTCATCCCAGATTTCATTTTACTTTCATTTTCTTTGTCTTCTAATTTCCTCACCTATTTTTCCTTACAGATTTTATTTTTTTAGAGTAGTTTTAGGTTCATAACAAAACTAAAAGTCAGAAGCAGAGATTTCACATACATTCCCCTGCCCAACACACGCGCATAGCCTTCCCTGCAATTAACGCCCCCGCAGAGTGTTCATTTGTTACAGTTGATGAACCTTCATGTGGGTTCATTCCTGATGTACATTCTGTGGGTTTAGACAAATGTATAATGACACGTATCCATCCTTCTAGTTCATACAGAGTAATTTCATGGCCCTAAAAATCCCCTGTGTTCCGTCTATTAATCCCTCCCTAACTGCTCCATGGTTTTGCCTTTTCCAGAAAGTCATACAATGGGAATCATGTAGTAAGTAGCCTTTTTCAGATTGGCTTCTTTCACTTAGTAGCATGCATTTACATTTCCCCGGTGTCTTTGCATGGTTTGATAGCTCATTTCTTTTTGTCCCTGAATAATTTTTCATTGGGTGGACTGTGGTGTGTTTATCCATTTAGCTACTGAAGGACATCTTGGTTGTTTCCAAGTTTTGGCAATTACGAATGAAGCTGCTATAAACACTGTGTGCACGTTTGTGTGCGGACATAAGTTTTCAGCTGCTTTGGGTAAACATCAAAGACTATGATTGGTGGACTGTCTGATAAGATTATGTTTAGTTTTATAAAAAAAAAAAAATCACCAAACTGTCTTCCAAAATGTCTTCCAAACTTTCTGTTCCCATCAGCCACGAGCCAGAGCTCCTGCTGCTACACATCCCCGCCAGCATTCATTCCCACCTATTTTTAAGGCCTTTCAGGGGCGCCTAAGGCGGCTCAGTCGGTTAAGCGTCTGACTTCAGCTCAGGTCATGACTTCATGGTTCATGGGTTCAAGCACCACATCGAGCTCTGTGCTGACAGCTTCTGATTCTGTGCTTCAGATTCTGTGGCTCCCTCTCTCTCTCTGCCCCTCCCCTGCTTGTGCTCTCTCTCTCTCTCTCTCTCTCTCAGATAAATAAACATTTAAAAAAAAGACCTTTCCTTTTTTAATTATTTATTAATGTATATATTCATTTTAAAGATTATGCATTTTTAAGTAATCTCTACACCCAACATCGGGCTCGAACTTACAACCCCGAGATCAAGAGTCACGTGCTCCACTGACTGAGTTAGCCAGGTGCGCCAGCTTTCAGTTTTTTAGACATAGAGATTAAAGAGATTATATGTAAGACATTAAAAAATACAGGCAATTAAAAGAAACCAGGTCAATTAAAATTAAAATTTCAAATTTTAAAAACTGAAAAATATCAGTAGAAGGAAAACCTTCAACACATTTGTTGTGTATCTCTACATATGTGCATGCATGTATACACACGTATATATGTAATTTAAATCATACATACTTTGTACATATTTGTCTTGTACATATTTTTGTAAAGTGATTTTTTTTTTTAATTTAAAAATCAGTTACATTTCCTCTGGGCACCTGGGTGGCTTAGTCGGTTAAGCATCTGACTTCTGCTCGGGTCTTGATCTCGTGGTTTGTGAGTTTGAGTCCCATGTCGGGCTCTGCGCTGACAGCTCAGAGCCTGGAGCCTGCTTCAGATTCTGTGTCTCCTTCTCTCTCTGCCCCTTCCCCTCTCGCACTCTGTCTCTCTCAAAAATACATAAACGTAAAAAAGTCAGTTACATTTCCTAAATATGGCTACATGGCCACATGACATTGTATTTAATGAATGTGTTTTAATTTGTTTAAATATTCTTTTATACTGTTGGTCATTTGGGTAGTTTCTAGATTTTGGTTGTTAAAAATAACCGTGTCAAATTCTCTTTGTAACAAATCTTTGTGCACTTTATCCATGAATATGCCCTTATCTTCATGGTCTGAAATGTGACTGTGCATCAAAATTATTCTGCCTAATAAATTCTTTTCATCTTTTGACACAAACAAATTTCATCCGTTCTAGAATGAATTTCCAGGGAAGCCTAAGTCCCCTAACCTAAAGCGAGTTATGTTTTCCCACATGTTCTCATAGACTTTTTATATATCCTTGAACGATGTTAAATTCTTTTTTAAAATATCTATTTGAAGAACCATATACTGTACAAAAATGACATTTAACCTGTAATGTGCATCCAAACAATATTCTTGTGGAGTTAATTAATACACTCTAAATTTTGCCTTATCTGAGGATGTAGAAAACCCCAAGAGAACATCACTGTCCATCTGACAATGAGAAAAGTCTGGATGATCTACCAAGCCATAACTGTTTGTTTGTTTGTTTGTTTTGTTTTATTTTATTTTATTTTGCTTTGTTTTGAGCTCAGCAGAGAGAAGATGTCTCATGGCAGCCGAATATACTGAATTCCAAAGACAATAAGCCATTCCAAGGGATTATTGACACATGCCTTGTTTTGCTTCAAAAGCATGAGGAAGAGGTGGCCATTATAGAATCTAATGAGAAGAAATCAGCTAAAATTTTAATAAATTCCTAAGGGTCAAGTGTGGGCTAGTGTTTCCCTTTGGAATAGCTGGAAGTCTCAGACACAAGGGTAGTTTGTATTCATTTTCAAGCTCTTTTCAAGGGCCCCTGCTAGATACTCAGAATTGGAAGGAGTCCCCTTAGTAGCAGAGACATGCGAGAGGTGATCAGTGGCCACTGGAGGGCAGGCATGGAAACAACTCACTTCTCAGATCCTTCTCTGAAGGAAACAACTCACTTCTCAGATCTTTCTCTAAAGGAAAGGGCACAAAACACTCCCCAAAACTCAGACAAAAGATTCATTGCTTCCATGCAAGGGCTAGAGATGAAAAAAATTCTAGAAGGCAGGAAACCCTCATAGAACCTGGACCCTACAGGAATACAAAACAGAGTTCTTCTCCCTCTGGAGAGTGAAGGGAAAATCTCTGTTGCCCCAAATCTACCATAGAAACAAGAAAGAGTTACCTGTCATGGGCAGAAGAAGCAGGAACACTGAGAAAGACCCACCCCCGGGAAACCTGGGTGGCTCAGTCAGTTAAGCATCCGACTTGGGCTCAGGTCATGATCTCATGGTTCATGAGTTTGCCAGGCTCTGCGCTGACAGTGAGAAGCCTGCTTGGGATTCTCTCTGTTCCTTTCTCTCTGCCCCTCCCCCACTGGTGCTTTTTCTCTCTCTTTCAAAATAAATAAATAAACCTGGAAGAGAGAAAGAAAGAAAGAAAGAAAAGAAGAAGGAAGGAAAGGCCCATACCCAAGGCCCAGGTGCAGAAATTAGACCAGAAGAATCAAGAATTTCCCTGTTTTCACCACAAGGCTACTACCAGATAACAAAAAAAACAGTATATAGTTTGTCACCGGGGAAGGGGCAAAGGCTTGGAGAGTCACCATGTGGTGCATTCATGGACATTGTTCAGGAGAACAGGAACACCAAGAAAAACATTCTGGCCCAGTCAACGATAACAACCGCTCACAACAAAAGGGCTCTGATGTTTGTGGTTCACTGAGGGCAATGACAGCAATGACAGTGCACGAACCCTCAACCTCTGAACAGAGTGATTCACGCTTCCCTCCCCATCTTCACTCACACGTACAACAGCCTGCCCCAAAGAAGACGAATACCTTTCTTCAAGAATGCATACTATTTCCTTTAGTCTTCACTGATACTCTACACACAAAACTTGGCATCAATAAAATATTAGGACACAAAAAAGCAAGATAAAAATCAGACTCACTGACACTGGAACTCTTCGTCAAAACCTTATAATTGAGATGGTATAGAATCTAGAAGAAAGGGTGGACAAAATGCGTAAATGCTTAGACAACTTTAGAGTGGAGATGAGAATCACAGGAAAATTCTAGAAACAAACTACCTAGTATCCAAGGTGAATAATTTCTTCGATGGGCTTTTCAGCTGACTGGAACTGCTAAGTGAGTAAGTGAATCTGAAGGGATTCAGAAATTAACCGAACGGAAACAGAGCGAGAAAAAATGAACACTAACACAACACCAAGACAGAACAAAGCATCTAAAAACTGTGATCTAGTGTATGTATCACTGGAGTCCCAGAATGAGAAAACAGAAAGAATAGGATGAAAAGAATAACTGAAAACATGATGGACAAGCATTTTCCTAAATTAAAGAAAGCCCACAAACCACAAATCTATGAATTTTAAAGAAACCTTAATAGGATAAGTATTAAGGAAGTCAAACTTGAGTATATTATACTTAAACCAGGGACAAAGAGGAAATCTTACAGGCATCAGAGAAAAAAGAAACCTTACATACACAGAAACAAAACTGTACATTTACTCAGACTTCTTTCTGGAAACTCTGTGTGTCAGTTTCCCAGGCCGACCTAAACAAATTACCACCAACAGGGTGGCTTAAAACAAAAGAAATTTATTCTCTTACAGTTCTGGAGGTTACAAGTCTGAAATGAAGGTGACAGCCGGCAGTGTTCTGTCTCTTGGACAGAAAAATGCTTCCTCTGGGGGCACCTGGGTGGCTCAGTCGGTTAAACGTCTGACTTCAGCTCAGGTCATGATCTCACGGTCCGTGAGTTCAAGCCCTGCATCGGGCTCTGTGCTGACAGCTCGGAGCCTGGAGCCTGCTTCAGATTCTGTGTCTCCCTCTCTCTCTGCCCTTCCCCTACTCACACTCTCCCTCTCTCTGTCTCTCAAAAAAGAATAAATATTTTAAAAAATGTAAAAAAAATGCTTCTTTTGGCTCCTGGTGATTGCTGTAATGCTTGGCATTCCTTGGCTTATGGCCGTATCCCTTCCATTTCTGCAGCTGCCTTCCTGTGACCATCTTCCTCCTACATGCTTCTGTGTCTCCACACGTCCCTCTCCTTATAAAGACACCAGCCATTGGATCACAGCCCACCCTCATCCAGGATAATCTTGTCTTAACTTGATTGCATTTGCCATGGCCTGATTTCCAAAGGTAATTGGGGGTAACTGCGTTTAGGATTATTACATATTTGGGGGGCACGATTCATCCCATCATAGATATCCAAGGAAATTTTAATTAAATGAGTTTGTAATAAATGTTTAGATGTTAGGGGAATTAATTCATTAATTCCCTAAATTTTGACTAATTGCTCATGTAAGTCTTCTGGGAAGATTTAATGGAATGTAGTTCAGTGTATAAAAACAAGCTGTTTGATACACTACAAGATAAATTTTCATTACATCAAACAAAACTGCAGAATGAACAACCCAAACATCTTGAACCTGAATCTTCGCATGTGGGGCTTAGTATACATAATCTTGTACTCTTAATGTCCTCAGAGGATGTTGACCTACACACAGGGTTAGGAACTACTGTGTTAGGCTGTGGGCCCATAAGAAGGCAAAGACCCAATTTAGTATGCCTGAAAACTGACCTTGTACTTCCTAGTTATTTGTGAATGAATCAATGAAAGAAGGAAAGACTTTTGGAAAAAAAATTCACCCACTGTCATTTCAAATACAAATAAATGAAACCAATCTTTCCCAACTTTTGTAATACTTATATTCTGAGTTTGTTTTGTTATTATTTCATTGACTCATATTCTGAACTCTAAGTTTCTAGTTCTGGTGACTATCCTATCTTTTCTAATGCTCTGTTTGAAAAGAAGTGTGTGTGTGTGTGTGTGTGTGTGTGTGTGAGAGAGAGAGACTATTAGTTGTATGTATTAAAGATGATCCGTAGAAACATAAAGAATGTACTGGTGAACCAATCCGTTTCTAGGCTTATAAGCAGCTAGTGTGGTGTCTGAAAAATGACCATAATGAAGAGCTTTTATTTTCCAGGCCCTGTGGCTGTGTGATGTCATGGCCCAAGGTGAGGGTGTCTTCATTCTAATGCCTCCTTTTGTCCCAGAGGCAATTTTTGCGTTAGTTACCCCAACTGACATTGGAATAAATTCAGTGATGTTTTATTCATGAAAGTAGATCTTGTGAATATAGCTCCCAATACACCAGAGAGACAAAAATATCGCTACGATTGCACCTAAACTAATCTGTAGTTGTGTAACAAATTGACACATAAATTAAATTTCCACTGCTAATGGCTGCTTAACTCTATAATCATACTCTAGTTTGGAAATCTGCTCAAGTAATTAATTTAGCTCAGCTTTGTTCATCAAAGATCACTGGAAACATCAGGACTTCTATTTTTAAACAATATCCATCACACCCAAGGAAACTTTTAAGGTTAAACCAGTAACTCTTGGGGCCATCCATTCGCTTACATTTTATTAAGTTTTAATGAATTTCTAGATACTTCTTTTTTTTTCTTAAGACTCGATTTATCCCACTGTGGACGTGTCTCCACCACCTCACCTTTTTCTTTTCATTCTCTATTGAGAAGTCATCGTTGTGCTGAAAAACTTTCTGTTTTTCATACGTTTGATCTTTTAGGTGGTGGGGGAGTCCTCGCTGAGACAGTGGTTAGAAAAATCACCGTCTTTCATCTTTGGTTTCATCTTCTGAAAAAAAGAATTGAGCTATTTTACCAGCTGTTCTGAGCTGTTCGAATGTCCTCTGGGGAGAAAAACCAGTTGCTTTCAAAGCTCTGAGGAGTATCCAAAATGCTCCCGGGCTCAAGAAAGTAAATAAAAGGCAAAGCAGAATTTCAAAGACTGCTCCAGGAGCCCAAGACAAAGTTTTAGTCACTGTGAGAATAACTGAGACACAAACCTGTGGAAAAATAGAGTAAAACTTTGGATTGCAAATGACTGGTTCTGTGAGTGTTTCACAAGACGAACAAACATTTCCAATACATTTTAACTGGATAAAAGAGCGATGTCTTGCAGTAAGAGGAGTACCTGATGCTGAACATCACATGACCACAACTTAGCCAATGGTTCTCTCTCTCTCTCTCTCTGCGGGATTGTGGGTGATCGTCTCCCATGATCAGATGCTCAGTCTCAGGCTGGGATCTTTGGCAGAAATCAGAGATATTTTTCAGAACATTGGAAGGTGCCCACAACTGGCACTAGTATTTTTTGTCACTTCAAAGCACATGGACAGTCTTTTGTTTTTCCAGACAAGAGTAAGCCTAGGAATGCTTTGCTTCATTCTAGGTCAGGCTGCCTGCAGATAGAGACCCTTTCCTCTGCTCCCTTTTTGCCAGTTGCATGAAATACAGTATATGACAAGAGTTTATTAATGCTGTACTGTAGCCAACATCCGTTAGTAATAGTGAAAGTCGTCCCACGCAATAACCCTCCTCTCTCTTGCCTCCCTCACACCAGCCACAAAGGCTTGGAAAGGGAACTGTAGGCTAATTTGTTTTTCTTCATATTTTGTGTTTTCTTTATTATTTTGCATTATATTATAGTATTGCAATCACTTTTATGTGAAGTTTTTGGGTTGTGGAATGAATCATCCGAGTTTCCATTATTTCTTACGGGGAAATTCACTTTGACATACAAGTGCTTTGGATTACAAGCATGTCTCTGGAACAAATTACGCTTGTAAACCAAGGTTTTACTGTATAGACAAAAATCAGGAAGACCGTCTGTTAATTTAGCCTAAGTGTAGGGATACCATTCATGGTCCTGATGAGGTACAAGACAAAAAGAAAATATGTGTGCTGTCTTTCCAGAATTCATGAGGTTGAACTTCAAAATAGGATTCCCTGATTCCTGCAATAGACTGTAATCAATGGACCCAATCTTGGAGCTGCTCTTTAATATCTGTTTATAGGTTCTTATTTTTACAGCAGGTTCCTATCTTGTCTTCCAAATTCTGCACTAGCCATTCCAAATCTATCCTGCATGCTCACGTAAACAATTAAAACGTGAAACAAAGAAACAAAGTTTATGGAAGATATTGTTCTCCTGATAACATTCTGTGGTACAGAGGCCTCAAGATGGCCTCCAATTATCCCCTCCTTCCAGGAGTCACAACCACGTGTAGTTTTTTCTTACACTGACTTGGGTTTGTTCTGTGTGATCAGTAGTACATAGCAGTAATGATGGTATTTCACCTGTCAGATTAGACTTTGCAAGATTATTGCTTTCCTCTTGGGTGTTATCTCTTGGTAGCTGTCTCACTTTCCGTCTCTGTCTCTCCTCTCTCCCTCAACTTCCTCTGGGGGAGACCAGCTACCATGTGGTGAAGACACTCCGGCAGCTCATAGAGAAGTCCATGTTTCAAGTTACTGAGGCCTCCCGACCACCACAGGAGTGAATCTGGAAACAAATCCTTTAATTCCAGTCAGGCTTTGATCTGAGAGTGCAACCCAGTTGATGGCTTGGCTGCAACCTGAAAGTTCCTGATCTAGAACCATCCAGCTAAGTCACTCTCAAAATCCTCCCCCCTGCAGAAACTCTGTGATAACAAATATATACTGTTTTAAACTGCCGGGCTTGGAGTAATCTGTAATATGTAACTAACAGAGATTTCTTAAAACAACACAAAACAAAACACCTGTAAGTGTCTCATTACTTCCGATTCTCTCAACATTAAACTTATCTGCCTGCTTTCATGTCTTTCCAGATTATGCCCTTTTTAATCCGCTTTATTATATTCACTGCATGGGAGTGCTTTATACTTGCCAGGGCAGAAAACTTTCCCTCCAACTGCTACAGCGTATATCCTCCTTAATTGCATATATACCCCTCCTTCTGTAACACCTTTTCTCCTCATTTCCTCTTACTACTTACATGGTGTCTATCTTTTAGAACCAACCTCCTTCTTGAATTCTTCCAGAATAAACCCGATCACTCAAATCACCTTCTTGTCAGACTCTATCATACGCTTAAGACCATGTTTTCTATTGCTTTTCAAAAATTGTTTACAGTATGTTGCACAACACTTGTTGGTTGACTGAGAGTAAAAAAAGACCAATTCTTTGTTTTATTAGCATGGAAATACAATCGGGAATACTTAAAACTTCTAAGAAAGGCCCTGAACTTTATTTTATACACAAGTTTAACTGTCTTTATCATAAAATGTTTTGACTAGAATTTACAAGAAATAATTACAGGTCTGCGTATCAGAGGATGAGATCCTTCAATCTAGAAATGATTTCATGCACCACTGTATTTCCTGAGTCTAACACAGTGCCTGGCATGAAACATTAATAACTTTATCAAAATGGAATGATTTGATCTCTACTGCCTTTTCTCTTCCTACCTGCTCATCAGGGAAGATAATAATAATTTGTGAAGTTACTGAAAAAGGAAAGGAAAGGAAACAAATGAGGAGTGCATTTAATCTATAAATTGGGTAATTGGTAACTATGGGGTGAAGGGTAAAATCCACTCTATATTCATATACTTGTCATTGATCTTTAAGGGCTGATTGATGCCACATATGCCCGCTGAAGTTGTAGACAGTATCCACGTGCTTCCCACCTGACAAATAAGGAATACGAGGTGTAAATTTGCAGGGTGTAATTCACTAACATCCAAACCAACACTTATGGGAGCTGAACTAAGAGCTCTCTCTTCCAGTGTACCACTGCCTTCTTACACGCTTGCTTCCACTGCAAATATGATTGGTGACATCCTTTCAGTTGCCTCTAAAATCTTTGCCATGATTTCCAAGCCTTTCACGTATGGATTCAGACCTACGTCACAGTGAACCTGGACGTCAGATTTAATTACATGCCTCACAAATAGGATTGGCAGACGTAACAAACAAAAATGCGGGAGACCCGGTTACCTTTGAATTTCATATGAACCACAAATGGTTTGTCGTGAGTGTAAGTGTATCTCACGCAACATATGGAATATACTTATCCTAAGATAGCTTATGTGTTGTCTGTCTGAAATACGATCGCAACTGAGCATGCTGTACGTCATCTGGCAACCCTCCTAATGTTCATGTCCTTCTCCTTTGTCTTTCACAATTATCTCCGCTTCTACATCGAAATCTTACCTACCACTTAGTGCCAAGTGCCAATGCCTCCTACGCTTTGCAGAGTTTATGGTTGTCCTGGAATAAGCAAAAGCTCTCCTATCTCATTACTTTCATCGAATTTGTGTATTTGGCGAGCTTAGAAATAGCAGAATATCGTCTTCCTCTGAATATAAACCCATAAAAACAGTGCTCATGAGGGGAATTTGATTGACTTTGAAATATCACCTAAACAATTGATTACAAGTCCAGATAATGAATGTTTTTATAATATTATAATAAAGCAAGCCGTAGTGTCTCAGTGAACTATCTGATTAGCTGGCAAAGTGCACTGTGCTATAGCAGTTTTTACCCTTAGCTATTGGTCACCAGTAGTTACTTTTTTCTCCAACATTTTTTATCATATATACTAATTAAGCATTGTAAACATCCTCTCTCTCTCTCAAAATAAATAAACTTATTTTTAAAATTTAAATGCATGTAAGAGATAGATGATTGATAGATAGATAGATAGATAGATAATTAGATGTATCTCAGGTTCTTGATTCACTTTAATGGAGCCAATACTGGAAATTATAGGTGACATGTGATTAATATGGTTTATGGTTTATTAATATGATTTATATGGTTTGAAAGGAGCTCCAATCACCACACCCATATGAAAAAAAAAAAAGAAAATAAGAGAAAAAAAAGATCTGACCAGATACTAAAGGATGGAAGAATGAATGCCTCTTTCCAGATTGGGGATTAAAAATAAAATGAAATTGGGGCGCCTGGGTGGCTCAGTCGGTTAAGCGGCCAACTTCGGCTCAGGTCATGATCTCGTGGTCCGTGAGTTCGAGCCCCGCGTTGGGCTCTGTGCTGACAGCTCAGAGCCTGGAACCTGTTTCAGATTCTGTGTCTCCCTCTCTCTGACCCTCCCCTGTTCATGCTCTGTCTCTCCCTGTCTCAAAAATAAATAAAACGTTAAAAAAATTAAAAAAAAATGAAATTATTACAGTAAATATATATTCATATATGCTACTGTTTTAACTCAATGGCATAAATCAGTGACTAACTACTAGTTCTTTTCACACCAAAAATGTACAAAAGTTAAAATATTTATTGGCATATTAAATCTATTCAATAATATTAACATATCTAAAGAACAAAAAGATAGGAACAGAAGATTCTCATTCACATAGTTACTTTGAAATAAGGAAGACAGAAATATTGAACTCAGTAAGGGGCGTTTCCCCGTGTTCAGGGCAGAAGAAATCTTAATTTATGCATTTTGAGTATTGCCATTGGCAAGCTTATCATTCTACTGAAGACTCTTCAGCTCTTAAACTTTTTCATGATGTCTTAGCTGAGGACTTGTGGTCGATGTATTTAATTTATTTTCCTCTTATTATACTTTTAAAAATCCCAGCCTTTTATTTTGACTTTTATTTGACTTGCTACCTAACCTATTTATCAGGATAGGCTGTGGCTAAACCGAGGATGGAGATTTCGTTTCACTGTTTCCTGAGACTTCTCTCAACTCTGATTTTCTAATCTCTATCCTAGTGTGTGCGTGTGTGTGTGCGTGTGTGTGTGTGAGTGCTTGTGTGTTACTGAGTGTCGGTTTCCCCGGTTCTTATACTGTCAAAAGGAAACCAAATCCTGCAACTTGTCAACCTATCTTAAGTACTTCTGTTTCCCACCAAACTTAGCAGTTTCTCTCAATAACACAAACACAACCATGGCAAACTTCCACAGGGTGGTTGCATGTATAGTGGTGATCATAGAACCTTCCAATGGATAATTACCCGCGTGCACAGTTTATCTCTCCTACTGCCTTTTAAAGTGCTCCCTGGCAGAGATTAACGTCTTCTACATCGTTGTTGTGCCCCATGAGCCCAGTGGAGTATCCGGAACATAAGTTGCGTATTGAATGTGTTTGAGCTAAACTGAACTGATAAACTTCTTGGTGTTCAGCATCTAGTACTTAAGGCAGGAGATGTCCTGCACTTAAGCATGAAAGAATAGTTACAGCTTAACTACTGAAAGAAAACTTTAAGGAAAAGCCATTTCTCTTTGGCATGCTGGAAAGGGCCTTCTTCTTCTCTCCCTGACATGCTATCCTGTTAAAATGAAACATCTTTCCCTTTGGGCCCATGGACCAGCAAGGCAGCATACTTAATTGTAAGACAGTGATGACTGCCCTTGAACCTTCTTGGCCCTGAAGGTTTCTCTTTTCTCTGCAGGAAAGCATGTGAGATTCTAAGATAGAAGAGAAAGCAAAAGGCAAGAGGTAGAAGGACTTTAGGGTCTGTCTTTTATCTGCCAATCAGGAATTTTTGTTCTTATTAGGGAAATAACTTGTTGGCCAGGATGTATTTACTTAAACTTGGTATAAAAATATAGTTGTTATTAAGGCACAAGCAGGGGCACACATTAGCATTAGAACGTATATACATTCAAAGAGCTTTGCATGGTGTATCAGTTAATTCAGATGCAAAACTACCCTCTGTTTTCCACTCTTCTGTTCTGTCATCTGCTGGTCTGAGGCAGGCCACAATGAGAAAATTACCCTAACCTTTACACCAGTTTCCTTTGGGAACGGTATTTCAGATGGCTTCCCTTAAGTTCAAGGGCTTAAATCTACTTTTATATCTTCTCCCACAGTTAATGGAATGTCCTCTTCAGGCTCATCTCTTTTCTCTACTCTCATTTCGTATATTTCAACCTTCATTTTCATTCTTGCTTCTCAATTTTAAAGCATATCCCTTTCTAGCAGTAGTAAATTGTTTTTGTTTCTTTTTGGTTCAACTATCGATTTAATATATTTTATTTTTTATTTTTATTTATTTTTTTTCAACGTTTATTTATTTTGGGGACAGAGAGAGACAGAGCATGAACGGGGGAGGGGCAGAGAGAGAGGGAGACACAGAATCGGAAACAGGCTCCAGGCTCTGAGCCATCAGCCCAGAGCCCGATGCGGGGCTCGAACTCACGGACCGCGAGATCGTGACCTGGCTGAAGTCGGACGCTTAACCGACTGCGCCACCCAGGCGCCCCCGATTTAATATATTTTAAATATTCCTTCCCACTGCTTCAATTTTCTCTATAGCCACACGGAGCGTCTCGACTTATCTGTTTTGGGTTTGGTTTTGTTTTGTTTTTTAACTACTTTTATGTCTTTTTGTCTCAATACCTTCTATTTAAATTACAGGTGAAATGTGAACGACTCTCTTGTCCATATGCTATGTTACTAAAAGTCAGTCTTGATTTTAGCTAACCTCAGTTCTCTGAAGGGGAAGCTGGGTCTACAGAAAAGGCTTAGAAACTGACCAAGAACCAGAGTATTAGAGACCTCCTTAGAGATCTCAGGAGAGCCCTGCCTCTTGTAGAGATAAACTTGATCAAATTATTTCCAATTTGCGTGGCACTCCTCTCTATACCCAGAGTCTAATGAGAGACCATCTATGCTCAGGCCACATGCACATTCCATGACCATACAGTAGGGGTACAAGGGGGAAGCTGTCCTCAGAAGCAATGGCTTAAGTTTTTGTCCAGGCAGGGCCTCGACCTTTAGAGACCCGCCCAGAGTATATACACAGTGTGGGAGAGCTAATACCCAGCACTCCGCTCGTGATTCCTCTCAGTTCTGTAGGCTTTTTTTATTACTATGCTATATAACTTTTCTGTGCTAACAGGCTAGTGAATGCCTTGAGCTACACATCCAATGGCTGCACTTCGGGTGAATCCCGCTAAGAGAAATAACTTACATTGTGAAGGGCACATTCTTCTCCAGGACTCCCACAGCCGTTTCATTGGGACCACGTGCCAACGCATATGATTGACCTCGAGGGAGTCGAAGCCATGGAGAAGGGGCCTGAGGAGCAAGAAAATTGGGACGAGTTGCCCCCTGTCTGATAAAAATCAGGGGAAATAAATTAGCCAGAATTTTCACGTTGTATACCTTATTTTTTAACCGACTGGAAAGTTTCCTTTTCTTCTATTTTGTGCAGTTTGTTTTTCCTAACAGCTCTCTGATCTCAGTGACCTCCCTCTCTCTGCGGTCGATTTTGTGCAAAGCCTGCTCTGGTTCCCCCAGGAGCTTTGCAGTCGTGGCATTTGCAGTAGGCGGTGACGGCATTACTAAAAATTTCCGTCTGCGCCAGAAAATAAGACGTATGCATTGACATTTCCAATCTGAGCACAATAGCTCTTCATTAATCCTGAGTCATAAATGCCACTTCTGGATTTTACTGTCTTTGATTTTTCCTGATTCATTCATTTCAATAATTCTCTGTGCAACCATCTTACCTATTTGGGGGCAGGCCGCTGCTGGTATCTTTCCCCAGACCCCTTTTATGATCATATATTATTTAATTTACCTGCACAAACATGGGCTACTATACAGTGGGTCTGCTTTAGTGCTGTAGGCATGTGTTTTAAGGTATAAGATTTTATGTTTGAATACATTTATTAGTGATGTTTGAAGACAAAGACAGTGAGTCGAGCCTGAAATGTAAATATTCCTGGGAAATGCTAATATATTTTGATTTACTAATGTTCATGATCAAATAAGTAGCCACTTATTCAAACAGACGGTTAGATGTAAGTATTGAAATAAAAAGATGTATGATATGAATTGACGACTTTAGCTTCCTTATCTGAACATTAATAAGCCATCCTGTTTGAAATCGATGACCATCATTTCTAGGTGCAGAGGGCAGACGATGGGAATTTTTGAACTACTGACATGTGGACGTTTGAGATTCTGGAGGAAATTTTTCTGTTTCTAAATCTTTCTGTCCTTATTCTCTCTGGGATTCAAAGTCTATGAGATTCTGACTCTTCTGTCAAGTAGTATCGACAGCAAAATCACTCTCTGATGATTTGTTAGAGGCCGGATTCATGAGCCCTACTCAGAACGTACTGAAATATAATATCTGGGTCTTAGTTGCTACACTAAAAAGAAATCTCAGGTGAATCTTATGTTCACGAAAGTTATCAGACTCTGCTACTATTTGTAAATAGTTCTCCTTTCCCCATAGCTGACCCCATTTAATCTCCAAATTCAGATACTTTCCTCTTCTTGTCTGTAGAACACATTCTGAAAGTAACCTTAAACACAATCAACACCCGATAGGGAAAGAAGAGACTCATCAAACAACAGTGCTGGACAACCCGGACATACATATGCAAAAGAATGACACTGGACCCTGATCTTACACTACTCACAAAAATTAACTTGAAATGGATTAAAGGTATAGCTGTGAGACCTGAAATCATAAATTTGCTTAAAGAAAAGATAGAGAACCAGCTCCTTGACATTGGTCTTGATGAGGAGTTATTTTTGATACGACATCAAAAGCACGGGCAACAAATGCAAAAATAAACAAATGAGACTACATCAAACTAAAAACCTTCTGCACAACAAAGGAAGCAATCAATAAAATGAAAAGTCAACCTACGGAATGGGAGAAAATATTTGCAAACCACACATCTGATAAAAATTAGTATCCAAAATATATTAAAAAATGCATATAACTCGGGGCGCCTGGGAGGCTCAGTCGGTTAAGCGGCCGACTTCAGCTCAGGTCATGATCTCATGGTCCGTGAGTTCAAGCCCTGCGTCGGGCTCTGTGCTGACAGCTCAGAGCCTGGAGCCTGTTTCAGATTCTGTGTCTCCCTTCTTCTCTGACCCTCCCCTGTTCATTCTCTCTCTCTCTCTCTCTCTCTCTCTCTGTCTCAAAAATAAATAAATGTTAAAAAAATTTTAAAAAATGCATATAACTCAATAGCAAAGAAATAATGGTAACATTTAAAAATAGGTGAAATATTTGAATAGACATTTTTCCAAAGGAGACATACAACTGGCCAGTAGGTACATGGAAAGGTCCTCAACATAGCTAATTATAAAGAAAATGCAAATCAAAACCACAATGAGAGATCACCTTTATAAAAAAGATAAGAGATACTAACTGTTGGCCAGGACGTGAGGAAAGAGTACCCTCGTGCCTTGTTGGTGAGAATGTTAATTGGTGTGGCCATCATAGAAAATAGTATGGGTGTTTCTCAAAAATTAGAAATAGAGCTACCATATGATCTAGCAACCTACTTCTGAGTATATATACCCAAAAGAAATAAAATAAGTAACTTGAAGAAATATCTGCACTCCCATGTTCCTTGCAACATTATTCACAATAGCCAAGACATAGAAACAACCTAAATGCCCATCAATTGATTTATGGACAAAGATAATGTGGTACCAATATACAATGGAATATTACGGCCACAATAAAGAATCCTGCTATTTGCAAAAACATGGAGGAGCCTAGAGGATATTATGCTAAACGAAATAAGCCAGACAGAAAAGACAAGTACTGTATGGTATCATTTACATAATGAAATTTAAAAAAATAAAATAAAGCTGATTTCATAGGACCAGAGTATAAAGGTGACTGCCAGGGTCTGATGAGTGGGGAAAATGAAGAGATTTAGATTAAAGGGTACAAACTTCCAGTTATAGGATAAGTAAGTTCTCAGGATCTAATGTATACCTTAATGACTATAGTTACTAATATGGCATCATGTACTTGAAACTTGCTGAGAGTTGTTCTAAGGCTAAGTGCTCTCACAAAACAATGAAAAGAAAGAGCGTTAACTCTATGGGATGATGATGTGTTCATGAACTCGATCGTGGTGATTGTTCCACAGTGTATACATATATCGCATTATCATGTTGCACACACTAAATGTATACAAATTTGTCAATTATTCTTCAATAAAATAAAAGAGAGAGAGAGAGAGAGAGAGAGAGAGAGATGTGAAATAGGAACAACAACAACAACAACAACAAAAACCAGTCAATACATCAATAGGCTAGGATTCATCATCATCAAGTCAAGGCAAGAAGTCATTGCGTTTTTGTCCTATAGCCTGCCTAGCCTAGCAGCCTTGCTCCTGGAAGGCTGGGACTGGAAACCATTCAGTTCCCAGGACTGCATTCTGACTCAAGACCTGGTCATAGGTACCTTTCTGTTTTTCTTTCTCTACCCATGTTCAGGCTACTGACATGAGGTCCTTCAAGTCACCGCAAAAGTGCCATATATTCTAAGAAGCACGCTTCAGGCTCTCAGACTAAGCTCCTCCTCCGGGTGCCTGTCCGTCATGCCACTAAGTGAGCGTGGTCCATCATTACATGGTTTTGCCCGCTGGTATCTAAGGGCCGGCTCTCTCACTAGACAGTGGGGAACTCTAGGGCAGGGGGCTTGTAGGAATTCTTGCAATCCCAGGACTTAAGGATTAACTCCACATGGAGTAAGCACATCATAAATACTTGTCGCATGGAAAAGAATTGAGGCGAGCACAGATTGTGTGCCAGAGACGGGTTTTGATACAAAAATCTGGTTCTTGCTATTTTGCCGTTAAATTCTAACCTTAGTTTTTGAGCTGGTATATCATATTGAAGAGAAAAAAGTCACCCTGGAACGTTCTGTCCTCTGACTAATGTGTACTTTAATGTGTACTTTAATACAGCAAAGAATTGAGAGCTCCCACTTTCTTTGGACTTAATGAGAGTGCATGATTTAAAATAAACTAATCAGTGTTGAAGGCTAGTTTTCAATTCAAGTGAAAGCAAATGTGGCTTTTTAAAAATCTTCATTAAGTGTCTGGCATAACAATAATAATAATTTTCTTTGCCACTGATTAAATCAGAGAGCGCTGACATCTTTTGTCAGTGAGTGAGTCTCAGGTGGGCAGGGGAAGTTTGGTAAGAGTAATGTGCCGATGGCTTTGCAAACAAGTATTTATTTGGATTTTCTTGAACTCTTGTCAGCTCACATAAGTTCATTACCTTCGAAATTCTTGACTTGACTGTAACCTAAAAATGTTCTATGTAAATCACACAAGGAAACCTGAAGTCAGTGCTACATATTTTGATTCTTTGAAATATATCTGTTCTTATCCATGTGTCATCAAAATAAAATCTTGCAAGATGGTATAAGTAAACTTAACCAACGAAAACATTTCACTTGAAAAATTACACTAATTATTTCTGCTTTTCGTTTTTTATTTTAAAAAAATTTTTAATGTTTTTATTTATTTTTGAGACAGAGACAGACAGAACATGAGCAGGGGAGGGGCAGACACAGAATCCAAAGCAGGCTCCAGGCTCTGAGCTGTCAGCACAGAGCCTGACGCGGGGCTCAAACTCACAGGCTGTGAGATCATGACCTGAGCCAAAGTCAGATGCTTAACTGACTGAGCCACCCAGGCACCCCATTTATTTCTGCCTTTCAAATGACTTTATCAAACGACCTAGGGTATTATGTTGACATTAGGTCTGCTAAAATTTGAAATTAAAAATCTTGAATTAGTGAGCTCTTTATATAATGTTGGTAGGAGTAAAATGGGTACAAACTTTCAGAGAGCAATTTAGCAAAATGCATCAAAAGACTTAAGTATACATATTCTTATAAGTTCTTATTTATAGATTTATCCTGCAATGTGCCCTAACATGGAAAAATTTTAGATAAATGTGTTTACTGCATATTTTTAGAAATGATTGTTCAAACATGAAAAAAAAATTGAAACTTCGACAATTGAATGAGATTATCACTCAGTGGGTGGGATTGTTGTTGTTATTCTTATTATTTAAATATATTTTTTAATGTTTATTTTTGAGACAGAGAGTGTGAAGGGGAAGGGGAAGAGAGAGGGCAGGGGAGAGAGAATTCCAAGCAGGCTCCTTGAGCATAGAGCAACAAGGGGCTCGATCTCACAAACCATGAGATCATGACTTGAGCCGAAATCAAGTGTTGGACCCTTAACTGACTGAGTTACCCAGGCACCCCTGCTGTTAAACGTTTTTTAAACCTCTTCCATATTTTGCAAATGGCTATAATGATCATGTATGCCTTTGGTAATCAAAACCAAATAAAACAATTTTATATTTTTATTTGAAAACTATAATGAATTAGCATTTTTCTTAAAACCGCTTTCCCTAAGTTTTTAGTAGTGGTTTTACTAAGTATGGAAAACGTTTATAAGTCACCTTGTTGCGTAGTAGGTCTTGAAAAAATGATTCATCTTGTTAGAGTCAGCAGTCCCAGGGACAGCATAAATCAAATCAACAAATGTTTGCTGGAGTTTATACCCTGGACTAAGCTCTGGGAAATATCTGTAAGTCAGAAATTCCCACTCTTATCAGAAGCTACCCCCAAGCTTAGGTACTTCTGTGTTACCTTCCCATTGTGTGATAGATTGCACACACATACACATACACAAATTTTAATTTATATATATTCATATCCTTGGAGAATGATGGCTTCCAGTTTCATTCAGATACCTTAGGAAAGGGTAATGTGAGGCACATAGTACAGAATATAACACAATATTCTGTAAAAGGAGAATAATTTGTTTTCTCTTGGGAATAATGGTTGCTGAGAGTGACCAGGTCATGTTCTGCCTGTGTCTATGTCTATGTGGCAATGCCTGTCTGTCTGTCCATCCATCTACCTACCTATCTATCATCCATCTATCATCTATATATCTATATCCATACCAGTGTTTGAAAGGGCTCTTTGACTGGGTGCTTGATCACAAGCCCTGTTTTGAATCCAGAAACTATATTCTGCAGGAATTACATATGCAGTCTGGATGTCTGTTCATCTGCCCCCTTTAAAGTCAGCATTTATGTAGGTTAAGAACAATATTTGTTTTCACTGAACCTATTGAATTGTCCTCGCTCAGCTGTACCTCTCAGCTTGAGTAGTTCTTTCTCCATCTCTGGGACGCTGCTTACCGCTGCTCATTGGTTATTTCAATTTATTCGAACCTTGCTCCTTAGAATGATGTGTGGCCTCAAAAGAAGCCAGTAGGAGGTGGGCTAGAGTAATGCTTTGTCTTTGCACCAGGTTGTGCATATGTTTCTTTATTTCCCTACTAATTAACTACGGAGTTAATTATAAAAAGGAAAGGAAAGCTAAATTGTTTTTAAGGACAAGGATTCCTCTAATGTCCTCCTCCTGAAGATCTACATACTAGTGTTAGATCTAGCTTCCCTTGTTCTCCAGGGGAAGCTTTTCTTACCAGAATGTCCTTTATTTCGAGGCTGCTAATCTTCAACACCTCTCTTTCCAAATTATTTTCCATTGGAAAGTAGTTCTTGACTCAGACAAGGGAGACATCAAAACTCTTGGCCCTGGAATTCATATTTTCAATACGTTATTTGGCTGACACCATTTCTTTTAAAGAAGCCAATATTTCACAATAAAAAGAAATTAAATAAAAATCCAAATTTCTGAGTCTTCTAGTAAATTCAGAGCCTCTTACAACGATGCACTAGAGTTGACAAGGAGCCGGGTCCTGTGGATTGAGCAAATGCTTTATTTGTGTAGTTACCTGGTCCCTATAGGGTCTGAGTTTGAGACATTTGCCCAAGACACCTCCCTTTCCTCGTCTGCATTAAAGTCGGAACTATCAAGTTTGTACTGTTCCCTTGGGTTCCAGGCCTGGTGATGACAGTAAATTTTACTTTATGGTGCAAGTCCAATAAGACATAAGAGTGGAAAGTGGGAACAAGGGAAAGCCAGTTTTCCCCTAGTGAAGGAAACTATTAAAACAGACAGACAGGCACACATGCACACACGCACACACACACTTTTAACAGCTACGATTAATTTTATGGAAAGAGTACAATCAAAAGCCTAAATAACAAAAGAAGGCAGTAAGACCAATTATTTTGTTTATTTTTCTTTTTCTCCTGGTGCCTCCTGAAATAATAAAAAACCCATATATCCATTCAGTCATAGCCCCCTTTTATGTTTCTGAGGTCTCTTAGGTGAGGTTTCTCTCTAGGCCTTGGGGCTGGTGCCTTAAGGAGATAAATCTTCAGTTACTCTATTCTTTTACAATATATGCAAAGATACATTTTTTTTTTAATTTTTTTTTTCAACGTTTATTTATTTTTGGGACAGAGAGAGACAGAGCATGAACGGGGGAGGGGCAGAGAGAGAGGGAGACACAGAATCGGAAACAGGCTCCAGGCTCTGAGCCATCAGCCCAGAGCCCGACGCGGGGCTCGAACTCACGGACCGCGAGATCGTGACCTGGCTGAAGTCGGACGCTTAACCGACTGCGCCACCCAGGCGCCCCGCAAAGATACATTTTTATACCACAAAAAAAATAAAGAATATGAAGGATAAGAGGAGAGGTGCAGATATAAAGTGCCATTTCTTCTCTTTCTTACGTTTTTAGAAAACCTTACATCTCAATTTCCCTTTTTCCAGGTCACATAAATGCTTTTCTCAGTGTCCCACCCTACTCTTGCCCGAGGCTACTCTATACTGGGATGTTAGTTTTTCATACAAGGTCTCACTAAATAATATTTGCTGTGTGTTCTCAGGCTGTATTTATGCCATTTTTCACACTTCCCTTTATCACCAAGACTTTTACTATTGTTAAGGTTTGTTTTCTCCAACAGCCTTGACAAAATGATAGCTTCCTGGCTTTCATTGTTCACCTGGGAGAGCTCCAGTTGTGTCTTAACAAATCTGAGAGTCCAGCTATGTGTCTCACACTCTTGTTTTTCTCTCCTATTTGCACTGATTGGAAAGCATGATGTACACTCTGTAGTGAAGAAGAGTAAAGTCTCGGTTGGGACAGCGCAGAGAGAAGTACCCACAAGGACTGTAGTTTCACTGAAGACCCCAGGTTAACCTCCTGATTAACCATCTCAGGCTCACTATCAAATACGTTGCGAAATGAATCAGTTTTCCTTATGATACGCTTTAGAACCATTATCTTTTAAAGCCTCCCATTATAGTAAAAGAATAATGTTATATTGACGTAAAGTATTTTCTGACCCTAACCAAGGAAGACTATGCTTTTACACATAATGCTTTGACCTTCTGGTTCCCCTTACAAATCCAAGAGAAAATTTTGAAAAAAAAAATAGACCCATAGAAATGTAGTCACAGGCAGGAACTTCCCGGGATGCCTTGAAGAGGACACTCTAATGGTGTTAAGGGCTAAAATCTTTGCTTTTTTAAAGTAATTTTTTTTACATTTACTTATTTATTTTTGAGAGAGACAGAGAACGTGCATGCAATCAGTGGAGTGGAAGAAGAGAGGGAAGAAGAGAATCCCAAGCAGGCTCCATGCCACAAACACAGAGCCCCATGTGGGGCTCAATCCCACAAACCACGAGATCATGACCTGAGCCGAAATCAAGAGTCAGACGGTAACTGACTGAGCCACCCAGGTGTCCCTAAAACCTTTCTCAGACATTGAGGACACAGGTCCTAGAATGTAAACAAGTGATGGTGGGGCCAACAATATGTTTACTGATTTAGGCGATGACTGTGGAAGCCCATTGGGTTACTGAGAGGGGAAAGGGCAGAGGGGTTGCTGAGAAGATAGTGCTACTAGCTCACAGCAATTCAAAAACCTAGAAACTGGCAGCCCACAAAGAAGAAGCATCCAGAGACCAGTTCTTGCTGTTAGCAAGTGAGTCAAAGATGAAACATGAAGCTGTGTGGTAGCAAAGACTGCCATCCTGTTATAGGATTCAATCTAGAAGGAAAAACATGGCAGCCAGGAGGCCAACATTTGGGAGCACATAAGAGCTCTTTGAGAATGCCAACACATAGGCAGTATTTTCCAAGTCTGAGCTTCTGTGAGTCTGGGCAGCAGAGGATAGAAGGGTGTGGTGAGGGAGCGAGAAATGGTTTTGTGATTTTTGTCTTTGTTGTATTTTCAAGGTAGTGGGGATTAGCAAACATAAGCTACCATACTAAAAATAATCATATAGCTTACTTTAAATATAACCCCAAATGTCCCCACACTGTGCTCTGTGGAAACAGAAGAGTTCTATTAATATTTATATCTAAATTTCACCCATTTAGAATTCATCTTTCAGCTGTTTCAGGGCTTAGTTTCGTTTCTCAGAGTTCCTCTCCTTTACATTTGGGAAAATCTCTTACAAGCCCAACAAGAAACTTCCAGGAAATAATTGACTACAGCCACCATGCTTGTTTCTCCATGAGTTAACAATTTAGCCAGATGGGATGTGTAAAGCTGAACACTGTGGACAACATACCATTAACAAGGAATGGCTCCAACTACCTGGAGGATAAGAAGAATCATATCACAATGTCAGCCAACAGGAGCAGAAAGCCAAACACCTCTGGTTACTGAGTCTTGATATGGGAGGTGTCAGGGAAAAATCAAATGATCAACTACTGGATGGAACAACATTTTCACCCACAGAAGACAGGACAAGCTCGGCTCCAATAGTGTATGTCAGTCCCTCATGGCCAGCAGGTCTCTCCAGCAGCCAAATGGCCTATGAAAATCCCTCTTGTGCCACAGTAAGACTCCAATCCCTTCCCTATAGTGTCTGAAAAATTTAAATCTGGGGAGGTGGCCAAGGGCCATTGAGGCATATGCATATACAGAACAAAGGAGCACTCACTGAACAGGAAACAAAGGATATTCTCATACAAGGTGATAAGCACAGGCTGGGAGGACTCTATCTCTTGCTAAGGAAGAGCTCTAGGCCCAAGGCCCATTCTTAAGTGGCCAAGTAGGGGTCAAAAGGTGAACATGAGATTGCCTTACCCAATGAACTGTTGTTCCTCTGGGAATGATTCCACTGGGCAAAGCATTTCTCCAGAATTAACTACCTAGCGCATTTAGGCGCATTAGGCTTGCTCAATGGTAGATTATGGTGGAATGGAAGAAAAGGCCCACTGCTCAACTGGGTCTTCAATATTCTCACATAGGCTCTAGAAATAAGCAGTCTTACGTCTGTGTGTTTGATTTCCTTTGTCAAAACAAACGCTTCAGTTTTATCCAACATCTTTTTTTCCTATAAGAGATCAGACCCAAACTCTTGGATTATATCAAAAACAGAAAATTGTTACGTTCTTTCCAGTCAACTTTCCAGATGCCTGAGCAGAAAGATACGCTTTCCAAACAAGAAGAACGATGTCACCATCAACAAACATCCCCCCCACCCCCGCCACCACACATATTTAATTAAAGAAAACCAAGCCAAAACAAAATAAAAATGAAACAGAGCTCTTTCTTTATACCTTAGAGAAGCCTCAGGGCAGAAGATGGTGTTCATTCTCTCAAAACCAAACAGGCTTTTGCTTAGGCTAAATCAAGCCTGCCTAAATAGCTCATGCTAACTCACATTTCTCTCACTGATTATAAACTGAATTTGTAAACTTTGTTCTCTCTCTCTCTGGTTTCCTTGATTTTGATTCTTTATATGCTTCTTTTATCTTACTTCAACATTCTCCTCATGTTTGAAATTTCTTCGTTAATTGCTGTGTATTATTCTAACATGTATGATTGAGCACAACTTTAATATGTGAAGTCATAGGCATGCCCACAGATCAGAAAGGATTCTTGCTTATGGGTAATGGGAACAATTCAAGATTCTTGCAATAAAAAGGGAAAGGTTGGGGGGAAATAGGCAGAATATGAAGAGCTCCATTGTGTTGGGCAACCATACATGGCCCATAAGGAAGTTTATGCTAAAGGAAAAGGCTGGATAACCAGGCACTGTTTTTATGACGAACTTGAACAAACCCCTTATTGTTATATAACTTATTCAAGACTTCAGAGTCCTAAGAGAAAACCTGAGATTTCCTGATCCTCATTCACATGTCTGCCAGTTGATAGCACCAGGGTGTGGCAAGAATGGCCACTACTTCCAAAGTCTATGCATATAAAAGATTCCTCTGCAGGGAAGATTGAGGTTGTGATGTAAAAGAAGTTTGGTATTGGGTGGCCAAAAGTGACAAATGCTCACCAAGCAAGGCAAGTTTATCGGTCTCACATTTTTAACTGGACTTTACACTGGAGACTATCAAACACCTATCAAAACATTGTTAATAATTTTTAAAAAAATTTTTTTTTCAACGTTTATTTATTTTTGGGACAGAGAGAGACAGAGCATGAACGGGGGAGGGGCAGAGAGAGAGGGAGACACAGAATCGGAAACAGGCTCCAGGCTCCGAGCCATCAGCCCAGAGCCTGACGCGGGGCTCGAACTCACGGACCGCGAGATCGTGACCTGGCTGAAGTCGGACGCTTAACCGACTGCGCCACCCAGGCGCCCCAATTTTTTTAAAATATTGATTCAAAATTTTGTCTTTAGAATCCTAGAACTTATCCTACATTTACCTATAAAAACTAGTTAAGGTTTGCATGACTATTGTTAGAGTAAGAAAATGATCTTAGGATGAATCTTTAGCATTACCCATGTTTTTCGGAGTTTATTTATTTTTGAGAGAGCGAGAGAGAGAGAGAGAGACAGAGAGAGGGAGAGACAGAGAGAAAGAATCCCAAGCAGGCTCCATGCTGTCAGCGCAGATCCCAATATGGGGCTCGCTCTCACGAACTGTGAGATCATGACCTGAGCCGAAATCGAGAGTTGGAGACTTCACTGACAGAGCCACCCAGGCGCCCCTCCCATGTTTTTATATAGTCCTCATATCACCTATTTTGATGGTTCCATGATTTCAGCACACAGATAAGTCATAATGACATTCTGCTGCAGCCCATGCTCATGTATTGGCTATTTAGATTATTTTCATTTTGTTGGTTGGCATGGGTAATAATCTACTAGGTACACTTACATATATAGCTCCTTTCCTACTTTTAGATTATTTTGAGCTAAATACCCAAAAGACAAACTACAGTGCTAAATGTTATAAACATGTTAGCATATCTTGATTGGTATTAGCATATTACTTTCTAAATACAGTCAACATTTATAAAGTTGTTTTCAGTAAGGCATGCAAAGAGAAGATGGCTTCCAACTCATTGATGGAACTGGAAGTAATATATATGGCCCTTTAAAGAGAGAAGTTTATTGCCTCAAGCTCTATAGAGGCATAAAAAAGCCCCTCCCCAAAATGCACACATTACACTATAAAGAAAAACTATCCGAATCTGATATATGGTGTAAGTGTATGGCTATCTTGACAGAAAGCTGGCCTTGAAGCTCATAAGCAGTAACATGTTAGCACTTCATTACATATTATTGACTTGTGCTCATATTTGCCGGAAACCCCGTTCCAGAACCACCTGCAACTGAATAAAGTGCTCAATTTGCATATTGGGGAAATGATAAAAAATGACTGCATGAAATTGAGGCAACATCTGAGCTTGTGAGGCTGCTTATCACATTTAAGTTTGACACGATGGGCCTTTGAAGGCAGCAGAGAGCTTATGGTAAAACACGGCAGGTAGGAAGTGAAATTAAAAGCCAAAGATCACTTTACCATAGAAGAGAGGCAGAGAGGGAGTGATGAAAGCAATAAACCAAATGTAACACATAGGAGCTTGTTCCTTCAAAGCCATTTCCTTCCTCAAATGTCTGGAAAAACTACCTTAAATAATTAACAGAATTCTCTGTAAGCTTTTCCATTGTGTTAAAATCATTTTGTGTGTCTCTCCCCACTGTCAGAATGTTTGAGTAGATCTACATAACGTAGGGCAGAGAGAATTTTAAATCAGGTTGGCAGGACTTCATTTTCCCTTTACACACCAGAGTTTACCTTTTGATGTCTGGTAATGGGACAAGACCACGGGATCCTTGAAAACAGGGTCTGTGCCATATTTTCTTTCTTTTTTTCCCCTATGAATCCACTTCTACGTATTGACAAGACCATCCTTTCCCCACTGTTCGGCAGCACTGTGGTTGTTGTAAATCGAGCACTCACAAGTGTCCAAGTGTCTCTCTTTATATTCTCTTCTCTTTTCCATTGATCTGTGCGCTTATCCTTGCACCCTATCACACTGCCTTTATTACTATGGCTCTCTGTAAGTCTTGATCCCTGGCTGACCAAGTTTTCCAAACTTGCTTTTCTTTCTGAAGAATGTTTTCATTTACCAGCTTTACTGAGATATGATTTGCATACCGTGTAATTCACCCAATTAAGTTGTGCCATTAAATGGCTTACGGTATAGGCACAGACATGCACAAACATCGCCATCCTCATTTTGGAATATTTCCATCACCTCACCAAGAAATCCCGTACTCTTTAGCTATCACCCCCCCATCTTCACCTCTGTCCTGCCAATTCTAAGCAATGACTAGTCTGTTTTCTGTCTCTATAGATTTCGCTCTTCTGGACTTCCATATGAATGTAATCATTTAATACATGGTCTTTTGTCACTGGCTTCTTTTACTTAGTATGTTTTCAACATGGTCCATATTGTAGCATGCCTCAGCTTGTCATTACTTTTTAAGGCCAAATAATATTCCTTTGTATGAACATAATACATTTTGTTTTTCCATTCATAAGTTGATGGGCATTGGGGTCATTCCCATCCTTTTGGCTCCTATAAATAACTTGTAATATATAAATTGTAGATTCTAACTTATAGTATATACATTATAGTATATTAATAGTATATGAACTGTTATAAACATTGGTGTACAAATTTTGGAGAGGACATGTTTCTGTTTCTCTTTTGTATATACCTAGGAGTGGAATTGCTAGGTCACATGATAGCTCTATATAAAGAACTGCTGGAATATTTTCTATGCCCATTTCCTACTAGCAGTGTAGGAGGGTTTTCATTTCTCCACACGCTGACACTTGTCACCTGTCTTTTTCATTCTAGCCATCCTAATTTGGGTGAAGTGTTATCTGGTGGTTTTGATATGCATTTCCCTAGTGGCTAATGATGTTGAGCATATATTCATGTGGTTATTCAACATTTTTATATCTTCCTTTGAGAAAGTCTATCCAGATCCTGTGCCCACTTTTAAACTGGGTTGTCTTCTTATCATTGATTTGTGAGAGTTCTTTATATATTCTAGACACAGGTTCATATAGCAGATATATGATTTGAACTTATTTTCTCTTATTCCGTGGGTTGTCTTTTCATTTTCTTGGTGATGCCCTTTGAAGGACAACAGTATTTATCTTTGGCAAAGTCCAATTTATCTATTATTTTGTTGTTTTTGTGGTTACTTACCTTTTTGGTGTCAAAGAACACTTGGACAAATACAGTCGTGAAGATTTACCCATATGGTTTCTATCCTATTCATTCTTATTTCTCAAATGCAGTCTCCTAAACAATTCAAATATGCTTAATACATGTTCACTTATTAGTCACTAACCACTAGAACTTTAAAAAGGATGAACAGAAAAAGTACACTTTTCTTTTCAACACTGGCAAATTTCCACTATGGATCATTCTTCCCATTTGTTGTGTTTAGTAATTATTGTAAATAAAACATTATAGTCCAGTTATATTGCTTATGCTTTGGTCTTCTTTTTTAAATTTTTTAAAATTTTTTATTTATTTTTTGAGAGAGAAAAAGAGACAGAGCACAAGCAGGGAAAGGACAAGAGAAAGGGAGACACAGAATCTGAAGCAGGCTCCAGGTTCTGAGCTGTCAGCACAGAGACCAACACAGGGCTTGAACTCACGAACCGTGAGATCATGACCTGAGCCAAAGTCGGACATTTAACTGACTGAGCCACCCAGGCGCCCCTATGCTTTGGTCTTCTTTGTCAAATTTGCAATTATATGGGAAAAAATTTAACCTGGAGTTAAAACAGTCAAAATAGTCTTTTCAAAATGTAAGAGCTTAGTTTCGTTATTTTTTAAGGTATAAGTAGTTTATTGATTTTTCTAAAAAAGAAAAAGAAAAAAAACTGCTTTCTGAGCTCATTTTCCTTTTTCAGGGTATATTCTAAAACTAATGATTTTAATAAACTCATGATATTTAATGTATTCAATCTTTACAATGCATTATTTTTTTAAGTTTTATTTATTTATTTAAAAAAAATTTTTTTTTCAACGTTTATTTATTTTTGGGACACAGAGAGACAGAGCATGAACGGGGGAGGGGCAGAGAGAGGGAGACACAGAATCAGAAACAGGCTCCAGGCTCCGAGCCATCAGCCCAGAGCCTGACGCGGGGCTCAAACTCACGGACCGCGAGATCGTGACCTGGCTGAAGTCGGACGCTTAACCGACTGCGCCACCCAGGCGCCCCTAGTTTTATTTATTTATTTTGAGAGAGAGAGAGAGAGACAGAGAGAGTGAGTGGAAGAGGGGCAAACAGAAAGGGAGAGAGAGAGAATCCCAAGCAGGCTCCACACTGTCAGCACAAAGCCCGGTATGGGGCTCAAACTCAGGAACTGTGAGATCATGACCTGAGCCAAAAACAAGAGTCTGACTCTTAATGGACTGAGCCACCCAAGTGCCCAATACACTATTTTTGATTGTTCTTAATACAAAAAAAAAGCAACATTCTTCAAAATATTGACAATTGTTATTTTTCTGAACCTTGTTTACAGGTAATGGATCAAGGTATATCCTGTAATGGAGGGGAGGGAAGCCATAGAATATAAATAAAAAAATTTCAGAAAGATCAGTGAAGAGTAAACTGCTGACAGCATAAACAGAGAATAATTAGTACAATGTACATGTACATACTGTATGTAATTAAACTTATCAGACCATTCTCTTCCTCTGTCCAATCTCATTTACATTTGGATAAAGCTAAAAGGAAAGGGTAATTCATGGATTTTCAACAGCACAGCACTGAGCAGCCGGAATATAAAATTGACAAAGCTCAGGATATAGATATCTCATTTCAGAGTTAGGTTTAATGTTGGGTGTTGCATTTAAAAAAATTAACAGATCAGAATAGGTATTTTTAAGAACACACAGAATGTATGAGTTCTGGCAAATATTTTGTGGAGGAAGAGCTGAAGAAATTGAGGGGTATTAATACAACAGATAACTTCAGGGTAACATTACAGTTCTTTTAAATTTTGGAAAGTTGGCCTAAGAGAAGACGGAATAATGATTATAACAAAAGAAAGAAGTGGAGTTCATGGGTAGAAATTAGGAGGCAATGATTTATTCGACATAAATCAAATAATTTTATCATCAGAAGTTGTGTAGCTTCCCCAAGGAGTAGAGTAAGATTAAACTCGCATTCAATGATATTATTCAGAGACTCTGCTATAGTGTGATCTTCTGACCAGGTGGCTTTTAGTGCTTTGCCAACCTGTAGGTCCTCCAATTCCATGACATGTGTTATATAACCTTGTAGAACTTCTGAAGATATCATTGAGATCATTTGGTCCAGTCACTCCTCTTCTTAAGCTGGGGCAATACTACTGAAATATTTCTATCATTTTGGGTGTCTATCAGGCATTCGCGCCCAACCATCAGCCCCTAGAGAGCAACTCAACAGCCGTTGTTATTTTGGTAGTTTGATGATGCTTCTGATGCAATTTCTGAGGTGGAAAAAAAATGTTCTGCATATTTTGGTGTCTTTAGAACTTAAAATAGCTGACATTTTATGAAGTACTTAGTTGTCTGACAAGAATCTACCAAACAGTCTCCCTTGAGGATTAGCATTAGATAGTCAGAGACTTTGAACGTCAAAGTTGGGTATGACTCATTGATAGATCATTTTTGCGTGACAAGTGCATTCCAACTTTAAACTTGTGCTTCCTTAGAGAGATCACCCTTTCCTCAACAACATTCTTTATTGTATTTAGCAATGTAGATTATTTTCACCTGATTTGACAGTATTATTATTTATATTATATTATATTATATTATATTATATTATATTATATTATTTAGCAACATAGCTTATTTTGGCTAATCTAAGGTCAAATGATCACATATATAAATTTATTTTTCTTCTTCTCTTTCTTCTCTTTTCCTGCCCATCCTTTCCGTCTACTTTTGGTCAGTTGGTGATTATTTTTTTCTTTTCTTCATCCTGGTAAGGTCTGAGCCTGGGGTCAAGGGTGATTTTTAACTTAACAATTAGAATAAATAAATCCGTGAATCAACATACATATTTGTTTTAATACAGATATCAGAAAACTACAAGAACATATAGACTGAAATGGAGAAAAGGAAACAAAACTTAAACCAATAGATAACCCAAAACTTGAAACCGCCAAATTTGATTTTGTTCCTACAGAAAGGTGAACTAATCAGGGCGCCTGGGTGGCTCTGTCAGTTAGGCATCTGACTTTGGCTTACGTCACGAACTCATCGTTCGTGGGTTCGAGCCCCGCATTGGTCCTTGTGCTGACGGCTCAGAGCCTGGAGCCTGCTTCGGATTCTGTGTCTCCCTCTCTCTCTGACCCTTCCTCCCCCACTCACACTCTGGGTCTCTCTCTCTCTCAAAAATAAATAAACATTAAAAAGTTTTTAAAAAAAGAAAGGTGAACTGATAGAATGGGCAATATACACTATTTTGTTTTGTTCACTTGGAATTCTGAAGCTAAAGCATTAGCCACATTAACCCCTGTCAAACTCCTTTTGTTCAGCCCTCTGGAACATTTAGTTCTCAGTTTCAATATGCAAATGCATCAGGAAGGGTGCTACATTAGTTTTCCAGCTCTGCCATAACACAGACTCATTGGCTTACCCAGCAGAAATTCATTTTCTCATAATTCTGGACGTTACAAGTCCAAAATCAATATGTCAGCAGATTTGTTTTTTTTCTGAGACTTTTCTCCTTGGCTTGCAGGTGGCCATCTTCTCCTCCTGTTTTCACATGATCTTCCCTCTGGATCTTTCTATGCCCTAATTTCCAGTCTATCAGAGTAGGGCACACCCATATGACCTCATGTTACCTGAATTCGCTCTTTAAAGATTCTATCTCCAAATACAACTCTTATTTTGAGTTACTGGAGGTTAGGATTTCAACATATGGAGTTTTTTTTTTAAGTTTCTATTTTAATTCCAGTTAATATGCAGTGTTATAAGTTTCAGGTGTACCATATAGTAATTCAACAGTTCCATACATCACCCTGTTCTCATCACAAGTGCAATCCTTAATTTCCTTCACCTCTTTAAACCACCCCTTCTTCCTCCTCCCCTCTGTTAACCACCAGATGGTTCCGTATAATTAAAATTCTCTTTCTTGCTTTCATTCTCTCTCTCATTTTTTCCCCTTGCTTGTTTTGTTTCTTAAATTCCACATATGAGTGAAATCATATACCAAAGAGTGGTATTTATCTTTCACTGTCTGACCTATTTCTCTTAGCATTATACTTTCTAGATCCACCCATGTTGTAAAAGGCAAGATTTCATTCTTTTTTAATGGCTGAATAATATTCCATCATACATATACATGGCACATCTTCTCGATCCATTCATCGATCAGTGGACACTTGGGCTGTTCCCATATCTTGGATATTATAAATAATGCTGCTATAAACATAGGAGTGCATGTATCTCTTTGAATTAGTGTTTTTGTATTCTTTGGGTAAGTACCCAGTAGTGGATTGCTGGATCCTAAGAGTTCTATTTTTAACTTTTTGAGGAAACTACACACTGCTTTTCATAGTGGCTGTACCAGTTTGCATTCCCATCAACAGTGCATGAGTGCTCTTTTTCTTTACATCCCCATTAATCCTTGTTGTTTCTTGATCCAATAGGTAATGGGATTTTTTAAAGTTTATTTATTTATTTTTGAGAAAGAGAAAGTGAGAATGGAGGGAGGGGGGGAAAGGGGGGGAAAAGAGAATCCAAAGCAGTAATCACACTGTCTGTGTACAGTCCCACGTGGGGCTTGATCTCACAAGTGAGATTATGACCTGAGCTGAAATCAAGAGTCAGATGCTTACCTGACTGAGCTACCAAGATGCCCCAGTAATGGGATTCTTGAAAAAAAAATGGCATAGGAAAAACTGAACCATATAAAAATCAAGTACGGGGATGATACGCAAGCTGACTTGACTTTGGGGACACAAAGCTTAAGAGATCTTATAACTTTCTAGATGTGGGTTGATTTGAACTGGGACTAGGGTGGAGGCAGGAAAAAATGTGAATAAATGGTCAAACAGTGGAGATGTAGTAATGCATAGGGTCCGGTGCATGTAGCCCCATTTAGCAGCAGCATTTTCTCTCTGGACAATAGAAATGAAAGCAGAGTCCATTATGGCTTTCATATTTTGTGCCTATAGTATTGTGATTCCAGCGACACAAATGGAGAAACTGGGGAAGGGATTGTTAAGAGAGAATGACAATGAAGTCAGCACCTGACCTAATGAGATGTAACGGGGGGACAAATGAAGGGAATGTTACAAAGGTGGTTGTCATTACAAACCAGAATAAGCTAGAATGGTGATATTGATTTTGGAGAGGGCATCAAGATAAAAGCTTAAATGTCAAAGTGGAGAAGACTTACCAAAGAAAGCAGGGCACAGAGAGAGAAAAATAGAGGGCAACTGATGGATGTGTTGGCAATGTCCAGTGCTACCAGATGGGGCACTGACCACACATCACAGGGAGACTGTTGGAGAAAGAGGAGATCTTCCACAATAGTGTCATAGAAGTCAAAGTAGAAGGGTGTTATGAGAGAGAGCACTTGGTTAAGTGTATGGGCCTTTTTCACATGAAAGCAAATAAGAAAGCAGAGGAAAAAAAGTTCCTTGAGACCAGGAGTGATGAATGCTGACTTTTAATAAAGGTTTTTCACTTAATTCCAGGAACAAAATCCTAACTGCAGTGTAAAAGGGAATAAGGCATGGTGGGAAAATGGAGGCAGCGCAGGAGACAACATTTTTGAAGCTGCATGTAAAAGATGTGTTGTCAATAGCTAGAGGACACAGAAGAGAAAGCATAACCCCCAACCCCTCTCACCCCCCACGCCCTCACCCCACCCACCCCCCTGCCAAATGAGGGGATTTCTCTCTCTGTGAGAAAAGTATCCAAGAGGAAGGATCCCTGGGAAGCTGGATGGATTTAAAGCGCACGTAAAAGGATAAGGCATGTTTCTTCCCCTTCCCATGTTAACCTCCTCATCTGGATCTTTCAGTGCATCTCTTTCCGTCTCTTCCAAAAGCTTGTATCATCGGTTACTGCCTTTGAGGTTTGCATTTTCAAGCAGCCCTCTGCCATGACTTCTTGCCTGTCCCTGCGGGCGTTCTCTGGTTCCCCATTCACAAGTTATTTTCTCTGATGTGTGCTATACCTCTCACCCACAGGCTATCTCTTCAAAACCAATCTTTAATTTTTTTTTAACTTTTATTTATTTTTTTTTGAAAGAGACACAGAGACAGAGAGAGACAGAGGGAGAATTGCAAGCAGACTCCATGCTCAGCACAGAGCCTGATGCAGGGCTCAAACTCAGAACCATGAGATTATGACTTGAGCCGAAATCGAGTCGGATGCTCAACTGACTGAGCCACCCAGGTGCCCCCCAAAACCAAACTTTTAAATAGAATTTTCCTTGGGGTACCTGAGTGGCTCAGTCAGTTGAGCATCCGACTTCGGCTCTGGTCATGATCTCATGGTTTGTGAGTTTGAGCCCCGCATCGAGCTCTGTGAAGACAGTTCAGAGCCTGGAGCCTGCTTCGGATTCTGTGTCTCCCTCTTTCTCTGCTCTTCCATGCTCCCTTTCTCTCTCTCTCTCTCTCTCTCTCTCTCTCTCTCTCTCTCTCTCAAAAATAAACATTCAAATAAATAAATAAAAATAAATAGAATTTTCCTCCCCCCTTTTACTACATCTTCCTTCTTAGTCACAGCTTCACACTGTCTCTGCCATATGACTCCACAGACATACCTTTTATCAAGATTACTAATGTCCTCTTGTTGCCAAATAAAACTGCTGACCCCCCCCCCTTTTGAAAACATTCTTTTCCTTTGACTTTCATTAGACCACACTCCTGGCTTTCTAATCTGTTGGGTTCTTTGGCTAACTTTCTCCTCTCCTCTTCTCACTTGGTCTATACCTCTGTGTGTTACCTTTGTGGTCTCAGCTGTCACCCATATACATGTGAGTCCTAATTCTGAATAATGGCTCAGATCTCTCTCTTGACCTGCGGATTGGATGCTAGATTCCACAGAGCCTCCATCTCAACATATCTCTTCCTGAAGCTTTTTCTTCCCGACATCCCCATCCTGTCCCTCTACAACATTCTATATCTCAGTAATGGCCCACTCTCCACCCCCAGTCAGGCAAACCAGGAGTTACAATGTTGTCCTTGCTCCTTCATTTTCCTTCCTTTTTCATAGCCCATCTATTAACAACTCCTTTTGGTCTTACTTCCTAAGTATTTACTAAATCCATCCATGTCTTCTCACCTCTACTGCCACCACCCTTATTCAGGCCACTGTAATTTTTGTCTCGATTATTGTAGAAAGTCCCATAACCCGTGCCTTTGATGCTAACTTTGCCCAACCTCTCGCCTTCCATTTCTTCGTCAAGCCACAAGACAGCCTTGAGATATAAATCAAGTCATGTCATTAGTGACATGGATAAAATATTGGATAAAATATTTACATAGCTCCCCCCTTGGCTCTGTATAACATACAAGCTCCTTAATGTGCCCAGAATTAACTTTTTTTCACCTAACTACATGCCAGACATTCTCTCACTTAATCCTTAGGATAACCCTGTGAATGATGTAAAGCAGATCTGCGTTACTCCAGGGTTACTCTTCATAAACAGTATGTTTAACTGCTTCCCATGCCCTTCATGGTGGACCCATGCTGACATCTCCGGAGACATCTCTATCACTCTATCTTCACATGTTTGTCTCCACCCAGAGTGACTCTCTTTCCAGCCTCTATATGTGCTTTCTCTTGTGAACATACTTTCTCATACCTGAAACGCATTCCCCATCCCATCTCAATCCATTTTTCTGGTTAATTCATACTGACTGAAATGCCATATCAGTAATATCAAGCTGAGTGTCACTTCTTCCAGGAAGCTGTCACTTATCAGACAACCAATTCCAGCTTGGGTGCCAATGCTATGTGCTTCCCAGAACATCCTTTATATATTGCTCATGACAATGATAACTATTTAGTGTAATCTCCTGTTTACCTCTAATAGAAGGTAAATTCTTTGAGGGCATTACTTGCCTTGTTCACCATGTTTCTGCCAAAACAGAAGCCAGGGCAATTACTTGGTGAGTACTCACTGAGTACGTGAAGGAAGGAATGGCATAGACACAGATTTATATCAATATAAAAAAAGATAAATGGAGAAATTAAGGTACAAATGCTCTTTGTGGAAACGTGAGGGCAGAGAGTCTCTGCAGAATGAGTGTTTGGCCATGGGGAAATGAAAACACATAAGCGAAATAATAAAGATTTGGAGTGACCTTATAGATCATTAAGAAAGAATAAAATTGTTGAGAAGGGCAGATTAAAATAGTGTAGCAGATTAAAACTAGGTAGCAAAGACCAAGTGACGATTTCTGCATCTTTCTCTAGAGGTAATTCAAAGAAAGAGCTTGGAAATTGAATGGTAGAAACTCAAGGTTGAGAATTGATTCAATGTTTAGCGTGGTGTGTGTGTGTGTGTGTGTGCGCGCGCGCGCGCGTGCATATGCGTGTGTGTAGTGGGGTCTAGGGTAGAAATAAAGGAGGCTGTTAAGTTAGCACTTACATAACCAAACCTAGAATCTGGGCTCTTTCAAAAGAGACCCAGTGTCGGGGCGCCTGGGTGGCGCAGTCAGTTAAGCGTCCGACTTCAGCCAGGTCACGATCTCGCAGTCCGTGAGTTCGAGCCCCACGTCGGGCTCTGGGCTGATGGCTCGGAGCCTGGAGCCTGTCTCTGATTCTGTGTCTCCCTCTCTCTCTGACCCTCCCCCGTTCATGCTCTGTCTCTCTCTGTCCCAAAAATAAATAAACGTTGAAAAAAAAATTAAAAAAAAAAAAAAAGAGACCCAGTGTGCTGGAACAATGCAGACGGTCTGGGTCAAGGAGAGGTTTGACTAGAAGTTTTGGTGAAGGCACAGCGAACAGAATGAAGGAATCTGAAACAAGAGAAGCAAGACCTCAGCAAAATAAATGATGAAATTCAGTATTTAGGAGTTGATCCTATTGCCTGGAATGATAGAATCTACTTTTCATGAATGTATGAATTTTATCAAAATCATAAACAACCACATGGTATGGTAAGAAGAAATAGTCAACTCTTCACTGTCAAACTTGTGATCAATATGATGGTTGGAGTTTCTTCAAAGAAAAAACTATAAAGGCTGAGAAGCCTCTTTGAATATTCTTCTCCTTGATTTTAATCAGTGTGGAAGACTAACACTGAGAGACTAGTTTCCCTGTGGCAACTAATTATCCACCGCATGCGCTTATTTGTGGATAGATCAATCACTCTCCAAGTATTTATTGATCTCCTGTTGTGTGCCCAACATGATGCTAAGTGCTGGGGTCAACAAGAAAAATATAAAGCACAATCTCTACCCTCTCAATAAATAAGATGCCAACTTGGTATTACTTTATTGGTGATAGTAAGCTTCTTGTGAATTCAAATATCAATATTCCCATGCTATTATGTAAACTGTTGTTTCTTAAAGAAAAATCCTATCTGAGGTGTTTTCTGAATTTGCATTTTGATCTATCCTAGCTTTTGCTTAGTTAATATTTCCACTAATAAAAACTCTTTAGTCTTCTTAACCTTTTCTTTAAGAAAATTCTACAATGAAATCATTACTTATTACTAATTTGTGCAATTACTCCTTAAATAATAGTTTGCTTTCCCTCCCTCTTTAAATGGAGACATTATGCTCATGATATAAAATGTTTCCCCAAAAATCTCACTTGGGTTTTCTACTTTTAATGTTACACAACTTTAAGTTAAATCAATTTTAAGGACGTTTTCTGGAATTTGTGGTTTAAAAATTATAGCTATAGGGCCATGACACTCCCTTTTACTTATGAACTGAGATTTTTGTCTTAATCTAGACGAATAAGTACAACTTCCATTACTGGGGTTTACGTGGAAATATTTCATTGGAATCATAGATCAATACCAAAACCACAGAAGGTAAATGACAGATTTACCCATTGCAAGACAGTATTAGTGAATCACGTGGCTAGTGGTGTGGTTAACCCAGGAAAGAATGAAAATCAAACAGGTTAAGAACATTTATTATTTCCGCATGGATAATATCTTGCACTTAGACTCTAACAGAAAATGCAGCACCCATCTTTTCTCATACTCAAGGTATTATCTGTGTGAACGCCTCCTTTGCACTAAAGCAGTAGGCAATTCTACAAATCCTTTGAAATATTTGAATGAAATGCCTAAAATGCCTAAAATACTACTCTGTCTGGGAAGTGTTTGCAAATGGCATAGTTACTCATTTGGTAGAAAAGGTTTCTGTGGACCCTGATTAGAGTTAGTGATCTCTGGAAAGCCTTCTGGGGTTAAGTTTCTATTTGTTTAGCATTTATTTGACATTTGGAAGAATCCTGACAAGAATTCCTAGATTCAAACCTTATGTCTTCTCTTTCCCCAGATATTCTGTTTTGATGCCTAGATAAAAGGAATCACTCCTTATAGTTGTAGGTAAACAGCACAATAGAAAAATCAGTGCTGATCCCGTTCAAAATTTTGCAACATGCAAATTAATAAACAATGATCACCCAAGGAGCATTCAAAATGGCCACATTCACTAGTTCATTGTCTGCAGACCCTGCCTGAAATCCAGATGTCTGAATCTGTGTAGTCATATACTTGGGAGCATTTCCACCAGTTTCTTTCGAGAGAGGGAACTTAGGCTGAATATTTAATAGGGGTATCCCGGCAAACTCTAGTTAAGGATGCAAAGATAAAGATAAGCAGTGGCTACACTTATGAAGTCTGGGAAATGCATATGATTTTACTTTGCCCAATAGCACATAAAGGCTTGCATGCTTACACGTGCTATGCTTTGTTTATTTTCAACACTTTGCTCCTCCTTTGCCCTCTGTATAGCAGCGAGACAGTTTGTATTCAGCATTGCATGGTTATATAATTAGAAATGCTGAGCAAGCTTTGTAGATTTATATGCTCTGCCCCACAGAAGAGCATAACAAATTAGAGATTATAAATCAATTTAGCTACATCAAATTGGAGACTTTTAAAAATGCATTTATTTATTTCATAGATTTTTCTCTGAACATTTGAAACATTTGTCTTTGATTTGTGTTTGTTGTGGTTGTTTTTCAGGAAATTTTTGGAGGTATTCACAGAAAGTAAATGTTTATTTTGTATGCAATTGTTATTTTTTATGTAAATTGTTATTTATGTTACATGTGATATAGTATATTAATTATTAAATATTAATTATATTATATCATATATATATATTCCCCTAGGGCACTGTCTGGAAATTCAGTTTCCATTAAAGGTTTTTAATGAACTTAGAAGGTTTAACCTTCTATTAAAATTTTTAATGAGTAAACATTGTTTACCAATCTGTCAATCAAAAAATCTTGCAATGGAAGAAAAATGATAATTTCATTACCATCTTTGACATATGAAAATTTTGTGCGATTTTATTTTTCAGTAGCAAAAAAAAGACCAGAAATTAAGAATCTATATCTAAAGCATGGATTTAGAAATCCCAATGCAATGATCTGTGATACAAGCACATGGAAGAATTTCTGACTGTCAAAGGATGTGGGACTCTAGGTTTTAAAAATTAAAAAAAAATTATAAAATACTATGACAATTAAAATATTCATTTCTTTTTTTTTTTAACATTTATTTATTTTTGAGACAGAGACAGAGCATGAACGGGGGAGGGGCAGAGAGAGGGAGACACAGAATCGGAAACAGTCTCCAGGCTCTGAGCCATCAGCCCAGAGCCCGACGCGGGGCTCAAACTCCGGGACCGCGAGATCGTGACCTGAGCTGAAGTCGGACGCTTAACCGACTGAGCCACCCAGGCGCCCCTAAAATATTCATTTCTAATAGGACCTTTGAGGTGCCAGCCAGGTTGAGCCTTTCAGACACACTGGTGGTCAGTGCAAGTCTCTAAGTAAGGCAGATCACTTTACTTATTTTTTTCAGAAACAAATTCCAAACACTAACCCCATGGATAAATTTCCTAATTAGCACTTGTGGTTTGTGGGTGTGGAGCAAACCATCCCCTGTCACAACAGTCACGTCTAGATCTATGCAATAAAAACAGATAGTTCTGTTCCATTTTTAGGCGACAGAATTTTGCTGTGGACGTTAAGCTCTTAGAGCTGAATTTTTCTAATCACTAGTGCCTACAAAATCAGTTTATTGGGACACGATCAGATTTAAAATTAAGATGTTGACTAGGGTTGGGATGAGCATTGGATATTGTATGTAAGCCAAATTGACAATAAATTGTATTCATAAAAAAAAGGTGCTGACTAGAATAACACAAAATAGAATATGGATTACATTGCAAGGAGAAATAATAGTGTGTTATTGAAACTTTTAGTTACACTGTATGTGCATGTGTGTGTATTTCTTTTTAACAGTGGACAAAATAAAAATTAGTTTGAAAGCAGTTATTCTAAAGGTGTGTCTTCTTTATTATCAATATCCAAAGGAATCAGTTGCCCATGATTAGTTGTATTAAATTAAGTGAACTCTTTTACTGCGCGACACCTATGTACCAGGTAATATGTGGGTCCTGTCACATTTTTATCTACGATAATTCTTTGATAATTCTGTGAGATGATGGTTAAAATTAAGCCCTTGTTACAAGTTAAGGAAATTAAACATAGAAGCACAACTGTTCAGACCTTGAGACGTTGCAAAATAAATATAGTGATATCAGCATTTTCCAACCTTGAGCTTCCAAGTTCTTAAAAGATGTTATTTCAAATAACTAAGTTCCATGGTTGATGGGTTCTGGAAATTTCAGGTTAAGCCTACTAAGTCTTTTTTACCGTGGAAATTCTTTGGGATTTTAATATGCTCATGGCTACCTCAAAGCACCTAGTATTAGAACATGGATATAATGTAAACTCACCAAATTTCTTTAACCATAAAACCATTTAAAATATTATTTCTTCAGATGTTTATTGGGGCATACTTTGGGAAGTGTTTAATCATGTCAACTGGAATAATTTAAAAGAGACAAAGGCCTATAAAGTACGTTTAAATGATATTCTGTATGTAATAGTGTTTCCTAGAAATCAGACTATACTCTAATTTTCCTATTAGCAAGAATCTAAAAAATGGAACATTTGGTATTTTCCAAGCTCAAGATTCAACTGAAACGTATATGCTCTAGTCTACACTCAGGGAATATACTTTAGTGAATTTAGAAGTAGCAAGTGCTCTGTGTTTGTTTGCCCTTCTTACAATCAATAATGTAAATTATCCATCGCTATTTATATTTCTAAAGTAATTTGCCATCGACAATACCCAGACGTCATGTAATACATGTTGGTTCAAGCGAGTCTGTGTTAAAATTACAACAGGATCACAAATACATAAACTATTATTATTTAGTTCAGTCCCATCTAACAGATTGGGGAAATAGGAGATCCTTTCAAATTTCTTTAAGCTGGTTTATGGGGTGAATACTAAAAGTAGTCCTTTTAGCTATAACTTTACTTCAAACATTATATCCTGTTTTCCTCCCACTGTAGGTTTAAAACATACATGGGACGTTACCATCATGAGGTTGTGCTCAGGGTCTACAGCACAGCCCCCGAGTCCTACTGTTTTATAAATGTCATATGTGCACTACAGATGGCACACAGTGAAGTGTTTTTAAATTCCATGGAGTAGTGAGGGTTGGCTCACTGATCGGACCTCAAGGACCCGTATTCACTGTTCCTTCTACCTCCTTTCCGTTGTACATTGTTCCCTTTCTTCTCTGGTCAATGTTCCTGTATGTTTCAAATGAGACTTCCAAGTGAGCCAGCTTCATCTTCCATTCTGTTTGTGTACAGGCGTTCTCAAGCTGACTACATCTATGGAGATATGTAGTGGGATGGCCATCTGTTTTCCAGTATTTCTCTCTCCCTAGAAAATTGGCTTAAATGTAGGAGGAATGGTAAGGAGATGTGGGTCTCAGAGAGTGGACTAAATGTACTCAATTCTCATAGGACGGCGCTTTCCTTTGGACAAAGGTCATGGCAATACCCTTTCCTTGGAGTGAGTTCACTTCTTTATCATCTTCCAACGGCCATCTGGCAGAACTCCTACAGCCTGCCCTCTGGATGTACCTGAAAATGCCTGCTTATTTGAAAAAGAAAAAAAGAAAAAAGAAAAAGAAAGAAAGCAATACAGTCTATTACTAGCGTAACTATTGCTTTTCCTGTCTCTCCCACTACAGCAACATTGCGACCTGCTTTACAAATTTATTACATTTAAACCTAACAGCATACCTTTAAGATAGGTAGGCTCATTCTCATTTGTTGAATGAGCCCGATGAGTCACAAGGAGTAAAATCATTTTCCTGGAGTTAATCCACCAAAATTTGAACCCAGAGCTACGTAATTGTTGGGCAATGTTAGCCTTGGTGTAAAATGAAGCTAATTTCATCACTCAGACTCGACCCTCAAGTGCCTCCTTAGGACAGTGTTCGAACTATGTGAGCTTAGCCTTATCTCGACTCTTCTGGCAACAACAGAGTTTTAATGTCATCTTAAGAAAAGTCTCTTAAGCAAGGTCACAGGATTGCTTCACTGTGTATCTGTTTTAAAAACCAGAAGGCAAGAAAGCAAAACTTACACTGAACACAGTTGGTGGTAGGCCTGTTAAAGGTGAAGGTGGGCCTCATGGGGCCCAGGAGCAAGGCAGGGTTGGCCACCTCAAGTCTAATTGACTAATAATTCATGTTGGGAGTATCAACGAAGGTGGAGGAAGCTAAATACAAATCCGAGGAGAAGGAATTAGGGAGGGTTTGGCATTTGGGGGAGAGATTTAAGTATTATATGAGTCACTGAGTAAAATCCAGGAAGGGAGAGGCTAATTAAAGAGAAGGGAAATGAATCAGTTCTGTGTGTTGCAGAGACAAGAATTAGAAGGTAAAGGAAGAAAATCAGACGGAGAAACTAGATTAAATTCAGGTAATCTTTTGATAAGGCCTTGAGATATAGATATAGATATAGATATAGATATAGATATAGATAGATAGATATAGATATATATATATATATATATTTTTCTGAAAGCCTTGTGTTCACTTGTATTCACAAAAATGCTAAATTAATCAAATGAATTATTCCACTATCATCAATGCCAAGCCTGTGATACATTTACTTGGCATGTATTTTAAGGGCATTTATTGAACAGGGTGCTAGACCAAACTGCATAGAAAAAAAATTAAGTAAAGATTTTCCCTTTGACTGCTTAAAGTCAAGAGAGAGACAGAATCCATATAGAAGCAGATACTTACCACATAACTCTGGAGCAAGGAAGAGGGTATTCATCATTGATCATAAAATTTTTATCCTAAAAGAATAAAGTATATACAAACGTGATCTGGCAAATACTGAATTAAAAATAGCAAGCAAACACATGAAAATAAAAGACAACAATAAAATTCTCTGGAGAGTTAGTCCAACGAACAGCTTAAGCTGGCTGGACTAACGAATCCAGGAAGACTTGTAGGTGTAGGTGACTTAGTTCTCGATCTTCAAATGAAAATCATGCTTGCAGACAAGGAATGAGACTCTTTAAAAATAGACACACCTTGCCTACAAGTGACAAAATGGAAAGATATACCAGGAAAATACTAATCGTAAGAAACCTGGAACGGCTATGTTAATATCCAGCAAAGTGATCTTAAAGACAGAGTATTACCAGAAATCGGGTCATTTCCTAATGGCAAAATGGTCAATTCATCAAGAAGACATAATGGCCCTAAATAAGTAGGCATCTATTAGCAGAGTTTCAAAATAAATGGATCTAAAGCTGCCTGAAATAAATTAGAAATAAACCCACAAATAAAGTTAGAGATTTTAGCACTCCCCTCTTAATAATTGATAGCATAAATCTACTAAAAAAAAAACCAAATATGGATATAGCGGATTTGGGGAGTATCATCAATCAACTTGATCTGATCGAATATTTAAATTTTTATTTATATAACAATAAATCCAACGAGTGCATGGTGAACAATCTTCTCAAGTGCACATGAAAATATTCACCAAGGCAGATCATACCTGGGGTCATAAAGCAGTATGGTGATGTGAGCTCATCCACTGCCTTCCTTGCTCAGAGATTTTGTAGATGCCGTAGGCAGTCACCCCTGGCTTGTCCTCTGCCACCAGCTGGTCCATACGTGGAATAATAGGAAGGACAGCGGGCACGTGGAGCTCAAGCATTCCACCTTTGCTTCCACACTCTGTTTTAGCTTTACTCCACTTCAGCCTGATCTTGTGCCCTTCTTTGCAAGGTGTCGAAAGGTGTCCACCCTGATCCCTGTCTTCCTGTATGTCTATCCTTTCCTTCACGACCCAATTTAAACTTACACGACATTACAGTTAGTTCACTTTTCCAAAATCTTTCAAACCTTCTCTTCTCTCTCCTCTGAACTTCATGAACTGTGTACCACACATATTTTTATTTACTCTTTCCTGCGTCTATGTCTGATTTCTTCCACTGGATTAAAAACGCTCTGAGAGAGCAGGTGTCATGCTTTATATTTCTTTGGCAATATTGCCTAAGTAGTTGCTCAATAATGGCTGGTTACATGAGTACGTGAGTGAATGAAGGCTTGACGTTACCTTTTGCAGTTTCATAGCCTCTCTTTACTTGTGCAGACCTATCTTTTAAGGCTTTTCACATGTGGCCTACATATCTTTTGTTTTTAAACTCCAGGATGGTAAATGCACAGTGTGGTATTAGTTTCAGGTGTGCAGCATAGTGATTCCACACCCGGAGCTCATCACAACAGGTGCATTCCTTAATCCCCATCATCTATTTCCCCCAGCTCCCCACAAACCCCCCCCCCCGGTAGCCAGCAGTTTGTTCTTTATAGTTACGATTCTGTTTCTTGGTTTCTCTCTCTCTCTCTCTCTCTCTTTTTCTTTTTCTATTTGCTTTGTTTCTTAAATTCCATGCATGAGTGGAATCATATCTGTCTTTCTCTGACTTATTTCACTTCATATTATACTGTCTAGTTTCATCGACATCATTACAAATTGGCCTACGTATCCTACCAGGACCTAAAATATGATTTGCTATTTTTAGGGGAACGTTGCTCTGAATGTAAACATTCAATAGATGAAAACTGAATAGGATGCTCGAACCAGGGAGACAAAATTTTTAAATACCCCTAAGGGAAACACTATATTGTGCTATAGTGCGCGAGGACTAAGATCCTGGCGGTGTCTGTTCATTGCCTATGGGAAAGAATATTTGACCATGACTCAGGAGTTTCGATTTTAATTGTTTCAGTTTAATAAAGAATTATGAGGATTACGTTATTGCGTGGACCAGAGATTTCATTTCTTTACCTATACAATGAGATGTTGCACTACCTATTAGGTAAGGTGCCTTCTAGGTTACACATTCTTCTACCTTATATAGTTTACATTCGAGCTGTACCCCTGAAGTGTTTTGTGGACCAATAGCAGTGGTATCATCGAGGAGCTTGTGGGAAATACAGCATCTCATCTCAGACCCTGGCCCAGACCTACTATGCACATAAAGTTAGGAAATCACTGTTCTAGAATGCATACATTAAATGGTAGGCAGGCTCCCCTAAGTAGGATGCATATTTTTCTTTAAAGCTTAGAGAGTTAGCCATGAACGCAACCTGTTATTATTCCCCCTCAGAAAGCTTATGTCAGAAGACGTGCATTTCTCATGGTGTCTACAATTATCAGCTTGAACTTTCCTTTTATCCATAGAGACACACGGCATCTCACGCTTCCAAGCTTCCACTTTTACCTGCCTGAGGTGAGGAATCTCCGAGCTGGGAGTGTTTGAGGGAATTTACTCTTGAAAGGACAAAAGCAATATATGGAGATGATAGTATTTTGTCTTTGTCTCAGTTAGATGGTAGTCTCTGTTTCCTCTGTGCATCCTGAGTGAATGATAGACTAAGTTATACTGACATGTCTTTCTGAAAGAAGTGAAATATTTGGTTTAATTAGTTTTCCTGTTGCATTGCTTGACATTAGCTATAATTGATATGTTGAACTAGATGTTACTGCTCAGAGTTTCTTAATAAACAAAAGCCTTGGAACTCATCTTTTTTTTTTTTTTCTTTTCCTCTAGGAGAGAAGGCTTTGTTAGTTACTTAATGTTGGTGATTTTCACCATGTTATGTTAATTCTCTACCCTTATGACATTTTTCTGTTCAACCAGTTTCTTATAAGATTTGCTATATGACATTTAAAGAGTCAATCCTTCAAATACTTATTGATTTCATTGTTAAAATGGATCTTCTTTGATCCATTTCATTTATTTATTTCATTGATTGACTGAAATAGCAAACAGATTGATGGAATGTTTTGACGTAATACTGACACAGGCTTTGTAGTTAATTTCTCCTCACATCCTTACAAACTAAACTGGAAAAGTGTGCTTTGACTTGCCTATACTGTATTTCTGTGTTAAAACCCTCCATATTTGTCAAATTGTTGATGTTTTCATTATTTTTCAATTTCAATTACTTTGTGTACATTCAAGCGAGTTTAACACATGCCTTTCTACTTCTAAGATCTTCCTTTTACAATAACCTCTCCTTCTGTCAGTTCAAGTGCAAATGAATTGGTTACGGGGCACAGGGTGCTGTGATAGACAGCTATAACCATCTTAGGTAAGAAAGCAAGACAATTAGATTTAGAAAGTTGCTGTGCAGCATGCCTTCTCATGAGAACCAAAAGAGCTAAGAGGATCAATGGATCACTGTCCTCAAATAACCCACATACGTAGCTATCTCCGGCATTGAAATGCTCCTCTCTCTCTCTTTTTTTTTCCCCTTTCTGATTCCCAGAAAAGAAGTTATAGTTTCTCTACTCCAAAGACTCATTTTTATTACCTAGACCATCATTACACAAATTAAATTGCTATCACTCACTCACTCCATGTTATTTCCTCTTGGACGTTGGAGATAAGAGCTTGCTGATGGGAAGTGAGAGGATTGCAAACACAGTCTCTGAGTGGCAATCCATTTCTACATTCCCAAGAAATAGCTACAATGAATGGAAGCTGTCTACAATTTATGAACTGGCTTACAAATAAACGTGGATATAAACCCGTTCCAATTTATGGGCAAAGATAAAAATGTTAGTGTCTAAACTTACAAAATAGGGATACAGAGAGAGAACTCTCTTAATTGGGATTAATAGCCTCATCTTTCTCTTTTGTGAAAAGTTGAAAAGCATAACGGATTATAATAGAGGTCAGTGGTTTCAAATCCTGAAAAGGACCTGCTCGTATGAAAAGCAAAGTAGTATGTGGGAATTGAGGAAGGAAATGATAATTCTATTTGTTTCTAGTTGGACCCACTCACAGGCAACTTATTTTTATCCTAATTTAGATTTGTATTGGTGGATGGCTACAGATCATTCCATTAGAGAATTGTCACGAATTCATGCGTGGCTTCACTACAAGAAGAAAACCATCATTATTAATATCAAATAGTGGGCTATATAACTTCTGGAAGTGCTCATCTCCTGTTCCATTTGCTGTATTTGAAGTACATAGACATGTCCTAGAGTACTGAGGGGAAAATACTATTTTTCTGACATTATATATCCAAATTTTCCAAATAAACTGAAGTATCAAGCTATTTTTAAAAGTAAGGAAAGAGTTTAAAGAACAGAAAAAATGTAGAAAAAGTTCTATTTTCTACTCTTGTATCACATAGCACTTGAATGAGATCATCTCATGATCAAAACCTTGCTTATGACATGCAAGTTTTGTTCTCGTTTGTCTTAGAAGTCAAATGAGAAGGTTTAAGTACTGAATAGGAAATACAATTCAAGAAAATCACAAATGCGGTATTTTGCATGACGTACTCTAATGTGCCCAGTCACTCACCAGTGTTTTCTGCCATCACAATGGGCAATACCAATGCTCACGTTAATGGCACTCCCCATGCACATCTCTTCAAATTCCACACAATCCCTCCATTTCAAGAACTCTTACTCTACTTCATTATATAGCCTTCTTGGTGCAGTCATTCCTTAGATATCACCGTCACCTGAACTGCTTTCATTCTGTATCTGATACCACAGAGTTCTTTCCCTCTACTGAACCACATCATCATTTCTGTTATGATTTTCATTTCTTTTCTAAATATATTTCCTCCCCATCTTTTAGATCTTCCATGACTTGACTTCTTCAAAGCCTCTATTTCACAATGATTCATTTCCACAATGATTTTACTAAGGACTTAAATTTTCCTGCTTTCTTAGCCTTTTGCAATATCTTACAAGTATATTCTTCTTTTGCATACCTTGGTTATCAAGAATTGCTATAACAGAGAGAGAGAGAAAGAAAGAAAGAAAGAAAGAAAGAAAGAAAGAAAGAAGAAAGAAAGGAAGAAAGAAAGAAAGAAAGAAGAAAGAAAGAAAGAAAGAAGAAAGAACAGAAAAGGAAGAAAGGAAGAAGTAATCAATAAGAACTAACAACATCAATTATCATAATCTTAATTTTTTTTTAATGTTCATTTATTTTTGAAGGAGAGAGAGACAGAGCATGAGCAGGAGAGGGGCGGAGAGAGAAGGAGACACAGAATCCAAAGCGGGCTCCAGGCTCTGAGCTGTCAGCGCAGAGCCCAACACGAGCTGGAACTCATGAGACATGAGATCATGACCTGAGCTGAAGTCAGACGCTTAACCAACTGAACCATCCAGGCACCCCCAATTATTGTAATTTTAATACATACAACAGAATTTTCTATTTTTCTCAGCAATCGTATTGAATCTGTGGCAATTAGCTGAATTACTGTTTTAAAAAGACACACAAGGCTTTGTTTTGCTCCAGAAAATGTAGTCCTCAAACTTTACTGGGTTAAAACAAATATTGTAGATTGCATGCTAGTTCACATGAGTGGGGGGTGGCTTTAATGACCAGGCTGACAAAGTCTCTGCTTGACGCCACAATTCAGGATTCTGTACATCAGGGAAAGTAAAAAAGAAATATGAATCAGAAGGAAAACCGAAAAATTTAGCAATCATTAGAGATATTTCCCACAATGTTCTGTTCCTTATGATCTCCAAACCCTAGGACTCATTTTCATTTTTCTGGCTCTCGGCAGATAATGTTGTTTTCACTTTGTCTGGCAAACAGATGCTAAACAACCATGTCACCCAATTTATTCCCACCCCACATTCCTCTGCACCCTCACCCATCCTTTCTCCTCCTCTGCCATCCCAGCATCATTTCAATTACAAAGAGTTTAGAACCAAGGGCATTCATGGTTGACTTTGGAAAACAGAGAATGACTGTTAGGATAATGGGACTAATTCATGAATCAAGAGGGATGAGGACAAATACGATGGAATATTATTAGGTTAGGTCACTAATACTATATCTCGTTTCAGTGAGATAGAAAAGCTGTAGTCCAAGGTAAGAGTAAATGCCAAAGACTGGAACATTCTATTATAGTACCTGGAGACAAGGACATGGGAAGAGTAGGGAATATCATGTTCCTTCACAACAGTAAGCAACGGCCCAAAGATTGTGTTAAAAGTTGTTATGGATTCTTGGGTTGGTTCTGCTAATACCCATTCTAAGAGTTACAGGATGTTGAAGATGGAAGGACCAAATGAACAATTCCTTCCTCCACTTGTCAATAGGATTTGGGATCTGATTTTTATTCTACCTTTAAGACATTCTGCTATGAGATCTAGATTAGGAACTGAATCACTGAGACAGGCATGGTGTGATATATCCATTGGTGACTCACATCATGGCAGACATGGCACATTTATTGGCTTTTTGATTCATCAGCTAAGTGGAGGAAGAGGAAAGCTCTTGCCAAACATCACAAAGTGTGGCTTAAGAGTGGGGGAATTAGCAGCTTCCGGATTGTCAGCTTCTTACCGGGGAAAGGGAAAACTCAACAGAACATGAATAACTGGTGGATGGGGTGTTATTTCTAGGAAGTCATCTAATGCCTTCTCTACCTCTTCCAACAACCTTGTAAACTCCTAAATCTTCACATAAAACGTGTGTTTGTTTAAACCAGCTAAAGTAGATTCTGCTGTCAAAAACTCAACACTGACCAACATCATAACTGACAGCAGAATTGGTAAAGTACAATAAACCTTCAAGAAGATGGGAATTTAGGAAGTCACCACTAATTATTTGCATCTTAAGTAGTGAGAAGCCATTTAACTATTAGAACATGGGAATGGTGTAAGATGCCAAATTAAGACAAGATTTTGTTGGACAAAGTTACTGTTAGGACAGGCCATTACTGCGGTCTAAAGTAAGAGAAGGCCTGGGGGCATCTGGGTGGCTCATTAGGTTAAACACCAAACTCTTTATCTCAGCTCGGGTCTTGATCTCAGGTTGTGGGTTCAAGGCCCACATTGCGCTCTGCCTTGGGCTCCGTGCTGGGCATGAAGCCTAATTAATAACAAACGAACAAGTAAACAAACAAACACAACAACAGAAGGCCTGTAAACTGAAATAGGGACCTTAAAGATAGAAAGTGCTAAAAGTCAACATCTGAAATTCTTGACTCAAGGCATTTTTGGAGAACATAAGTTTTCTAAGACTGACTTAAAGAATATCCTAACTTCTTTAGGTCTCAAGCCTAGTGTAGCAAAAAGTTAAGAGTCTAATTTTGTTTATTACTCAATTATAATATAAATTGAATTCCTATGTTAGGTGATTATTGGGCAAGAGGGAAACCTTGAGAATTAGAAGAGCAATTTAGGAATATTTAGATGACTCATTAATACCTAGGTACCCAAGCCCTATCAAGCCTGTGAGCAGAAGCAGACTTTCCCACCCTTTGTGAAGGGACTGGTCCTGCAATGCTTAAAGGTGTTAGTTACAAGCTCATTGGGAAAAATGTCTTGAAAGAGGATGTCATTTCTGTCCATGCTTCATCCCTCCCAGGTATCATTGCTCACAGATCTTTAACCAGGTCAGCAAGCTCTGGGTGAAATAAGAATTAACACCTAGAAAGAAAAATTTTTGGCAAGATTTTTTTTTTTTAGTTTATTTCAGAAACAAACAGACTTGAGTGATATGAATAAGAATGGATTATTGATGTTAGAATAGAAATGGAGAAACATAATTTTTGTGTTGGTTGAATTTATTAAGATAGTTGTACTTATCCAAGTTTGTGGATGCAAGGTACTGGCTATGACAACTGAGAAGCGTTCTGCTTGTGTTTTCATTCAGTTGCCCGAAGCTTGGCTTTTGTGCTGTCTTTGGGGAATGTCACAGTGAATTTGTCATAAATGACTCTCCTAACTATGTCTTGTGGGAGAGTTCAGAATACCCACTTCCTTCTCAACTAAATGGAAAGTTACAATGGTAAAGAGCAGCTCTAGTGACCTTGAAAAGGTATAGTGTGTGTGTGTGTGTGTGTGTGTGTGTGTCTGTGTGTGCGCACGCGTGTGTTTTACCATAGATTAAGGAGACAAGGTGGCCAATAAGGTCCCAGCATGGCAGGAGCCAAGAAATATCCATCATACTTATCCTGCAAAAGACAGGAAGGCAGGAGCGATAACCGGAACGGTTTTACCTGAAAGGATCTTTGGAGGCAGTTAACTGATCACAGGACTCATGGAAATGAAATAGAAGCCAGTCCACTAAAGGTGTAATTCCACCATGGGTGGAAAAAAATCTAGCATTGCATACTGAGGACGGATTCAACATGAAAGAATTATGGCCTCTTATTTAATCTCACTTGAGTTAATTCCCAAACCTAGATCCCCTTGAATTACAACAGGCTAAGGGCTATGTGGAGGAACTCTGTGATAATGCAATAGGTGTGTATTGAAAATCTTCCCTCCAGTCTTCCCAAAAGAAATCTATGGCCATTTGCCAAGGTAAAAGGTACTCTGAAGAAAGAGAAATAACCAGACCATTTGTAAATTATTAGGCAGTGTCTATGATCTAAAACTGAATTCTAGGGACTCAGAATGCCAGGCAGAGTGAGGACTTCTGAAACTCAGGTGATAAATGGAAATTTGTTCTAAATCTATTTCACAGTGGGCCCAAGGGGAAGCAGGAGAAGCATCTAAAACTCATATTCTCCTTATTTTCTAAGATTTGGAGGGTGTACTTGGAATAGACACTTATGCCAACTGACATGATTCCTACATTGATTCTCTGACAAGGGAAGCGAGAATAATGATAAAAGAGATCAGTTACTAACGTTAGATCTCCGTCTTGTAAAACCAGTTAAGTCAAAGCAATACCACATAGCTGGGGGCATCACAAAAACTATCACCATATTGAAAGACACAAAAGATATGCGGGCTTGGTAATTTTGATCAGATCTCCACTATCTTACTGATTTGGTCTTTTAGGAGACAGACAAAAACAAGTTATCATAAACTTCAACAGGGATAACTCCTTTGGAGCTGCTGTTTTGGTTTTTTTGTTTTTCAATGTTTATTTATTTTTGAGAAAAAGAGAGAGATAGAGAGAGAGAGAGACAGCATGTGAGCGGGGGGAGGGGCAGAGAGAGAGAGACAGAATCTGAAGTAAGCTCCAGGCTCTGAGCTGTCAGCACAGAGCCCGACATAGGGCTGGAACCCATGAACTGAGATCATGACCTGAGCTGAAGTCAGACACTTAACTGACTAAGCCACCCAGGGGCCCCTGGAGCTTCTGTTTTTGAAGCAGTCTCTCTTTTTTAGAGCAATTCAACATAGCCCCTGGTGTCTGGTAAATGCATTTTCTTCTATTCTGATAAATAGGAAACAAGCAAAGATATTTGCTTTCACTTGGGAAGGAGACTAAAACATTTGCAGAATCTTACTTCAGAGTTACATCAAATCTTGAGTCTGCTCAAATTATTCCTTAGAAAATTCATCTCATTTTTCCACAGGATACCATACTGGTCCACTAAACTGGTAAAATCCGCTTAGTGGATCTGATGAACAGAGAAGACTTGTTATTATAGCACATGGCCTTTATGACCAAGTAGATCAGATGCTATGTAGATTTATGGACCGCCTCAAAGGGATACAAATAGAAAACCTCAGAACTAGATGGAAAGCCATTCCCTTGTCAGAGACTAATTATTCTCTTTTACAAATAAATCCTGGATTACTAATAGGCCATAGCAGAGATTGCACACATGAGTTCAGTGAAACCTGAGATGCCCAATACCAAGCGATTGGGTCAAATGGAAATAATAACACAAAAGAGGTTCAAGGGATTTGTGAGAACACAAATCATTTAAGTCACTCGAAGGCTCATGTTTCTAGGGTGCGTACTTCTATAGCACTAGCATTATTCCCTCAGCTTGTATATATGACCTCAATGAGAATCCCTTATGGCCAGTTGATCAAAGAAGAAAAAAAAAGATAATTGAGATTATTTACAAATATTTTCTGTATTCATTAATTTAAATAAAAATATTAATGAGCATCGATTCTTTCTTAGGTCTTATTTTAGAACCTGGAATACAACGGAAAATCATACAGTTCCTGCATCTGGGAACTTGCAGTTTCCAAACTTTCCTTGTCTGAATTCAGAAACTGTCCTTATTTCGTTTTATTTTTTTGGAATCTTCAAGTGATTCCCTCATTAACTGAACTCACTAACCAAAACATAGTAACCTATAGTATTCCTACCCAAATTCGCAGATTAAATATATTGGGATTTGTTAAATATATTTGGACAATGAGGGATTCTGTGTCTAATACGTTAGGGTTCAATAAATGCTTTGGGGGTAAATAAAGCAGAGTAGTAGAGAAGTGATGTCTAGAGGAGAGATGGATGCTTGGTATTTAGGACCACACGGCGTCAAAATTTGCAAGGTGATAGTAACCACGTGATGTGGTTAAGGAAGCGGCTTTTATTTGACAGTCAATGTCCTCCAGGTAGAGCCAGGCTCTGGCTAGAGCAAGAAGTTTGAAGGAAAATTCAGAGAAGAGACAGAAGGTAAAGGAACATAAGACCTTGGGGAGGAGTAGGAATGTGTGTAAATAGAGTATAGTCAAAAGAAAATATGGGTCTGGGTGAGGAAAGATAATCTGAAAATCTTAGGCTTCTGGAGGCATCTGATATATACACAGGACATGTATATACAGGATACACATACACATACATATACACAGGATATGTAAAGGACAATAGTGACTTGTCCCAATTGGCTACCAGGACAGTTGGGTTTGTGAGACTTGGAAAGATAAAGGAAGAAAGTCAGGATTCTTTTTTTTTTTTTTTTAATGTTTATTTATTTTTGAGAGAGAGAGAGAGAGAACATGAGTAGGGGAGGGGCAGAGAGAGGGAGACACAGAATCAGAAACAGGCTCCAGGCTCTAAGCTGTCAGCACAGAGCCTGATATGGGGCCCGAACCCATGAACTGAGAATTTATGATCTAAGCTGAAGTCAGACTCCCAACCGACTGAGCTACCCAGGTGCCCCAAACGTCAGGATTCTTACCAAGACAGAGAGTTCTAGAGCTGCATCTCGATCCTTGCAGATGTAAATGTCAAGTTCATGATTGAGCGGTCTTACCTAGAAACCATCTTTTCTTGCTTGCTTTGTTTATATTTCCTCTTATCAACCAATTTTATTATATTATATCCTCCCTCTTTCTTCAACCATAATATGGGTTGTATTGGTAGTGATTAGATGTATAATTTAATTCATAGGTTATGTGAAAACACGATGGAGCTCTGATCTAACTAAGGAGAAATAAATGTCACCAAGATATGGAGGTAGTCAGTCTCTGGATCTCCCATTTGATACTAGGGCATAAGCCTAGTTGCATTATATTGGGTGAGAACGTGTCATTATTGGCTGTGATAAAGGATTCATACGGAGAAGTTTTGAAGTTATTAAGTTGAAAAGGTAAGCAGAGGTCAGGTAACTGAGAGCTTACTGCCATTTGACATGTAGGTTGCACTTTATCCTAATTTCCAGGATGAAATTTGGAAGATTTAAGCTGTGAGATGACATTGTTTTATTTTTACTTTTTAAAATAAAAGATTAATCTGATTTCTATGGATAAAGGATCTAAGAGAGAAAAGGCTAGAACCAACGACACTAATTGAAGCAATTATGCAATAGTGCATGTGATAGATTTGAAAGACTCACCTTAGAATAGCAATGGAGCTAGAGGCAGACACAGTTTCCAGACATATTGAGAATGAAGGCATGGCAGGGATTATGAATTGATTAAATTAGAGATGATGGAAAAGAAAAGAGATCTGGTAAGTTATCTGTTTTGTGTGATTTAGTGGGAAGTTAGGCGATACAGTAGGACAAGTGAAATGGAGGAAATAACAGTTATTCCAGTTATACATAGGTTGAGTTGATAAGGCATGAAAGGTATGTGATGGGCATATCTTGTAGGTAGATGGGATCGGAAGCTCAGGAAGATAGTCTGGGTGATGAAAGAGACTTAGGAATTATTAATCCATTGGTGCATTTGAAATAATTGGCGTAGATGAAATGCCTAGAGAAAGAAAGTAGAATGCAAAGAGGCTTAAATTAAATTAAATTAAATTAAAAGAAGCTGTTGGGGGAGAATAAAGCCAAATGAAGGAGACCAGGAGGGAATGGTGAGAAAGAAAAAAAGAAAAAGAAAAAAAAGAACCAAGAAACATTTTAGAGTAGAAATATTATTTGTAAGTGTTAAAGATTGCCTAGAAATGGTGCTAAATAAAGACTCAAAAGTGTTGTTTTAGTCTTGGGGTCTTTAGGGTTCTTTTAGTCTTTAGGTTTGGGGATCTTACCATCAGTAGTTCCCCTGGCACGATGGGTGGAGAGTGGAAGTCAGTCTGTGGCAAGCAGAGGGGTGAATAAGAAGAAAAGAAGAAGAAAGAATAACCATAAATTTAGAATAATTTTGACTACGACAGGAAGAAGAATGTGATGTGAAAAGTCAACGGATTTTTTTTTAATGGTGAAGTAGAATTTCATAAATGTGTATGCTCACAAAGAAAAGAGAGAGAAAAATGAAATACTGTAGTCCTGGGAAGTAGAGAAGTCTGGGCCAAGTTGGGAGGAGACAAGATCTGTGATATCTGGAGAGAAATTAGTCACAAACAAAGGAAATGATTCTCTTTATTTGAGATAAGAAGTGAAGAGTAAGTGTATTTCCAGAAAAGACTCTGGGTGGAGGAGGAAAGTGGTTAGTGCTGACAAAGGAAGAATTGAGGGATAGGGAAAGAAAGTAAACCCAGGAAGATAGTCTGAGAGTCAAGGCAAAAGCCCAGAAACTGAATGAGGGCAGAAGGAACCGAAAGGAAGTGGGGTCAGCAAGTAACAGCTGTAACAGTATGTTTTTCACATACGTATCATCCAACTTTCTTCTTGACCTACATCTGGACTTCTTTCTGGTGACTTCCATGTAATTGTCATTGACTATCAGCATCTATCTTCATAAGACTTTGACCTCTTTATCCTCAGTAACCTTGATATCCTCTCTATCGGAGCAGGCCTAGGGGTGTATCTCATTTATCTTTGTAACCCCAGAATGGCTTATTGAGTGACAGGAGTGAGCGACCTTCACTATAAATGGATAAATAAATAAGACAATCGATGGAAGAATGAGATTAAAAAGCCAGGATAGAATCATCAGAAGTGTCATAAATAAATTTTCTGAATGAAGTCTCCCACTCTACTTTTAGAGGATAGGTTCCAGAATTTTCAAAAATCTTTCCGCTTAGCTTTATGCTTATACCAACCACTCGCTAATACCCTTTTAAAGTTAGATTGTATTTTTAGTCAAGGCTTCACCAGTTAGTCAGATGTATAAGATTTATAGAATGAGTTTTTCACTTTTTCAATAAACAAACATTGAGTTCATATTTTATGATTTTCATTGATTTAGAATATCAAAATTTGGTAACATAGAGTAAGAAATAACATTACGCTTACTTATTAATAATGTTTGGCATAGGTTTCAACTGAAAATTTTAAAAATATTGAATAATATTCTAAATTATTCTAATGTACCTAATAATTTAAATTTGGTAAAATATTAGGAATGTAAAAAAAAAAAAACTCTGTAGAGTAGGTAACTCAAGTGGAAGGCTTTCATTCTATTCAAAACTATCCCTTGCAGTGTTTTAAGCAGATGTTAAGTTTTTGGTCTGTTTTATGAACACATAAATTTATGAATATATATAAGACACACTTTTAGATATTTCAAAGGTCTCCAACTCAATCCTAATAAATTAAAATAAATGAGATATTATCCTTAAAATATGCACACCTGTGTACATCGTGGAAAACTTTAACAAATGGCAGTTAGTGTCACACAAAGAAGTTCTGAGTGGTAAAAACTGGCTAAGAAAGCCTTAGTTCTCTGGTATTGTGCCTTCTACAAAAAAGCCAATTATCTCTTAAGTCATCTGTGTTCATTTCACAGGTTAGCCAGGAAACCGGGATTGCCTGAGGGATGGCTTGAGTCACATACACCAGGAAGTTTGAAGTGTAGCCAGACATATAATTAAGACGTTCCAGTAGAGCTATAATTCTTGGTTCAGGCAAATTCCTCTGGCACCGTGTTTAGTAGGAGGAATACACCAAATACTTCACAATTTTACTCATACAGTTAATATTCTCTTGGTTCACATTTTAATTCATAGAGTTTTCATGAAAATTCTGTTCTGGCTCATAAATTCTTAGTGTTGTAACTTTAGAGGACAGAGATAAAAATACGAAAAGTTATTGTCTGTGTTTTACTACCCTTGTCTTCATGAAATTTGAGTACTAAAGGAAATAGTGTATCTATGTGTTTACTACAGTTGTTCCATATTTTTCGAGGTCTAATTCCCAACAAATTTAGGGAATGAGCAAAGATATGTTTACATTGTTGCTTCAGTAGCTCAATCAACACGTCCTACTGAGAAAATCTCTATTCTGGAAAACTAGATGGAAAGTAGTAAAATCACAGTGAAGTTAAAAAAAAATCAAAATACACTGAGGCAATGCAAAATATTGCTACTGTCATCCTTCATCTGCCTGAGTTAAGATGTCCTTTACAGAGGGTGGGCCCACTGAGGACACACTTGGTTAGATTCCATGGAAGTATCTGTTGGACCCTCTTCATGGATTTCTGTGGCAAAGGATGTGGTTGGCATTCTCTGCCGATGGCAATTCTTTTAAGAGAAGAAGATTCTTTTCAGCAAGATTGATTACGTTATGCTTGTTAAAAAACTAGTCAGATAACAAAAAGAGACTTTGGGCACTTTATGGTAAAAATACTTTTATCCTCCTAAAGCAAGCGAAACTCTGAATTGTATTATATCACAAAACCACCACAATAATTTATGGAGGGAAAATAAATATGCATTTTTCAATTATAGGTAAGTCCAATGCATTTGTCTGGAACTTTTATAACTACCTAAAATTAGATAATAACCAGACAATAATCGTGAAAGAGTACAGAAAAGGATAGAAGATTTTTTTGTGGTCTGAAATGGAGATTGCTTTTTGACTGCGGTAGGTGTTTTATAGCTACTGATATACTGTCTCTTATGCTTCAACTGTAGAAAGTCACATGAACCAGGGTTACATGAACTATGATATTTTTTTCCCATTTTCCTGTAAAAAGTGACTTAAGAGTGAGGGCATCAAACCCAGCCAGACGAATCTGTCCAGATGTACTTATCCAGAGCTCCGGGTGACGTGGGTCTTCTCCCTGGCACTATGGGGCTAGCCAGATGTGATTTGGAAGCATGTTAAAAAGATGTGTCTGAAGGTGGGAAGATACAGACAAGCAGAGACGCCCAAAATGAGTGTCATGGAGAGAATTCTTCAGCCTGGGGTCTAGCATAGTCAGTTCTTGAGTCCCTGACTGATTTCAGATCTTCCTTGAGCTCTGCCAACTCCCTCAGAGACTTTTTTCAGCAACAGAAGCCAATGAAGTAGAGCTAGGACACAAAACGCACATAGCCTCATAGGTGTGAGCAATGTCATCAATAAAGGGATAGAATGTTATCTGAAACAAAGATTCTTCTGATGTGTGCACGGATAGGCCACTTAATCAATTATGTAAAAATATTGACTGTCGATTCAATATTACAGAATCTAGAGTCAGTGAGGCATCCCTTTGATCAATGACATGTTATTTCAGGCTTGTTATGGAAGGTGTCCAGTAAGGAATGGGTGAACGTCTGTATACCCACCTGTAGTGGTCAGGAATTTACAACCTCACAAGGTAAGAGTTGTAAATGTTTTTATTTATGTCAAAAATTTCTGACTCATGTTGAGCTGAGTGTTGCTTTGTAACTTGATGCTCACTGTATTCATTGGGTCAACACAGAACTATTTGAGTCTGTGACAGAATGTGTTTCTTCTGGCACACAAACATTTTGAAATATTTGGAAGCAGCTCTCATATTTCTTTAAATGATCTCTTCTCCAAAATAAACATTCTCATCTGTTCCGGATGTTTCCCCAATACACAGACCCTGGAACTAGACTGCAGGTATTGCATTTGAGTAAAATCTACTACGGGCAGTTGAATTATTCATTTTTTTATCCCAGCTCCAGAGGTGTTGAATAATTTGGATCTTTGAGTCTATTAAAACTTCATTAACAAAAATAATAATAAAAAAATAAAAAGAAAACTTCATTGGGGCACCTGGGTGGCTCATTCGGTTAAGCATCTGACTCCTGGTTTTGGTTCAGGTCATGATCTCATGGTTTGGGAGTTTGAGCCTTGCATCAGGCTCTGTGCTGATGGTTTAGAGCCTGCTTGGGATTATTCTCTCCCTTTCCCCCTCTCTCTGTCCCTCCCTTGTTTGTGCTCTCTCTCTTTCTTTCTCAAAATAAATACATAAATATTTTTTAAACTTCATTAAACTAATAGTTACATTTTCTGATTACAAAATTAATATGGGCTCACTGGAGAAAGCTTGGAAGATTGAGAAAAGCATCCAGAAAAGATGTGCAATTTGAAGTGTCAGTTAAATAAACATGATTTAACTACTTTACAGTTGTAATGGGAAAACTCAAAGACTGTAGCTCAGACTTCTGCTCTGATGCAGAGGGTTATAGTTGAGTTCAATTTGCTACCAACTCCAAACTCTATCACAGCTGCAGATATATGACCAAACTATCTGCAGCTGGACCATCTACTTCCTTCCTACTTTTTTTCTTTTCATCACCCAATTTCTTCGTGTCTTACTTTTTGGCTTTTACAAATATCCTACTATGTATAAGATTCTGGAGTTTTCAAAGACATCGGGTTTCAAATATGTAATATACCAAATACATCAGATTTGACACTTGTGTTAATTTTCTTTTTTTATTGTAGTTTTTTTTCAATATAATTTATTGTCACATTGGTTTCCATACAACACCCAGTGCTCATCCCAACAGGTGCCCTCTTCCATGCCCCTCACCCACTTTCCCCTCTCCCCCACTCCCCCATCAACCCTTAGTTTGTTCTCCGTCCTTAAGAATCTCTTACGGTTTGCCTCCCTCACTCTCTATAATTTTTCCCCTTTCCCTCCCCCATGATCTTCTGTTAAGTTTCTCAAGATCCACAAATGTGTTAATGTTCTTTAATCAATTGCCCCAAAATTTAGTAGCCTAAAGCAATACACATGTATTATCTCACAGTTTCTGCAGGTCAGGAATCTGGCAGCTGCTCAGTGGGGTGGTTCCGGCTCAGCCTCTCTCACAAGGTTGCAAACTGCATTAGCTAGACCTACAGTGTTCTCCTGAGGCTCAGCTTTGACTAGAGAAAGTGTTTCCAAATGCACTCACATGGTTTTCTGCAGACCTCAGTTCTTTGACAGCTGTTGGCCAGAGCAAGTTTGACTTCTGCCACTGGGTGCTCACAAAACGGCAGCTGGTTTCTCCCAAAGTGGCCAAGATGGAAAGTAGAGGCTTCTATAATGTAGTCTCTGATGTGACATGCCATTGCTTCTTTCATTATGGACCACACACACCAATTCTGGGATCACGAGGTAGAAGACCATTTAAGGGTGTGAATAACAGGAAGTGGGAATCACTGGGGGCTACCTTGGAAGCTGGCGACCCCAAAACTGAACAAAATAATGGCTATGTCAGACCAGGAATCCACTTAACCTTATTGTCCTGGTAGGAAAGTTAGCTATTAAAAACATGTATCTCAGGGCACCTGGGTGGCTCAGTTGGTTAAGCATTCAATTTCAGCTCAGGTCATGATCTTGTGGTTCGTGAGTTCGAGCCCCATGTTGAGCTCTGTACTGACAGCTCAGACCCTGAATCCTGCTTCCAGTTCTGTGTCTCCCTCTCTCTCTGCCCCTCCCCCACTCACACACACTCTCTCTCTCAAAAATAAATAAATATTTTTTAAAAAATGTATCTCTTCTGTGACTTGAACAATAAAAGTATATCCTTCCCCACAAAACTGTGTTCTCAAAAACATAATTTGAAAGCTGACAACTAGCTAATAGTTAAATATACATTAAAATGACTCTTTCACCAAAAAAGACAAATGCTTCCACCTATGAATTACTGTTGTAATATATTTATAGTGATAATGCCCTTAGAAAAATAAAATCACTTTATTTCTGGAATTTGAAAATATTTGAAAGTCAACAATGGAAAAGCTAAATCCTCCAAAGTGAATTCTTTCTGAATCTGGATTGTATGACATTTAGTCTATGTTCAAAATTAATTTATTTTGTTGATCAACTTAAATAGGGAGGCTAACATTTACCGGGCCCCTACATTGTTCTAGGAAAACACACACTACTTCTCACTTTATAACAGGTCACCATCTCCTTTAATCTGCACCTTACATAGTAGAAGCAAGGCCAGTAACCACAGGGTATGGCCAACTCCTTGTGCTGCATCATCTAAATGGCAGAGAAAACTCAGGTTTACTGATGCTAACGCACAGGCCTGACTTTGGTCTCCACTCCCGATTTACCACGATAGACAGCAGATAGACTCAGACTTACTCAGACTTCAGTATCAAAAAATAAATCTTATTATTCATCTTTTCCTTAGTCCCATTGAAAATAATGTATTTTTATGACTTAAGTATGCTTTTTCACAGTTGCTTTGATAGTCAGTAAAATATTATTTAATTATCTATATAATATGATGCTTCCTGGTGGTACTAAAGTGAACGTTGTTCAACTTAGATCTCCTAGATCTCCACAGTCTTGGGAGAGAAAGAAGCAAAAAGCAGTATGCAGTCAGTTCTATAATAAATAGAACTTAATAGACTTAATAAAGTCAGACAAATAAGTTTGCCAAGCACCATGCTGGGCTTTAGAGACAGAGGAGTGAAAAGGCAGATAGAACTCTTACTGTCAATGAGCTTGCATTCCAGAAAATCATCAGAGACACATAAAGAAATACCTGAGATCCACTCATATTATGGATAGTGCTAAGAAGGGTATATACAGGATTTTAGGATAGAGAGTAATCAGAGAAGGCCACTGTAGAAGCAGCAATTCTGGAAGGCATCTCTAATCAAGTGACAACTGAGGTGAGGCCTAATGGATGAGTAGAAGTCTGCCCTGACATGAGCCAGAGGAAGGGCATTCCAGGCAGAGAGAGCCACCATGATAGAGATGGAAGGATTTTGTGTGTGTGTGTTCATAAAACAGAAGGAAAAGGGGAGCCGTGTGTAAAGAGTTAAGAGAAGTAGGAGAGATGAGATTGGAGAAGTAGGAAGGGAGTAGACAGTGGGAAAGCATAGATGAGAAGGCTGACACAATGACATTTTCATTAAAAAATGCAAAAGCATCTCATTTGCCCACGTTGTGTATAGGAGGAGGCAGAGTGAAAGCTGTGAGGTCAGAACCACAATAAAGTCATTTGTATCATTCAGGAACATGGTAGAGGAAATTCTTAACTCATCTGGAAAAGTCCAGGAAGAATCTGAAAGAGGAAATGTTTCTGTTGAACATTAAGCAATGAACTCTGCCTTGCTGGGGGGAATGTAGGGATGACTGAGGAAAGAGCATGGACGATGGGCTGGAAGCCCAAAGCATTGAGGCAAAGTTCAAGAATTTCAAGTGAGTCAACATGGTTTTAAGTTCGGGCTGTGTTCCAGAACACCACAAGAGGGCATTTTATAAGTAGGTAAAGGTGAACCATAAAAAGCCCTGAATGCTAAGCTCCGGAATTCCAGCTTTATTCCGTAAAGGAAGGAAAAGCAATGAACAGCACAAAGTAGGGGCACCATCAGATTTCAGTCTTAGAAAACAGTTGTGGTTAAAGTTAGGAGGGTGGAATTAGCAAAGGACCAAGAGTACAGGTGGAAAAAAGGGGAAAACATATCAGCCTACTTTATTTATGCAGTTAAACACAGGATGAAGGTTTGGCTACAAAAGAGAATACGAGGTGGGTTACTGAGGAAGGAACATTGACAGGCACTTGAATTCCATTGGAACACCAGCTCCATAGGGCAGAGACCTTGACTATTTGTTCGATTTCTAGGTTCTAGACAAATACCTGACACCTAAAATAAGTTTAATAAAATATATGCTGAATAAATTTATAAATGGATGAATTAGTGACCAATTAGGGAGAGCATATTTTCATTCATTAAATAAATATTCATTAATTACCAGCTATGTACCAAATACTGCTCCAAGCACTGGAATACAGTGTTGAAAAGGTATAAATCTATCTATCTATCTATCATCTATCACTTATCTATATATCTATCTACCTACTTACCCATCATCTCCCACACTCATCACCTATATCCATCGATCCATCCATGTTTGTATCACTTGTTTGTGTATCATTTCACTTACCTATATTGTGGTAAAAGTTATTATATAAACCGTAAACTGTTTCTTACAGAGACTGGAGATCAAGGATGGACGAAATCTTTAGAAATGCAAAGTGAAGGCTAAAACTGAAGAGTAGTGTCTAAATTTCTCTCTACGGGAAAATTCACAAAAAATAAGAAGAGATACCAGAAATTGAAAACCCTACAGATCACCTGAGAAGTGAGGTGGGGGTGAATACAGAAAGTTAGAGGCAGGAAAGAAATGTAGCTGCTAAGAAGTTGCTGCTATTGGAGTGACCAAAGGGCTTCTCCAAATAAGGAATCGTTAATGTCCATACTTTTAAAGGTTGGTTTTTGTTTGCTTTTTGTTACCTTAGCCCTTACTATCAAACCTCTGGTTGAATCTGCTACATATAGATTTCTTTGTGACAGATGTGAATGGAGGCAAGGGATTAAAGAAAATGTGTTGTAATCCACATCTGAGTTAGCAGGAAACAGAGGGAAGAGAATTACCCGGAAGGGTGAGGTGTAAAATCCAGAGTCAGAGGTGTCTAATAAGAAGAAAATCTCCAAATTTGCAAACGTCCTATGGAGTGTGATGAGCTTTTCCTTCTTTAAAATAATATGCTAGCTGGGGCGCCTGGGTGGCGCAGTCGGTTAAGCGTCCGACTTCAGCCAGGTCACGATCTCGCGGTCCGTGAGTTCGAGCCCCGCGTCGGGCTCTGGGCTGATGGCTCGGAGCCTGGAGCCTGTTTCCGACTCTGTGTCTCCCTCTCTCTCTGCCCCTCCCCCGTTCATGCTCTGTCTCTCTCTGTCCCAAAAATAAATAAACGTTGAAAAAAAAAATTTAAAATAATATGCTAGGAATTTCTTTCCAATTACATTTGATTTTCACCAACCAATTTGATTTCAGCTAATATTTAAGTCACAGATCTTAATTGTAGCTTAAGATAAACGATGACTATATCTTACTGTAACATATGATACTGTGCGTGTTTGCACAGAGATAGGTGTCAGTGTTGAGCTTAAGGGGCTGATGTGATAAAGGAAGGCAATTTCTTTATCCAGTAGGTTTCACTGGTTGTTACTTAATAAAAACATAGACTCGTACTGGCTGCCAAAATGCGGGCACAATCACAACACTGAGGTAGGCGAGGTTCCACTGAAGCAGCCAATATTCGGGGATCCAGTCCTGTTTAGGCATAATCCAGGGGTAATTACATAGGTCTGTTCCCAAAGTCCTGCACGTTTAAGCCACTCCTCTAAATTAGACTCTGTTTAAGCTATAATAACTCCAGGATAAGTGCTTCAATAGCAGTCTTTATGGGCAGACACCTGAAAACATTCATTTAAAGTCGCTTTACTAGCTGCCATGAGGAGTTTCTGAAGGTATTTGGAAATGTCATTTTGCACTTGATGTGGCATTTAAAAATACAATAGCAAACCCACCAATGGCAAGGAGAAGCATTCACAAGACTGATTCAGAGGAACTCCCTGAAATTCAGAGAAGATTTGTAATTAGACTCATATGCCTTTGACAACAACTCTAAGACCTACTGGGTTTGCTTACAGGTAATTACAAAGTGAGGGAGAACACAGGCTTCCCTTCCTACTGCCTCTGGCAAACCCTTCTTAAACTCTAAGGTGTGCAGAAAAGATATTCTGGGGTGTGTATAAGATACCAGATCCTGGGCTCCATCACAGATAATCTGATTGAATATCTCTGAGGTGGAGTGCAGGAATGGGCATTTTGAACAAGCATCTCAGGTCATTAGAGGGAAATATTGACAGCCAGTAAGATTTCGGAAACCTGGAGGGTAGATTGATTCCACCTCTTCCAAAAACACTTCCTCGTTGGTCCACTGACACTTACGGTTCTTTTAAGGGCAGACAGATCCCATCGCTCCATAATTCGAGATGAAGATTCGTCTAGCAATTTCCAGACCTACCTAATGCTCTATGTCTTTTCCAAAGACATAAATGTCTTATCCTGTCCTAAGCCTATGTTTTAGGGGTTGTGGAAAATATCTGTCCTCTGAAAGTAAGAAGACTGCTTCCATTAGTTAGGGTTTGCCAGAGAAACAGGACTATATATAACTGTATCTGTATCTGTATCTCTCTCTCTCTCCCTCTCTCTCTCTCTCTCTATCACTTATCTATCTACATTTAAAAAAAAGATTTTTTTTTATTTTTAACGTTTATTTATTTTTGAGACAGAGAGAGACAGAGCATGAACGGGGGAGGGTCAGAGAGAGGGAGACACAGAATCTGAAACAGGCTCCAGGCTCTGAGCCGTCAGCACAGAGCCCGACGCGGGGCTCGAACTCACGGACCGCGAGATCGTGACCTGAGCCGAAGTTGGCCGCTCAACCGACTGAGCCACCCAGGCGCCCCATATCTATCTACATTTAATATAGATATATAGATGCAGACAGAGAGAGACAGACAGACAGACAGAAGGGACAGGGAGAAAGAGAGAAACCCTTCCTTCCTCCACATTTTGTTGTAGCCAGGCCCTCAGTGGATTAGACGACGCCAACCCACACTGGGGAAGGTGACCTACTTTACTGAATCCATCAACTCAGATGCTAATCTCGTCCAGAAACAATCTCATAGACACACTCAGAAGTAATGTGTAGCCAAATATCTGGGCACCCTGTGACCCAGTCAAGTTGACACAGAAAATTAACCATCGCACCGCCTTTGTTAACAGCTGGTGCTAAAATCCCTCGAACCATGAATGCCTGGAATAAGAGAAGGTTAAGATGTGAAAACACTCATTTTAGTAGAATATACGAGACTGTTATGGTATGTATTTCATTACGTCAGTCAAGTACAACTCCTTAACAAGTGTTCCTTTGTGCTTCACACTTCAATCAGGCCATCAAAAGGCATGCGCACATTTATTGTACCCAGAAAATTGTTCTAAAAGCGGAAGTCACAATTTGTACCATCGACAGCTGTGTTTTTACCTTAGGATAGGTCTTAGGGACCTAACAGGACTGTGCATTCTCTACGAGCTGATGTTTATCGTTGGTCACAGTGGTTTTGTTATAGCTCCTGAAATTCAACCCTGTTCCTTAAATACGGTGTGCTCACTAAGTACTTGTTAACATACTGATGGGTCTGGCAAGCTTCCCAATCAGGAAGACAGATGGGCAGAAAGTCAATGAAAATGAGACGGAGAAAGCTTTCTAAGAACAATCGTGACAATATGATTCCGTTGTACAAATTGCTTCGACCGATCACAAAACAAAAAACCCTATATCATCCTAGTTTCCAAGGTCTTCAATGTTCTGGGTGCACACTTAACTTTTCCAAATATATCTCACATTGCTCCCTTTTGTGTATGCCTGATTCATACTTCCCTGGACATACCTAGAGTGTTCCCATAGTTTTAGCTCTACGTTGACATCTTTTTCAAACCTTCTTTCACTTCTTCTCACCCAGGGGAATCCCGCTCTTCCCCAAGGTCTGTCTCAGCCTCTGTGTCCTCCAGAAACACCTACATTCTTAAGCCATTTTAGTCCTCTCTTCTATACTTCCAAAACGTTTTGTTTTCCAGGTGGCAGGTATCACAGACTGAGTTGTGTTTCTTTTTTTTTCTTTGGTATATTTTGTTTCTGTGTCTGGTTGGAGCGATTTCCCCTCTATGGCACAGTCCCCTCTAAAGACCTAACAGTCCTTATTGTATGCAGTGGGGAAAAAAAGTTCTTTCATGCATTATTGAAATAACAAAGTGAATGATTTCCATTTTGATTTAAATTTTTATGGATTGGAGAATTTTGTTCAAGTTGTTTAAGGTCCTTGGTTGATGGGTACACTTATCCAGAAAATAAAGATGGAAGTACATAGCTTACCTGTTTGGTGCAAAAATTAAGTAAGATTGCTTTTGCAAAGCATTTGCGTATTCCCGTTTTTTTACGTAAGCTCTATGCCCGACAGGGGGCTTGAACTCATGACCCGACATCAAGAGCTAGCTGCATGCTCTATCGACTGAGCCAGTCAGGCACCCCAGCACGTGCATACTCTCAAAAAATTTTAAAGATATTCCTGCAGGTGAAGAAAAATAATGAAGGCGGAAAACAAAACATATTATATTGATATATAGATAGTCATACTAAGGGAATGAATAAGGTGAAGTGAGACTTCCAAATATCACTGACTTGCCTGTAATTCTATGAGGCAGCAATCTGAACTTGGCCAGATGGTTCAGCAAGGATGGGTCTTCTCTCCTCCACATGGTTTACTGGAATTCATTCATACGTTGGGGAGCTCAGTTGGGATTGCTGGCATTTTGGGGACGGCTCAGAAGGCTGGACTTCCCTCTCTACCTGGCCTCTTATCCTCGGTCAGGGTAGCCTGAGTAATAACATGGTCAGGGTATTCTAAGAGAGCAAAACAACGCTGCAAGTCTCATAAGGTCTGGACTCAGCATTGAGTGACTCATCATGTCACTTCCCATCGCACTTGATTGATGAAAGCAAGTCATGAGGCCAGGCCTGATTTCAGGGCTGGGGAAGTAGCCTCCGTCTCCCGATTGAAGGAACTACAAAGGATTGATGGCCATTTACAAGCTACCAAAACAGGAGGAGAAGGGTATGGAGAAGGCATGACTTGTAGAAGTAACTGAGTGTACCCTAGATTTGGAGTGAATATATGTATGACTGATGATGTTATAAAGAGAGAAAGCCCAAGGGCACCTGGGTGGTGGTTAAGCATCTGGCTCTTGACTTCGCCTCGGGTCATGGTGTCACGGTTTGTGAGTTTGAGCCCCAAGTGGGGCTCTGCGCTGACGGAGTCTGCTTGGGATTCTCTTTCACCCTCTCTCTCTGCACCTTCTCACTTGTGCTCTCTCTCTCTCTCTCTCTCTCTCTCTCTCCCAAAATAAATAAACTTGAGAGAGAGAGAGAGAGCGCGCTGAGGAAAGAAAAGTAAAAATAAAAGGTAAAGGATAATTGAAAGTAGACAATGAAGTTTAGGATCAGGAAATATACATGTCTGTGAGTTCTAATGAAGGAAGTGACACGATAATAGGTACGGCTGGAGGTAAGAATCCTTCTGTGTGGAGGAAACAAGGGAAGTGAGGAATTCACAAGATAAGCAGACAGGCAAAAGCTCTATCTCAGTCAGCTGAGCAGGTAGCAACTGGGTTCATGTTAGTGAGTATAAATGGGAAAGGGACAGGGTTTTAGAGCACAGTGTTTGGAAAATAATGAGCAAGAATGAGAAGATAGGGACCATAGCAGGAGGCACCAATAGACATTTGGGTGACCATAAAATGTATCATCCAAATGGGGATTTTTTTTTGAGAAAAAAAAAGAGGGTGCTATTCTTTGTTATTCTGGGACAGTAGGAGTTAACCAGAATGTAACAGTCACCAGTGTCTTGGGAACAAAGGGCACTGCAATGCTTAGGAAGGTAAAGGAAAATGAGCAAAGTGTGAAACTTAGGAAAGCATAATGAATATTATTCTTACCTAAGTTTAAGGCCAACAGGACATACGAGTGAACTACTTTATGGGCAGAGAAAGCAAGCGAACTATAAAGAGCTGAAGACTTGGATTGCTGGGAGATAATAACAGTAATTATGTGTTACATTTACATAATGCTTTGTGATTAAAATGCTTTCACAGCCACTGCCTCATTTTCTCCTCACTGTAGCCCTTCCAGGTAGAGACGGTGGTTATTATCCTCCCTAGGTGGGGAGATGGGAAGGAAGGGTGCCACACAGAAGAGAGCTCACTCTTTCAAGATGCCTTGACCTGGCAGGTGGTGAGGAGTGGGCAGTGACCTCACGGTGTCTTTGGAAAGGTTATGTAACCTCTTTTTTTTTTAATTTTTTTAATGCTTATTTACTTTTGAGAGAAAGAGACAGAGTGTGAGCAGGGGAGGGGCAGAGAGAGAAGGAGACACAGAATCTGAAGCAGGCTCCAGGCTCTGAGCTGTCAACACAAAGCACGATGCAGGGCTCGAACTCACGGACTGTGAGATCATGACCCGAGCCAAGGTCAGTTGCTTAACCAACTGAGCCATCCAGGCACCCCATGGAAAGGTTATGTAACCTCTTTGACCCCAGTTCTTTTACTGTAAGAAATGATGAGAATTTATATATATAGGGGCACCTGGGTGGCTCAGCTGGTTAAGTGTCTAACTCTGGATTTCAGCTCAGTTATGACCTCACAGTTTGTGAGACTGAGTCCCCACCTTGGGCGCTGAGCTGACAGCATAGAGCCTGGTTGGGATTCTCTCATCTCTCTCTACCCTTCCCCTGCACACATGCTCTCTCTTTCCCTCATCTGTGCCAGGTTATAAATGCAGATATCCTAGTTCTGTGTTCCTTCTACTAAGCCATTTGCCATTTACTGGCAGTTGAAATAATAGGAGAGAATGAGTTCTCCAAGGGAGTACATGTATATGGGATCTAGGGAGGAAACACATAAGCAGTGTGTTTATCAAAACACTAAAGATTTCTTCTCAGCAACAATTTAAGAAAAAAATTAAATCAAGGGAGATTTGAGGGAAAATGACAAGATTACTGAAACAGGTATTTGGTCATCTTGATAAGTCCAACTCTTTTAGAACATTCCAAATAGAAGACATTTCAAGGGATGCAAAGTATAATACTAATGGAGGCTCAACGCTCCGACAGGTCTGAGGTCAAGTTGAGGGTGATGGAACAGAAGAGGAGGAGTAAGATGTAATGCCAGAGAAGGCAAGTGGAAAGTTGAGCGGCAGGTCTTTCCTGAGGTGGGGAGATTTGGGTCTGGAGATTGGGGTCTGGAATGCAATGGGGCCCTAAGTCAGACCAGACTGAGGTAAGGAGGACTTGGCCAAAGAGGCTGACCTCCCTTGGCCTCAACTCCTTCCACGATCTTTTTCAACCTTACAATTCTGTGATTCTAACCAAGTCATCAGTTCTGGGCCAGGATGGAAAAGGGCTTTACAAAAACAGCGGTGTCTCTAATGCTTCTGAGAATATTGAGCACTGACTAAATGCCAGAGCTTTCAGAATTATTTGCCTCGTGGTGAAACAGAACGTCGCTTTACCAAATCATACTCTGAGTTCAGACTACAACTTTTACCCATTTTAAAGATATTTTTCTTTATGTCCTACGTTGTCTGCAACAATTCATTAATAGACCGACCATTAAATAAATATTTTCTTAGATGTGATTCTGCTAAGAGTACTCAAAACACAAAACTCCTTTCCACCCACTTAGGAACTGAATTTTTGATTACCTCTAGATAAGGTGCTTCATACTATGGTTCATTTAAAATTTCCTTCCTTCTTTAATTCAGCATTTACTCATTCTCCCAGAAAAAACATCTGCCATCCCCCATGTGCCAGGTGTTTTGATATGAAAACATTAAGTATTTTTAAAAGCTGAACTTTGTTTTTGTTTCAAACCCGCATGGAATACAAACTTAATCTTATCCAGGGAGGGTTCCTAATTTTCCCAGAGTTGTATAAGTTCTGTGGGCTCATTTAAAGCCACGTTCACTGATCTGATACTTAGACCCTCACGAGTCACCTGGGATTGTGCTGAGGTTCCCCTATTTCGGAATGATTCCCAGAGGCTGTATCTGTCAGATCTGACCAGAGAAAGCAAAACCATTTTAAATATTCAAATTGGTGGAACTGGAGAGAGAAACTTTGTTACGCAGATTATGGGGAGAGGGGAGAAACCAAGGAGAGGATCATGGAACTCCCCAGACACTAACATAACAGCAGGAAGTGGCTAATTCCCTGAGGATGGGAGAACAAACAGAAAAGCAGTATTGCTGGACCCAAGAGATGTGTTTCATTTGGCAGAAGCCGGACCGAACGTGGGCCCTTCTGGTAAAGCTGGGGAGGAGACAGGATCACCACTGGAGCCTTCTCTCCAGGCAAAGAGAGAACAGGAACCCTCATGCCCTCCAGTCTCACCAGTGCCTTTTTAAAAAATTTATCTGTTTTGAGAGAGAGAGAGGGAGGGAAAGTGAGCAGGGGAAGGGCAGAGAGAGAGAGGGAGAGAGAGAGAATTCCAAGCAGGCTTCCCTGCTGTCAGCACAGAGCCTGGCACGGGTCTTGATCTCACGAACTGTGAGATCATGACCTGAGCCAAAATCAAGAGTCAGATGCTTAACTGACTGAACCACCCAGGCGCCCTCACCAATGCCTTTTATTTTATTTTTAATTTCTTTTAATGTTTATTTATTTTTGAGAGAGACAGAGACAGAATGTGAATGGCTTAGGGGCAGAGAGAGAGGGAGACGCAGACCTGAACCCTCCGAGCTGGCTGTCCACACAGAGCCCAACGAGGGGGCTCGAACTCACGAGCTGTGAGATCACGACCTGAGCTGAAGTCAGCCGCTCAACCGACTGAGCCACCCAGGCGCCCCTCACCAGTGCCTTTTGTTGGCCAAATGTAGCCAGCAGTGGCTGCACACAGAACTGGGGAAACACATGGCCTTGGTCTAGCGTATCTGACTCGTGGACACAGATCAGTTTTCACGACACTGCTCCACTGTAAGAGAAATTGTTTTCGGTGATAAGCTACAAGTTAGCACATTTTTATTATTTATCCTTTAATACACATTGTATGTTTTATAGACATTACCCTGAAGAAATTCCAGGAAGTCCGTAACAATTTGGACCCATTCGACCTAGCTAGTACAGAGTCTATGCCTCCATTCCAGCAGCATAGACACGGTCAAGACATAGAAACAGAATTTGAGTTACTCTAAGTCTTGTCACTTTATGGCGACAAGGAGCTTGCATTTGCGTGAAACCTTAGAATACTAAAACAGAATAGCTGAGGAGTGATTATTTGAACATCACGCCTTGCGGGATCTGAACTGAAGGAAAACCTCCCTCGTTTACTCTTGAAACAAATGCATATAGTCACATGTCAGAGCTCACGGTAGCATAGCTAACATCTATCTTTTTATTTTGCTACCCCTCCATCATTTATCCATTACGTACAATCTCTCATTATATACTTATCTACCACCCATCTGTCATCTATCATCTATTACCCCCATCATCATCGTCAATATTACTATTAGCTATTTATAGTAACTACAGTGACTGTTCAGGACTGGAGCCAACACATTTTTTTTTTTTTTAATCACTGACATTGTTTAGGGAGGGCAGCATGTGAAGATCATAAACCGAACCGATATTTATTGAGTTCTGTGATCGTTTTTACATTCCCTCCAGACAGAGGTCTTGTTAATGTCTGTACTTATTGAGGATGGACCCCACTGCTCCCTCGGCACGCCACTACGCTGCCCACAGGAATGCCCTTCCTGGAGATACAGAGTAGACCGAGGAAGGGCAAGAAATGAGTCTACGGACAAACGCGCTGCGAACAGACCCACTTGTCCATTCATGTGGGTTGCCATTGCATTCTTACTTGGTTCCAACCACCAAACCTATTGAAATGCTCTGCGCTGGTCTCGGGTGACTGTGACATATTCTTCTGGTGCCATAGTAGGTGGAAAACTGGCAAGACTCTTTCCCGGCCTGTCGGACCAAACACATCATGGAAATGTTTCTTATTCCCCAGCACTGTGAGGGCATGAGGAAAACCGTCAACATCTTTGGTTCCAGCTGGGGTCAGGACACAGGTCACTTCTGCCCTTAAATTCTCAAACCCGTCTGATAGTTCTGCATTTCTCGTTGCCAGAGTCGCTAGAAAGTGGACTAGGGAGAGCACACAGGGTCACTCCCAGGGACGCATCGATTTCTAGACCCTCTGAACTCCTGTTTGTTTTACTTTCATCCGAATAATTTATTTTATAATCCTAAGAGCGAGGAGAACCTTGTTCTGACTGAGCCATTTTTTAATTTGTCCATGCGATCTTTCGAATTTAGGCTTTTTAGGCGTGCCTGCTTGGCTCAGTGGGTTAAGAGTCCAACTCTCAATTTTTTTTTTTTTTAACATTTATTTATTTTTGAGACAGAGAGAGATGGAGCATGAACGGGGGAGGGGCAGAGAGAGAGAGGGAGACACAGAATCCGAAGCAGGCTCCAGGCTCTGAGCTGTCAGCACAGAGCCCGACATGGGGCTCAAACTCGCGGACCGTGAGTTGGACTCTTAAGGGGCGCCTGGGTGGCTCAGTCGGTTAAGCGTCCAACTTTGGTTCAGGTCATGATCTCACAGTTTGTTAGTTTGAGGTCTGCAGTTCTGTGCTGGCAGCTCAGAGCCTGGAGCCTGCTTTGGATTTTGTGTCTCTCTCTGTCTGTCCCCCATCCCCTATACTTGTGCCCTTCCCCCCCCCACCTCTCTCTCAAAAATAAATTAATTAATTTAAAAAAAAAGAGTCCAACTCTTGATTTTTGTCTCAGGTCATGATCTCATGGTCATGAGATCGAGCCCCCTGTCAGGCTCCAAGCTGGACATGAAGCCTGCTTATGATTCTCTCTACCTCTCCCTCTGCCCTTCTCCATCTCTCTCTCTCTCTCTCTCTCTCTCTCTCTCTCTGTCTCTCTCTCAAAAGAAAAAGAAAAAAGAGGCTTTTCAGACCAAACAAAAGCAAGACACAAAAGCTGTCTTTAAATTTCTGAGTTCTATTGTTTTAGTTCTTTCCTGTGGGAGGAGGAGCTTCATATAAGCTAAAATCGCAAACTGTGATACTGCATATATATCGTTTCTTGATCATTCTTCAAATACTTACTAAGTATCTACTTAGTACTATTGTTCACCACCTGATTTCTCAAGGTCAGCTCTATGACTCAGGCCAAGTCATGTAACTTAGTAAGTTTGAGTTCTCTTAGTTGCAACGCTTATGTTGATAATGATGTCTACACTTTATACATTATATAGTTGTTGTGAAGAAGAAAAAGTGAACCCAACAAAATATTTCTAGACATATCAACTTTTTTTTGAAAATGAAAAGAATTCTTAGTGTTCGTGTAACTAAAATTGTAACTTACAATGGGTTACTCCTTTAAAACATTTTGGGGGCTCCTGGGTGGCTCAGTCGTTTAAGTGTCCAACTTCGGCTCAGGTCATGATCTCATGGTGAGTTCGAGCCCCGCGTCCGGCTCTGTGCCGGCAGCTCGGAGCCTGCTTCGGATTCTGTCTCCCTCTCTCTCTGCCCCTCCCCTCCCCTGCTCATGCTCTGTCTCTCTCTGTCTCAAAAATAAATAAAAACATTAAAAAAAATGTTTAAACATTTTTAATCATGTGTGGCTAAATAATATTTATTTTCCCTCTTTCCCTGGCCACCATTCCAGAAGGTAGCCAGCAATGCATTTCGCTGGCTCAGTGGAGTGTATAGCAAAACTGAAGGCAAAATAGTCTAGAAGAGGTTTAGTTTTTATGCATTTTTGCTTCTGAAAGCCTAAGCCTCTATGAACTGCATAAAATTGTTGACAGTGGAGGAAAAGGGTATTTGTAGAGGTGATATTAAAAAAAAATCTCGGGGCACCTGGGTGGCTCAGTCGGTTAAGCATCTGACTTCGCCTCAGGTCATGATCTCGCAGTCCGTGAGTTCAAGCCCCGGGTCGGGCTCTGTGCTGACAGCTCAGAGCCCGGAGCCTGTTTCAGATTCTGTGTCTCCCTCTCTCTCTCTCTCTCTGACCCTCCCCCGTTCATGCTCTGTCTCTCTCTGTCTCAAAAACAAACAAACGTTAAAAAAAATTAAAAAAAAAATCTCACGGGAGAAGGAATCATTTCTTTCACCACTGTTTGTAGATAATGGTAACCAAATCAACAGGTCACGCGTTTGCTATGAATCTAGGAAATGGCATAGATCATCTTGATACTGGCCGCACTGGTAGTTTTTAATATTCCCCTAGCAATTCTAATATTCGGCCAAGGTTGAAATCCACTAACCCAAGTAGCCCAGAACTAGAGAGTCTCAAAAAAGATTGCCAAGCATCACAAAGAATTAGCAGAGCTGAGAAATCTAAATGGACCATGAGAGCAGGTACAATAGACATCTTGTCAGTGACCTGTATGGACTAATGATCATCACGGGCTGATCCCATCAACCCATCACCCCAAGCATTGCTTAACCTTACACAAGATCTTAAGAATGGTGAAACATGTAGGGAAATACTCCAGAAATTGAATTTACGTTAAATTTGAGATAAGAATTATGCAATTCTTGCACACCCGGGTTCGTGGTATGAGATTTACATTCATAATGTGTCTTGAAATTCATTAAAAATTACTGAAGTTTCTTTGTGGTGTGAAACAGAAAATAATGCAGCAGAGTGGAGAAAATAGAAATCATTTCCCCAAACTACACCTTGATTAGTAAAAGAGCAAACAAAAGAATTCTTAGTTCCTGAAATTTTGCCCCAATTCAGTGACTAATGTTATCTCTAATAGTTTTGCGATTCTACCCCATGTTACACCGTTTTTACTCTTTGATACTCTGGCTGGCAAGATGATGTGCCTCATTTAATCTCTGGAACCCGTCATGCGAGGTTATGTACCTCTTCTAGGATGCCAAAAGGTAAGACAAATGATTCTATGACAACCTTTACGCATATATCGTACATGTCTTGATTTCATACTTATTTGCCTGTATATATGATCAATGATCACTTTTCAGCACACTCAAAATTTAGACCTTTCTGAATGAAGTCTGAAAAAGAAAATAAGCTGAGGAAAATCTAAGTAATTCTTTTTTTTTTGTTTTTAATTGATGTTATTTGAAGATGTTTACATATTGATCTTACATATTGATATTATTTGAAGACATTTATGCGGCCTTTAACATTATGTATTACTAATTTTTTTTTAAATATTGTCTTATATTACCAAGGCTTGACTTGCTGAAGCCTTGCTCGTGGTTTGTAGAATGGAATGAAGGTCTGATGTCAACATCTACCCTTGAGTTATCTCTGATTTAACGTTTCAGAGATAATAGATGGTCTTTTGAAGATAGAAATTCATTCTGAAATTAACCCCACAGTGAAATATATCAACATAATTGAAAATATGTAACAACGTTATTATTTTATTATAGTAAGGATGGACACACAATAAATATTTGGTGAACAAATTTAATCTGTTCATTGCAATTATGTACTGCAAATTAAATACATTTTTTACTATAAAATAAACATAATATTTGAAGAGTTAGAACTGGATATATAAACATTGATTGGTTCACAACATACTGGAGATATTCAGAAGCAACCCATAGGAGTGGTCTTGCCCCACAAACACTTATATACCCATTCCTCTCCACCCCCCTCACATACTTTTAACCATATCGGCATATTAAATGTGCATGTTAAATGCATGAGGAGTAAAGAATTGAGAAAATAATATACATAATTCAAGCAAAACACGATGCCTTAACCATCCCTATTTATTTATTAGAGAATAAAATGGAGGTACTTATTTTAGCCTGACTAATTGCCTGAATCATTACCTTAATTCTTCATTTTACTTTGCGTGTGCAGACCTGAACAATGACTAAAGAATAAAACAAGGAACAGAAACCATTCCCTTCAACACCCAAACCTCAGTTCCCTAATTAGGACCGTATTTCCTCTTGATGACAGTTGAGTGCTCATACTCTTGTACTGATGTACTTTATCAAGACAGATACTTCTGTTTGCTGTAGGCACAAATCAGAGGTTATAGAACATATTACTTCTCATTTATAAATTATTTTCCTTTGAATATATAATTCCAGGCAAGCCTAACTGTATAATTTAGGTGCTTTAACATCATCTTCATAAATTTCCTAAGAGAAATCAGATCCCCTCTTTTTCCCCTGAAAGTGTCTAATTGCCAGTGCATTTGAGTTTCCTAAGGGAATAACATATCTTTTCATTGGATGGGCATTTCCATATTTTGATAAATTCAATTAAAAATCTTTATTTGAGGGGTGCCAGGGTAGCTCAGTCGGTTAAGCATCCCGCTTCAGCTCAGGTCATGATCCCACGGTTCATGGGTTGGAGCATTAGGCTCAGAGCCTGGAGCCTCCTTCAGATTCTATGTCTCCCTCTCTCTCCACCTGTCCTCTGCTCATGCTCTTTCTCTCTCTCAAAAATAAATAAACATTTAAAAATATCCGTATTTCAGATCTACTATTTTTCAGATTAATTGTTTAAAAAAGGAAAGTCCACATTTCACTTGTTACTGTATTAGTCTAAGAAATAATGTGGAGGAAAATTAACTTGGGTTATGGTTTAGAGTATTTTTTACTGGTGTGCGTTATCAATTGCAATAAAATTTGCATTTCCTAGCAGATGCTCCATGATTGTCAAACAAAACAAAACAAAACAAAACAAAACAAAACAAAAAAAAAACCCAGTAGTTATCATTATACTAAGGTTGTGGATATACTCGATTTTCGACTCCACAAATTGGAACGGGGATCATTTGTGTCTCATAATAGTAAATGCATTTAATACATACGGAGTTAGAATGTCCAAAGTAAGCCATTTCTATTCCTACCACGGGTGACCAAGTACGATCTATCTACCGTCTATACTTTCCTCTCCATTGAAATGAAGCCATAAGGCCAGTTCTCGCGCCCGACGTACTTACGGCGTCTGGCAGGGCTCTATAAAAACCTCTGACTGGAATCCACAGTTGGAGCCCAAAGCAGGTGCTAGACATAGCTGGTGGAGGTCACGTTCCTCCGCTTCTCCACGTGGGGCACGCAGTATCCCGGGGCTGGGAATCGGTGTCTCGGCTTCTTTCTGTTGCAACAGCAGAACCCGCAGAGCAAACCACCTCCGATGAAGACGATGGCGGTGCTGGCCCAGCCGAGGAAGAGGGCTGCTCCCAGTTCTCGTTTCTGCCCCACGTGGATGGCTGGGTCGTAGAAATCCCTGATGATGATGTTGGCCGTCCAGCACACAGGAATCAGAACGAAGATGCCGGTCAGGATGAAGAGGGCCCCGGAGGTCCCCAGAAGGTACGCTTTGGCCCTCTCATTGGAGCCCGTGCACCGGATGTGCTTCATGCCGCAGATGCCGAGAAGGAGAGCGATGAGCGAGAGAGCGACGGCGACACACATGAGGGCCCTGGCTGCCTCTAGGACAGGTGGGAGAGCCAACAAAGAGCTGTAGAACTTGCACTGCAGCCGGACCTTGGCTTGTCGGACGCAGTTCATCCAGAGCCCTTCCCAGAGCCTTTCAAAAACGATGATGTTGCTGCCAACGAAAGCCGATACCCTCCACTGGGGCAGGAGGGTTGTGGCAAGAGTCCCGACCATGCCAAGGAAGCCAAGAACCAGACCAGCAATCTGCAGCGGATAGAATGCCATCGCCTCTGCTTTGAAGACCGATCCAGCCTGGAATGGTAGAAGCTGCTGGAGATCCAGAACGTGGAGGAGGCCTCTCTGAGTCTACAGCAGTCTCTGATGATGTTCTCCAGTGTCCCTGCCCATAATGTTTTAGTTGAAAGCAGCACCAGCGACTGAACTTGGCCTAACTAGAAGTACCTGCCTTTGTACACAGGCATTCATTTCGGTATGGATTATTTACTAGTCATATATAATTGTTTCCCAGCCAATAAGAAGGTAGCCAGAGGTGTGTCCAGAAATACTGCATTCAACTTCGGTCTTCCTTTTATTATTATTGTCTTAGCAATGTTGTAATTAAGTGTCAAAGCTTCCATTGTGGATTGCTAATTACAGAGCTGAAGACTTCCTGCTGGAAAAAAATCGCTCTGAGAAAAAAGCGTAAGCATCTAAGTTAAGTCACAACTGGAGACAAGGGCGAAAACCTAACCAGTTCTTTGGGGAGCAATTGAAGAACACTTTGCGGTGTAGACGATCTATTACTTTTTTCTAATCTAAGCCACTCATCTTTAATACGGTTAGTCAGTTCTGGTTTTAATAAAGACCTCTGAATGTGGAAAAATGTGTAGCGGTTAGTTTCAAGACTTCTACTAAAACCTCTGATACTTTATAAAAAAGGAGGAGTCCTATGCAAAAAAAAAATTCAGAATTTGGTTTATTCTTAAGATCAGAAAGAACAGAGATAAACAGTCCTTATAATTGAATTTACTGGTACTTGTTATAATATCTGTTAAGTAACACTTCCTCTCTGGTGGAATGTTTCGTATATAAACTTTGATTAGCTGGTTTTCAAAAAATTTTTTATGTTTGGGGCGCCTGGGCGGCTCAGTCGGTTAAACGTCCGACTTCGGCTCAGGTCACGATCTCACGGTCTGTGGGTTCGAGCTCTGCGTCGGGCTCTGGGCTGATGGCTCAGAGCCTGGAGCCTGCTTCCGATTCTGTGTCTCCCTCTCTCTCTGCCCCTCCCCCGTCCATGCTCTGTCTCTCTCTGTCTCAAAAATAAATAAACATTAAAAAAAAGTTAAAAAAAATTTTTATGTTTATTTATTTTTGAGACAGAGAAAGAGAATGAGCAGGAGAGGAGCAAAGAGAGAGGGAAACGCAGAATTGGAAGCAGGCTCTGAGCTCTGAGCTGTCAGCACAGAGCCCACATCAGGGCTCAAACTCACAAGCCAGGAGATCATAACCTGAGCAGAAGTCAGATGTTTAACCGACTGAGCCACCCAGGCATTCCTAGCAGTTTTTGTTTTTGTTTTTTAATTTTTTTTAATGTTTATTTATTTTGAGAGAGAGAGAGAGACAGAGTGAGAGCCAGGAAAAGGCAGAGAGAGAGGGAGACACAGAATCCAAAACAAGCTCCAGAACCCAATGCACGGAGCCCAATGCGGGGCTCGAACCCATGAACTATGAGATCACGATCTAAGCCGAATTGGACGCTTAACCTACTGAACCACCCAGGTGCCCCAATTATCTTTTTTTTTTCCTTCAATGGAAGCTTGAAATATATCACATTTATCAAAGCCAAAAATGTATACTCCATTTTTATGGAACAATATAAAAGTGGCCCTTTGGATTATCTATGCAATTACTTAAATTCAGGTAATGGAAAAGTTCTTAGAGATGGAAGGTGTCTTCCAAGTTATAACAGGTTTAAGTCCCTTGTTTGCAAGATGCAGAATGTGAGGTCTTCAGAGTGTGTGGCTAGGCTAGCTATGTGGTAATGATCTAGAAATTCATCCAATCTCTATCTTGCTATACTTACCTCTCTGACTGAGTCAAAAGGGGGAGGGGAGAGATGTTTTCAAGTTTTTCCAGATGAATGGGACTGAACCTGAAATTTAATACTACCTGTCAGTAGTTTCACAAATTGGTTTCAAAGCAAGCAGAATTCCATTGAGACTGTTTCAAAGTTCAAGAATCAATATTTCATCCTTGAGTATCACTTCCCGGCCACTGTCCAAGGACCATGATGCTTAATGTGGGAAGCCTGGACCTTTCCCCTTTTCGGTCACATCCTACTGCAACGATTCCATCTCAAGGATGAAACCTGCTTGAAAATGAGCACACCACGCATATTCCAACTGGGAGACGTTGCAAGTTGCAACAGGTCCTCCCTCTCAGTCAACCACAGCCCAAGAGCCAATGGCAGGTCCAATACCATCCAAATTTAAAGAGCCCATTAATTGAATTAGGAACTATGGACACTTGAGTTTTTAAGATGGGTGGTCTCTCTAGCTATTATGTATCAATCATATCTCTGTTTTGTTGCTGTTGCTGTATTAGTACCATTCTAGATCAAGTGAGAACTCCCTCTTTAAGGAATGTGAATCATTGAGGAAACAGATAACTTCTGTGTAGTTCAGAGTTTATTTAACTCTGGAAGGCAGGGTTTTCTCTGCCTTTGTTCAAGGTTACTGAGACACACGTTTCTTCCCACCCTTGAAGGGATTTGCCAACATTATTCTGACTTGTCGCTTCCACCTTGTCTTCTGTGTTCTATTTCCTCTTCCTCATTCTATCTCACTATAACCCTATCTTCATTTTGTCCTAGAAGTTTCCAACTTACTGTTCTTTTCTAATTGTTTGATTTTTTTTTTTTCCTTCAGGTAAAACATCTGGTCTGTATTACAAATAAATGCAAGTGAAAGCATATGTTTACTTAGAATGTGGAGGTACATCCTGATTATAGGTATAATCTAAGAAACATAAATAATGTAGGAGCTTTTGTTTTTGGCTCCTCACAGGCCAAGCCGTTTCTCAACATCCGCTTTACTTTCTTCCTTTACGTTGAAAGGGAGATATTGTTTTCCTCTAACCAACTTTCTGGGAATCTTAACCCCATCTTCCTCCTCGGGGGGTCCTGTTCCATTGATAATTCCCTCCCTTCATTGTATCTACATCCTCTTCCTCTCTCTGCGTTGTCCTTTAAAATATAAATATACTCGATTCTCTTCCATATTAAAACTTCATTTTGCCAGAACTGTGTTCCCTGCAATTTATTCACATGACTCTTGTAATCCACTTATATTTTCTACTGCTCCAACATGGAAGTTTGCTAGAAATGTGACAGACTTCCTGGGCATTCTTTTTTTTTTTTTTTTTCTTTTTTTAATGTTTTGTGTGTTTTTTTTTTTTTTGTAATTCATTTCTTTTTTTTTAATTTTTTTTTCAACGTTTTTATTTATTTTTGGGACAGAGAGAGACAGAGCATGAACGGGGGAGGGGCAGAGAGAGAGGGAGACACAGAATCGGAAACAGGCTCCAGGCTCCGAGCCATCAGCCCAGAGCCCGACGCGGGGCTCGAACTCACGGACCGCGAGATCGTGACCTGGCTGAAGTCGGACGCTTAACCGACTGCGCCACCCAGGCGCCCCTTGTAATTCATTTTTGACAGAGAAAGAGGGAGAGAGCATGAATCGGGGAGGAACAGAGAGACGGGGGGGATAGAGGATCTGAGGTGAGCTCCATGCTGACGACAGTGAGCCAGATGCAGGGCTCAAACTCACAAACCGTGAGATCATGGCGGCCTGAGCTGAAGTCAGATGCTCAGCCAACAGAGCCACCCAGGCACCCCCTTCCTGGGCATTCTTACTCCTGTCTTCAAATAACACTTTCATACCCTGCCTCACTGGCTTTTCTGTAGAGGCCCAAAGAAGCCATCATCTTCTAATTGAGGCGGTAAAGTGTTTATATTTTGAAGAGGGACTTGTTTCAGTCTTGGCTTGATGCCTTAGCCATCACCTGGTTCTGCACCTCCCCTTAAGCTTCCCTCCTTTCCCCCACTCCTCTTCCTTCCCTTCTTTTCCTCAGGAGTTGATCCCAAAACTACTTCATAGTAAAAAACAATGTACCCTAACATCCGCCTCAGAGATTGCTTTGAAGGAAACCCAACTATTGATCAACACCATATTCTAACTTATTGAAAATATTTCTTGTTTTATGGGGCACCTAGCTGCCTCAATACATACAGCAGATGACTCTCGCTCTTGGGGTTGTGAGTTTGAGCCCCATGTTGGGTGCAGAGATTACTTAAAAATAAAATCTTTAACATCAGAAAATAGTTTTGTGGTAACATTGTTGTGCTTAGTTTCACCTCAAGCTCTCTCACCCGAATCAATCCAGTGATGTCTTTTCCAGTCTCCTTGCCTCTGGTCTTAACTCTTTTCTCATCCATACTCCACTGGGGACCACACAGAGGTTCCTGAATCAAATTCTGAGCAAGCCACCACCTTACTTAAATTCTTTTAAAAGTTCTCCTCTTCCTCCAATACAAAATCCAAACACCTTAGCATGATGCAAAAGACCCATCCTTGGACTGGCCCGTGCTCAGCTTTAAAACTTATCTTCTGGGGCGCCTGGGTAGCTCAGTTGGTTAAGCGTCCGACTTCGGCTCAGGTCATGACTTCATGGTTTGCGGGTTCGAGCCCCGGTTCGTGGGTTCGAGCCCCGGTTCATGGGTTCGAGCCCCGCGTCGGGCTCAGTGCTGACAGCTCAGAGCCTGGAGCCTGCTTCCGATTCTGTGTCTCCCTCTCTCTCTGCCCTTCCCCCACTTGCACTCCGTCTCTCTCTCTCTCTCAAAAATAAATAAAACATTAAAAATAAAAAGGCTGCCTTTTAAAAAATGAATAAATAAAAATAAATAAAACTTCTCTTCTGACCCTGACTCCATTCCATGCCCTCACAGACCTTGTTTGAGTGAGAGTAGTAAATAATAAACAAGCAATTGCAAAAAAAATACCTAAGTACAAAATGAGACACAGCTGTGGGTAAAATCAGAGTATAGAAAAAATAAGGTACAATGAGACTATAAACAGATGAGACCGTAATTTTAATTACGAGGTAAAGAAAAGGCTCGCTAACAAAACAATATTTAAGCTATAACCTGAAGCCTGAGTAGGAATTAGATCATCAGGTAACGAGCATCCCAGGCATGGGAGACAGTGAGTGAAAGCGCTGTGGGTGAAGACAACTTGGGACCAATGCAGATGGAAGGCTTCAAGCACAAGGGACATGGGGCCTGCAGTAAGGGGCAGATGAAGCTACTAGTGCAAAGTCCAGATGTGTGGGCTCTTGTGAACAATGTTCTCTTGAGATCAGCGCAAAGCCAGTGAAAGATTTCAAGCGTGGAACTGACACGATCGAGTTTGTGCTACAAGCAAAAGCAAACCCCCAAACCACAACAGATCGGTATTCTGAAGGAAAGGACTGGAAAGACGCAAAATAGAATAGGAAGAAACCAGTTAGAAGTTTATTGCGATCATCCAACTGGAAGAGGAGGGAGGCGGTCAGCGTACAGGAGACGCAGGAGAGTGGCTGGATTTGCACGGTGCACCGGAGTTGTAGCTGGTGAGGGTGGCCGACGGCCTGGAGGTGGGAAACGAGTCACGGGTGACTGTCTCCACTGACAGGAGCGTCATTGTACCAGGGGTGCGTGTATTGAGGTGACAGACCCTTGAAGGGTGAGTGACCTCGTAGAAATAGATCAAGAATTACATTTCAGACGTAGAGCCCGAGTCGGCTGTGAGCCATCCCGGTAGAGGATGTAAAGAATTAGATATTTTGCAGCTCACAGGGACAGTCTGGGCTGTACACGTATGTAAGAATCTACAACCTCCATCCTGTCGACAAATTATGATCAGATCGCGATCAGAGAGAGCAATCTGGCCACACAGGCTGCTGACTCACTCTATCGTCTTGTCGTCCTGGGACTTGTTCTGGGGTCTTAGAGAATCGAAGTTAGGTTGAGGGACTTTTGACTTCTTGTAAAAATATGTCAGAGCTTCACCTGCCACCTCCACTTGAGGTGAAGAGGGGTGGACGTGTAACATCAGAATGAAAAACTTAGGACACTCAAAGCGTCGTCGTCTGGCCTTACTTTTCTCCCTTTTCAGGAGTTACACACCTGAAAATGTTCAGGCATTCTCCTAACTTACTGTGTGTCTGTTTTGAAAGATGATGTCTTGTGCCCCTCAGTGCTCAGGGCAAGTTCTAACAAGTACAAATGAGTTGGAAAAGTTTTAACTGGATGTCTGTGAGATTGATTTGAAACTATATGGAGGTAAATGCATGAATACACACATACAGAGACGGGCTCCTACCCTATTACTGACTCAGGAATAATGCTGTTCTCTCTACCCAAAGCACCTTCCACATTCCCCTGACCTGTGTAACCCTGCCCATCTAATAATCGTTCATTCTCCTTCAGATTTGGATCCAAATGTAGTCACAAGAGAAACCTGTTCTGAGTTGGATCATATCATTCCCCACCCCTGCCATTGTTTTAGTCTTTCATAGAACTGGAGCATTTTCCACCGATTCTCAACAAATATGCATTTCCATTTAAGTCTGTTCCCTTCTAGAGCGTAGATTCTATTCGAACAGAGACGGTGTCAAATTTGCTTACCATTAGATTCCCAGCGCCCAGCAGAGAGCCTGACACAGAGCGCACCAGTAGTTGTCTGCTCAAGAAATATTGTTGGAATGAATAAGGAATGAATGAATGAATACAATGTTTCATTTACTTAGGCTGTCCTCTAACTTGAGGATCAATACTTAATTATATCTTCTTAAATTATAAATTCACAGTTTGAATACTTCTCTACAGAGTTAAAGCCTGGATTCATATGATGAAATACACTAAGTCACGATTTGAACACCTCATTTGGTAGGTTTTTTTAAATAGCTTCTATTCCAGGAATGCATTTGGGAGTAATCTAAAAACCAACTAAATTAGGTTTAATACCACCAGCTAGTAAATTGAATTTAACCCATTATCTTGCATTACTACCTCAAATTTCAACTGTCTTGGGGCACCTGGGTGGCTCAGTCGGTTGAGCATCTGACTTTGGCTCAGGTCATGATCTCACAGTTCAGTTCCTGAGTTCGAGCCCCACACTGGGCTTTGCTCAGGCAGTGCGGAGCCTGCTTCGAATTCTGTCTCCCTCTCTCTCTGCCCCTCGCAGGCATGAGCGCTCTCTCTCTTTCTCAAAAATAAATAAACATTAAAAAAAATTAAAAGAAACTCAATCGTCTTAAGGCTACTTACGTGTCAGTATTTATATGGACCTTCGGTGTGGAACCAATCAGGGAAATCTGAGTTCCCTCCAGGTAATGAAAGCCTGTATTCAGTGTATGTGGTTTTGCTTCTGCACCCAGTTGAGAATATGCTAGAGAAACCTTTGGATTTATCTTCCTCTCTCCCTTTTCCTTCTCTCCTTTATTTTTTTTCTATCTCATATGGCTGCAGAAATAATTGAAGACGACTTGCCAAAATAGAAGACAAAACAAGGAGCCTTGTGATTAATGAAAAGCAAATGAGAATTTGGGGGACAGGGTAAAACAAGAGTAGAATATAGAAGATGAAAATGCATGAAGTTTGTCCACAAAATAGGTACCACGTTTGCTAAGCCTTGGCCATGAACTTGCCTTGGAGTGTTTTAGCAGTCACGCAGCGTCCATGAATAAAAAGAGAGACATGTCTTTAAGGGTTACATAATTCTTTTTGCTTCTGACACCAGAAAGAACTTCTTTCACCGTGGAATACAATGAACAACATCCTTACAGTAAATAGAGTAGACAAATTTGCCCAGGTGTTCTTTTACAGGAGCCTAAATGATGTGATCCAGGCGTTCAGGTCTTAGATCAGTGGTTCTCAGCCCGAGTGCACATTAGAATCACGCCCGGGGAGCTTTGAAACAATCCCAGTGCAGGGGCCCCACCCCAATCCCATTAAACCAGGAGCCTGGGGGCGGGGCTGTGGCTTCAGAATTTTTGTTTATGTTATGTTTTGTGATAGTGGCGTCAGGATTGTGAAAACACCCTCTGTCATACCAGCTTGCAGACTGTATGAGAAGCACTGCTTTAGAGTTTCTGTTTGAGTGGTTCTCGGTTTTGGCTTTTAATTAGAATCCTAGGAGAGAAGTTATTATACATATCAGGTCTCCCATCAAACCCATTAAATCAGAACAGCTCAAGAGAGGACCCAGGCATCAGTATTTTGTATGTGTCTTCGGTGAGTTGAGTCTTCAGCTGGGACTGAGAGGCGCTGATCTATATGAATGGATGGGTTGTATATCCTTAAGGTAATTTTACATTCATATTATTTCTCTCCGTAGAGCTTTTGAGACTCGAGAGTGAATCAGAGGTTATCCTCCTTGACAAGAATCTTGAGTGTCAATATTTTATATTTCTAGTTAAACTCTATCTTATGTGAGTAGGTGGTGAAAAGCTTTGAAATAAAAATGATGGATTTATTGCGCTTATCTTTCTGCAATTAGGCAATGTTATTTTTTTAAAACAGCAAGTGAGGGCATGCTTACCCATTATCATTGAAAACACCTCAACTGGAGTATTTGTATAGTGCTTCTCAACTGTGAATTATGTTCGAATACCTTTGAAGAACAAGTTTTCAAAAACCATTTCTATCATACTATTTCGGTTATGTTCAGACATGATACAGGGTATGAAATTTTATGCTTATGGTCTTACAAAACAACATAAAACCAACATAATCAACAAATTGAATACAAACAAAACTGCACAACTGATAACATTTAAATTATCAGTGTTACTTTGATTTGGTAGATATCATTGAATCTTTAAAACTAAATTTCGGTGGTTAGATTTACTAACAGAGGGTATACTTTTATAATTTGTACTCCACAGTCATTTTCTATTTGTTGGATTTAGAGTGTGATGCGCCATGATTTGAAACATTCATTTATCACTGTCAGTTTTTTTTTTTCATTTTAGCAATGAAACTGTTCTTCAATTGATCCAATATTTTGATAAGCCAAAACATCTGAGAGCCTGCCCATAAGTAAAATACCAGCAAATTAAAATGTACTGTTCTTTATTACATCTTTACTCCTATACTTACTATGAGCTATACAAAACTAGATCTGTTCATATCATCTGATACAAATATGAGAAAAGCTTAGCAAGTTCTTTCACTTGATATTGCCTGAGTGTCTCTGTGTTTTAAGGATTCAATATCCCACTAGCTAGCTTTGTGGTCTGAGCTTTACATATGTACAGTATACCGTGACTACATTTAACCTGTGCTTCAAAAAATTGTCAGTGTGCAATGTCATTTCCATGAAGGCAAACCAATGTCTCCGTTTATTATATGAGTTAACAAACTAAAGGCTAATTTTGAACTTCTTTAAATTGAAAACTCTCACATCGCAGTGATGTCTGTACAAACAATAAAAATAATTCGAACGGTAACTAGGTTATGCAGACCAAATATCCTTACTTTAAAATTTGGACAAGCCAGGGGTGCCTGGGTGGCTCAGTCAGGTAGCGTCTGACTTCTGCTCAGTTCATGATCTCATGGTTTGTGGGTTCGAGCTCGGCATCGGGCTCTGTGCTGACAGCTCGGAGCCTGGAGCCTGTTTCTGATTCCGTGTCTCCCTCTCTCTCTGCCCCTCCCCCGCTCGTGCTCTGTCTCTCTCTGTCTCTCAAAAATAAATAAAAATGTTAAAAAAAATGAAAATTTATGGGGCGCCTGGGTGGCGCAGTCGGTTAAGCGTCCGACTTCAGCCAGGTCACGATCTCGCGGTCCGTGAGTTCGAGCCCCGCGTCAGGCTCTGGGCTGATGGCTCGGAGCCTGGAGCCTGTTTCCGATTCTGTGTCTGCCTCTCTCTCTGCACCTCCCCCGTTCATGCTCTGTCTCTCTCTGTCCCAAAAATAAATAAACGTTGAAAAAAAAAATTAAAAAAAAAAAAAAATGAAAATTTGGACAAGCCAGCCTGAAAGAAGTCAGATACATATCAAGCACATTACATGTTTCATATTTTCACTTTAAATAATTACTTGGGTCAATCATAGGGCAGAAGGCAAGTATAATCATCATCTAGATAATCCAACATAACTAAAAACTCTCAGTGAGCAGATGTGTCCCTACATATTTTTGAGACTCTCAGGTTGCTATGGATATCAGTTTAAAGAATACCAACACACCTTTCTGAACCTCACTTTTCTCTCCAGTTTATATGGATTAAATAAAATAATCAACATAAATTGGTCAACTTATTGTATGTAGTAAATAAGTTTTCTGTATACTAATTTTATAACCAAATTTGATCAAAATACAGTAAAACCTTGGTTTGTGAGCATACTTCATTTCAGAAATATGCTTGTAATCCAAAGCACTTGTATATCAAAGCAAATATCGAGAACCATTGGATCAGTTGTGATCGTGTGACATTCGGAGTCATGTACTACTCGTATTGCAAGACATTGCTCATTTATCAAGTTAAAATGTATTAGAAATGTTTGCTGGTCTTGCGGAACACTTGCAGAACAAGTTACTTGCAATCCAGGGTTTTAGTGTATATTTATTTAATGATTATTTTTTTGGGTGCCTGAGGGGCTCAGTCAGTTAAGCATCCAACTTCAGCTCAGGTCATGATCTCACTATTGGTGGGTTCAAGCCCCGAATCGGACTCTGTGCTGACAGCTCAGAGCCTGGAGCCTGCTTCCGGTTCTGTATCTCCCTCTATTTCTGCCCCTCCCCCACTCGCACTCTGTCTTTCTAAATAAATGTTAAAAAATTTTTGAATAATTATTTTTATGACAGTCTTTCAGATAAAAGAAATAGTCCATTTTGTTATATTTTACAAAGACCTTATTTTTTTAGAAGAGTTTCAGATTTAGAAAAATTTAAGAAGCTAGTACAGATCTTTTATTTCTCACACCTAGTTTCCCTTATTATCAGCATCATCATTGGTATGTTAGTTATATACTTGTCACCATTAATAAAGTAATATAGACTCATGGTTATTAACTGAAGTTCCTAGCTTTTTCAAATTTTCCTAGATTTTCAGATTTTCAGCTAGAATCCTTTCTCTGTTCCAAGATCCCATTCAAGACACCACCTTACCTTTAGTTGTGATGTTTCCTTAGGCTGCACTTGGCTGTGACAGTTTCTCAAACTTGCCTCATATTTGCAGAGTGCTGCTCTGTTACTTTGTAGGGTGATTTTCTACTGGAACTTCTCATGATTAGACAGGTTACAGGATTGGGGGAAGAAGATCACAGTGGTCAAGTGTCATTTCATCACATAATATCGAAAGGGCTATTTACACTATTTATGACTGTGTTGACCTTGTTCATCTGTCTGGCGTAGGATTTGTCAGATTTCTCTACTGTAGAGTTATTCCCACCTACTTCCCATGTTGAGCTCTTTGGAAGGAAGTCACTATACACTGCCCACAGTATAGGACTGGAGCATTTATATACACCACTTGGAATTCTTCAGCATGGGAGATTTGTGTTTCCTCTCCCACTTATTAGTTTATTCAGTTGAAGATTTGAGATATATATTTTAAAACTTTCCCATCAGCAGTGTTTGAAAGTACTTATTACTCTGTTTATTTACCATCACTAGGTTATCATAACAAAAAAATCCAACTTAATAGGTGAAGCACAGTATTTTGTGATTGTTAGACTTCACATTTCTGTGATTACTAGCGTGACTAAATTACTATGTTTCATTTATTTTCAGGATCTTAAAAAAATTTTGCCAATGATATATATATATATCTTCTTTGATCATTTTTTTCTTTTGGTAGGTATGTTTTAAAAATTATTTCCACACCTGAAGAATGGCTAAAATCAACACAAGAAACAACAGGTGTTGGCAAGAATGTGGAGAAAGGGGAACCCTCCTACTCTGTTGGTAGGAATGCAAATTGGTGTGGCCACTCAGGAAAACAGTATAGAGGTTCCTCAAAAAGTTAAAAAATAGAACTACCCTATGACCCAGCAATTACACTGTCATGTATTTTCCAAAAGAATACAAAAATACTAATTCAGAGGGATACATGCACCCCAATGTTCATAGCAGCATTACCTACCAGAAATAAGTCAGAGAAAGACAAATACCATATGAGTTCACCGATAAGTGGAATCTAAGAAACAACACAAATGAGCAAAGGGATAAGAAAAGAGAGAGAGAGGCAATCCAAGAAACAGACTCTTAACTCTAAGGAACAAACTCATGGTTACCAGAGGGGAGGTGGGTAGGGGCATGGTAGAAATAGGTGCTGGGGATTAAGGGGCGCACCTGTTGTGATGGGCACTGGCTGTTGTATGGAAATATTGAATCACTATATTGTACACCTGAAACAAATATTACACTGTATGTTAACTAACTGAAATTTGAATAAAAACTTTAAATAAATAGCTGGCAAGACCTCTAAAGGATTTACAATTTTTTCTTTGCTTATAAGGACGTAAAAATCCTAATAAACTTAAAAAAGTATACAGTAAATTTTATATATTAGAAATAACACTATGAAATCTGCACTTACAGTCTTGGTTGTTACCTGCCTTTAAATTTTACTTATGCTTTGCTTTGTTGTACATACTTCATACAAGGCTAATATGCCACAAGTCAGTTACTATTTTCCTTTATCCTTTGATTGAAATCCTCAGTGTGCTCTTTCATAAATTATTCCAATTCCCAATAAGGTTCTGATTTTTCCAAGGAAATTTTAATATATTGATCACTAAATTAATATGAGATGAGATGAGGAATTCACTCTAAATCTTTTTTTTTTCACATTTTAAAACCAGTTATATCCACATCTTTTCTGGAATAAACCATTGTTTTCTCATTTTTTTAACACATGCTGGCTTTATTAATGTAGGCAGGACAATAAATGGCCCCCCAAAGATGTTCATATACTAATACTTGCCACTTATAAATATATTCAGTTATATGGAAAAGAGGAGTTAAATATATAGATGAACTTAGATAATTGCAGATGATTTTAAGATCAGAACATTATCCTGGATCACCTGGATGGGTTCATGGTAATCAAGAAGATCCTTAATTTTTTTTAATGTTTATTTATTTTTGAGAGAGAGAGAGAGAGAGACAGAGCACGAGCGGGGGAGGAGCAGAGAGAGAGGGAGACACAGAATTGGAAGCAGGCTTCAGGCTCTGAGCTGTCAGCACAGAGCCCGACGCAGGGCTTGAACTCACAAACCGTGAGATCATGACCTGAGCCGCAGCCGGACGCTCAACGGACTGAACCACCCAGGCACCCCTCAAGAAGATTCTTAAAAGTGGGAGGTAGAAGAAGAGTCAGAGGAATGGCAGCACGTAAAAAACAGCCAGATGTTGCTAACTCTCAAGATGGAGAGCAGAGGTCATGAGCCAACTTCTAGAAGCTGGAAAAGGCAAAGAAACAGATTCTCTTTATAGAGGTTCTATAAAACACAAAACAAAACAGCAACAAAAACCTCTCTAACACACCCAGCCCTGGCTTTCTACCTTGATTTTATCCAGTGGGACCCGTTTTGGACCTCTTACCTTTGGAACTGTAAGGTAATAAACTTGTGAAGTGTAAACCACAAGTTTGTGGCAATTTGTTATAACAATAATGGAAAAAAAATTAAAAATGTACATATTATATCAAATTGTCCTATGCTTGGCTCATCCAGTACCTTGGGTCTCCACACCTCTTCCTCTGCAGGCATACTCTCTGTGACCTAATCCAGCCTGGGGCTTGAAAACATCTTCAAATTTTTATCTCCAGTTGGTGCCACTTCCTTGAACTCTGGGCTCATCCATCTAACAGCCTGTTGGGTGTTTCTCCACATTGGGGTCCAATTGATACCTCAAACATAATTGGTCCATGACCAGACTCTTGATTACCCAAATTTTCCCAAATTACTTCTTCCCTGTCTCAGTAAATATAATCTCTGTAAGTCCAGTTTCATAGACCAAACACCTTCAAGGCATCCTTAACTCACCCCTTTGGTCCACATCCAACATGCCATCCATCGCGGTTCTTCATGTTTCACTTTCCAATCCCAAGTCTAACTATTTCTCACCTTCTTCACCACAAACATCATGGTCCAACCTACTACACTACTGAAATTATTTTCTAATTAGTCTTACTGCTGCCATTTTGTCTCTGTTTATTCTCCATAGATAGTGTCTCCTGCTTCTTCCTATGTGTTTCCATCACACATAGAATAAAATCCAGCATCCCCACAATATATAGTCCCTAGTTCCTTCTTTGACTAAAACTCCACTGTTCTGGCCAAGGAGCCCTCCATGGTTTCCCTGAAGATATGTTCAGAGACTCCCATCTGTTTTTCTAAGATCACTGCTCAAATGTTACCTATTAAGATGAGACTTCCCTGACCAGTAACCATTCCGTCTAAACTGGAACTTCTCTATCCACTCTGTCATTTTATTTTCCTTTACGATTTCTTTAAAATCACATATCGGGGGCGCCTGGGTGGCGCAGTCGGTTAAGCGTCCGACTTCAGCCAGGTCACGATCTCGCGGTCCGTGAGTTCGAGCCCCGCGTCGGGCTCTGGGCTGATGGCTCAGAGCCTGGAGCCTGTTTCCGATTCTGTGTCTCCCTCTCTCTCTGCCCCTCCCCCGTTCATGCTCTGTCTCTCTCTGTCCCAAAAATAAATAAACGTTGAAAAAAAATTAAAAAAAAAATAAAATAAAATAAAATCACATATCGTCATTAAACATTATAATATAAATCTATAAGTTGATTTTTAAATTGACTAAGTAAACTAAGAAAACAAGAACATATTATGTCTTATGGCCTACTATATCCCCAATATTTATACCAATTCCAGGAAGATAGTATGGGTTCAACAAATGCTTTCGGACTATTTTATTAAAAATATACTCAGATTATTTCTGGATTTTATATCCTGCCTCATGGGTTGATAATTTGCTAGAAATCTACTCATATTGTCTGTTTATGTAATTGGGTTGGATTTCTTTTTAGTCTATTTTCACATTAATATATAACAGTTTAGTTATTGCAATTTTATTAAAAAATAACTATTGTCTACTTTTTAAATACTTTTGGTTTTTCTTTCAGATGAACTTTAACATAGTTGTGTCAAATTGATAGCAAAAAACCACATTGGATTCTGATAGGAAACGTGAATACTATTATTATATTAAAAATGGTCAACAGTTTCACAAGATTAAAAGGTTCATAGTTATCCTATTGATATCCCTTAGTATTTATGGTGGATAGCTTAATTTGGGGTGTTTTATTTTGCCGATTTTATTTCTGGGAGCTTTATACATTTGTTGCTCTTATGATTTGGGTCCTTTATCTATTATAATCATGAACTGTAAAATAAGAAACTTATTACTTTTATGCATATTTTGCTGCTAACTCTCTGAACTATCTGCTAAGTTCTAACAGTTAATCTACATTTTGCAAATAAGGAAATGGGGCAACCGGAGACTGCCAACACTGTTCAGAGCCTGAATTCAAGCTTGGATGGATCTCAGTTCAAATGAGATCCATCATCTTTAAAAAAAATTTTTTTTAATGTTTAAATAAACATTTTTGACGGAGAGAGAGAGAGAGAGAGAGAGAGACAGAGCATAGGTGGGGGAGGGGCAGAGAGAGAGGGAGACACAGAATCCAAAGCAGGCTCCAGGCTCCGAGCCATCAGCACAGAGCCCGATGCGGAGCTTGAACTCACAGGCTGCAAGATCATGACCTGAGCTGAAGTTGGACGCTCAACTGACTGTGCCACCCAGACGCCCCAATCCATCGTCTTTTAAAGGTCTCTTTCCCCCATTAGACTGTTTGCTTCTGGCCTTCACAGATGATGTCATTTCATAAAGGCTCCACCTCCTCCCCATAAAACTTATTATATTATGAAACAGTGGTTCTCAAGACTTTTCCCCAGGAGACATTTGGCAATATCTGGAGACATTTCCGGTCGCACTGGGGAGATTCCATTGACATCCAGTGAGTAGAGGGTAGGGATCGCATTATACCCGACAAGCCCCCAGCACAAAGAATCATGGTTAACATTTAAGTAAGCATTTAGATGTGTCACACAGCATTACCCATGTAATCTGCATTACTACTTATCATCATTAAGATTCAAAATAACCCCCTAGGGTTGGCATTATCTTCATCAACATCTTTCAGGAAAGGATACCAGATATTGCAAACTAAGGTGTAATGTCATCTACCTAATACGTAAAGCCAAGATTCAGGCTCAGACAGGGTGGCCTCAGAGCCACATTTTACAATACCATATGCTACCTTAAGTTTGGTACATTTAAATTCCAGTTACACGCTTCTTTAGGTTTAAAAACTTACGGATTTATCTTACAAAAACAAATTAAAAGTCAGTAACAATTGGCACTTAATTATACATTTGCTTGCATAGGATGCAAATTGTCAGGTTCTTCCATGGTTAATTTGAAAGTTAATGCTTCACTGTGAAAGATGAAAATATAAAATCCAGACTCTCCACGATCCGAATTCTATACTTTCTTGAACTTTTTAATGAGGACCATAAAAGCTGATGGTGAGAACATTTGAAGTTTTATGTAATACTGCTCAACTATATAATAAGGTAGTGAATATTTTGTAGTGTTTAGTGGTTAAGAAAAAAGAGATAGACACACCTTTCCTCTGGCAGAGAGAATCCATAGAAGACATGATTCACCAAGACCCTTTATAATGACTGATGTCACAGGACAGAAACATTTTAATAAGAAGATGGGTAATTGTACTGTGGTCTGAGGAACAAAGGCTTTATACACGTTATCTAACCTTACAACATTCCCAAGAGAGAGGGCAGGAGCAGGTGCTGTATCGGTACTCGGTTGTGGGAAAAGTGAAAATACAGAGCTGCTCAGTGACTTGGCCAAAAGCATTTTATATGAATCGGTAACAAGAAAAGATGGTTTTAGGGTCCCCTGCTTTTAGGCACTCTTTTTTGAAGTAACAATTCTTTTGTGGGAATATTCAAAATACACTTTGTAATTCTAACACGTTTTCAAGAGTTTTGTTGTGAAGATATTGTGGTCCAGCAATGGCTCAAACTAAATATAGGTAATTAACAAATGCATACGTATCCATTATCAGCAGTTTATTCACCATTGTTCAAATGCTCCACCTTCAGGGCCATGTGGCTGTGACGTCTGTCATCCCACTGATCGCCACGGTTGATTTGGTTGATCCAGCTGGCCAGGCGGATGTCCTTTCCTCCCTCACCATTCCAGGTGCTTCCCTCCTGAAGCTGAAGCTGCTCACTCTGTCAAAGAGGATGACCATCCCAATAGAGGAGGACCGTTTTTCAGTCGTATTTTGAGTAGCAGTGCTCCCCTCCTAGAACCTTCAAACAAGCTTTCAAGGTCCGTGTGTAGGAGAACTTAGGTAGTCAAGCTTCGAAGACTCCAGATATATCCAAATGAGGTGCTGCATGGGGCAACCTGCCTTTCTTTAAAAAAAAAAAAAAAAAAAGGCTCACCTTCAAGGAGCTTACCATCTACTTAAAGAAGCAGGACTAGTACCTTGGTACTAAGTAAAAAAAAAAAAAATACCTAATATGTACTAAGATACCTCTTTAATCTTGTAACCGACATGGATTTGCTCCTCAGAACAATCCAGTGAGATAGCTACGGATTTGATTTCATTCGCTTTTTACAGATGGGGAAAATTGAAACACGGAGAGGTTAGGTCAACTGCCCAAGGACACAGAAAGTGTCTGAAATAGAAACCTAGACTAGGGGATTGCAGAGTACACACTAGGGATCACTATACTACCTGCACAAACTTCAAAACTTGCCAAGCATTGGGCGCCTGGGTGGCTCAGTCGGTGGAGTGTGGGACTCGATTCCGGCTCAGGTCCCCGATCGTGGTTTGTGAGATGGAGGCCCGTGTGAGCTCTGCCCCGGCAGCGCTGGAGCCTGTTTGGGAGTCTCTCTTGTCTGTCCCTCCCCCACTTACTCTCTCTCTCTCTCTCTCAATGAATAAACATGAAAATAAAAGATGTCACGTATTGAAAACATGAAATAATGTCCACAGGAATTACCGGCAAATACTCATGAAGGTAGGGTGTTCAAACTGGCCCTTTAAACAATGGGTAAGATCTTCTTCAATCAGTGGTGCGTAATTGAAGAAAATACCATCTTAGGAGCATTTTTGAAAGTGTGTGTGTATTTGGGGGGAGTGGACTTTGTTTACCACAATGATTGGGAACTTCACTGGCATTTAATCAATGGAAACCTACTGGTTTATCTTGTACAAACAAGGCATAAAAGAACGTCCTGCACAAAGATGCATTGTCCTGTATCTCATGCAACTTCCTAAGGATTTGGAGGATAGTGTGAAAACCTCCTTACCATTGTCATAGAACGCTTCTCCACTTTGAAGTAAAAGCTTTTTCTAATGCAAATGAAAAACCCAAAAATGCAGTGACCAGTAATTCCAGGGAAGGTTGAATTTTGTTTTGTTTGGAACTTATACTGAGAACTGTTGATCCTTGAAAAAAATCATGTTATCTATGACAATGGTAGTCAGGGAATTTGAATCTCAAACTTAACTAACATCTGTATTAATCTACTGTAGCTTTCATATTGATAGTGAATTCACATATAGAAGCAAGCATCTAATTTTTATATCTTTCAGTGTAGAAGTTTGAATCAATTATGTCATGAAATATGTATTATCTTAAATAAGTTATTTTCCTTTTAAATTTTCCTTATGTTACAGGTAGAACATAGTAACGACATTTCCAAATGACTATTTTATATCATCTGTGACTTTCATTTCAGAATATTCCATAGGACATGACCAAATATTTTATATAAAAGGAGGTTTCGGGTCCAATACACCTGTGATATCCTAGTTTAGATTAATATATGAGAAAGGGCATCAAGATCGGGACAGTTCCATTGATTCATTTTTTTTTTACTTCGACATATTATCTGAGCACCTACTATGTGTCAGCTCACTCTACTGTGCACTCACTAGTCATAGAAAAGTGGACAAGGGGGTACCTGAGTGGTTCAGTTGGTTAAGCATCCGACTTCTGTTCAGGTCATGATCTTGCAGTCCATGAATTCGAGTCCCGTGTCGGGCTCTCTGCTGACAGCTCAGAGCCTGAACTTTGCTTCAGATTCTGTGTCTTCCTGTCTCTGACCCTTCCCCCCTCACACTCTCTCTCAAAAATAAATAAACATTAAAAACATTAAAAAAAAGTGGACAAGAATGATAAAGCCCCTGCTGTTATAAACTCCATACCTGTAATGAAAAAAAATATATACTACTTAGTAATAAGGCAAAATAAGAACTACATGTCCTTTCAATCCCACGCAGACACATGGCTTAACAGACTCAACCAAGGATTATTTAATTTTTAGGAAATATTTTACATGGTATTTACTATAAGTTGGGGCTCAAACTTTGTGAAATTACACGCTAACTTAAAGATTTTTTTTCCTATAAAAAAGCAAACAATTTCTGCACAGAGGATACCTTATATTTTATTGCTCTTGGGACACTAAAGAGGTTTGTCTTTGACTTATTTCAGTATGGCTTTCCTCAAATACTCTTGCAACCAGGGCTCCTGACCTAGCGACTCTCATTAATGGGTTAAGTACATTTTTGAAACACATTCATTCCATATTGGAATGAGTCGTATGTTTAATTGAAAACTTCATGTTTACACATTTTAGTAAGATTTATATGGTACAGGAATGAAGGTGAGGTAAATATTAGAGAGCCTGAGAAGTAAGAAGAGTTTAGGGGAGACTGGGTGGCTCAGTTTGTTGTGTCCAACTTCACTCAGGTCCTGATTTTGCAGTCTGTGGGTTCAAGCCCCACATTGGGCTCTGTGCTGACAGCTCAGAGCCTGGAGCCTGCTTTGGATTCTGTGTCTCCCTCTCTTTCTGTCCCTTCCCCACCTGCACTGTGTCTGTCTCTCTCTGAAAAATAAAATAAACATTAAAAATAATCAAAATAATCAAAATAATAAAAAGAAGTAAGAAAAGTTTAGATTTTTTAAGAAAGAAAATTGAGGCCAATTATCAATTTCTTAAGCAGGTTATTTACTTGACAAGAAAGATACTAAAATGAATCATAAAATCTGAGAAAGATATTTTTATATTTTTGTGCAGTTTAAGTCGGTGGTTATTTAATTTTAATTAGAGAATCTTCTTGTGCTATTAAGCACAGGATATAAATTCAGCACTTCATTTCACATTCATCACTTTCTGTTAACATCGGAAGTCAATGTTCTATCATTTCCTCATTTAAAAAAACCCTAAAATTCTTAAAAGAAAAAAAATCACTGTATTTAATGCACAGGAGGTTTTCAAGAAAATAGAAGAAATATTTTGAAAATAAGAATGAAGCAGAAACCTAATTCTTAGATAACTAGCAAAAGAGAAAGCTCTGAGAGCCTTAGGGAATCTCCCATTCCTTGGTGTCCTAGGATGGCTGGTTATGATGGCTGGCCCACAGGACTTGGGCAAAAGCCTGGGTTCATATTTAGAGACCCTAGAAGAAGGATGAGCTTCTCAAAGAGAAGTAACTTTAAGAGAAAGATCAAACTGGAAAGAATTTCCACCAGTAAGGTGAACAAAAAAGAAAATTTGCTTATCTCAGTCTAGAATTTCAAAAGTAGCCTGAGACATCATGGTCACGTAGACGTTTAGGTCTACATTAAGACCATTTGCATGATCTACAAAATTGCAGGCTGAGAATTTTAATTTAAAGCAAATCTGGGTTGGTAATGCCTAAATGTGCCTACTAGAAAAAATGTAACTCTTCTGAAGGAGTCCTCAATGAATTCCCATGGACAGATTTTTTTTGTGTGTGTTTATTTATTTTTAAGAGAGAGAGAGAGAGAGAGAGAGAGAGAGAGAGAGAGAGAGAGAATGAACAGGGGAGGGGCAGAGAGAGAGAGAGGGAGACACAGAATCTGAAGCAGACTCCAGGCTCTGAGCTGTCAGCATAGAGCCTGACACAGGGCTCAAACCCATGAACCTTGAGATAACGACCTGAACTGAAGTTGGATGCTTAACCGATCGAGCCACCCAGGCACCCCTCCCATGGACAGATTTTCAATAAACAGAACTCATAGTCATAAATCCCAAAATACACAAGGAAACATCATAATATGTGAGAACTGGCAGAAGAACAAAAATAGCAGAATCAGACCTCCTAACACTTGATATTGAGATTATTGGGAACAGACTATGAAATAAAAATATGTATAATAAAATAAAATATAGATTCAAATGAAGAAAATAAAGTTTACAAAAAAATGAACAGGCATATTTGAGACAAAAACAAAGCAAATCGAAAATCTAGAAAAAGTAAAATTAAAAAAACTGTAAACTTCGTTTTATAAGAGATTTGTAATGTTTAAATTATTGAAATATACATTTAAAGAATTATTTGCCTGTAATAAGGAAAAAAAGTTGGAAAATATTTTTTAAAAAGTTTGAGTGTTGTGAAGGATAGAGAAAGTACGGTTAATGAGAGTTACATTTAATTGGGGATAATATATACAATGAAGAAGGCCATTATCAGAAATAATGAATAAGAACTTTCCAGAGAGTCAGAATCTGAAATCAGAACTTCCAAGTAGTCAGAGTTAGTTCTCTTCAACATATAGCGTTTGGAAAACTGGACAGCAACATGCAATAAAATTAAACTGGGTCACTTTGTACACCACACACCAAAATAATCTCAAAATGAACTAAAGACTTAAATGTAAGACCTGAATCCATAAAAATCCTGGAAGAGAGCATAGGCAGTAATTTCCCTGACATCGGCTGTAGCAACATTTTTCTAGCTATGTCTTCTAAGGCAAGGGAAACAAAAGCAAAAATAAACTGTTGGGACTACATCAAAATCAAAAGCTTTTTCACAGCAAAGTTAAAAAAAAAAAAGCAAAAGGGCAACCAAATAGACTTAGGAAGTGCATTTAATTCTAAGCAGATAAATAAAAAGATATCTTTTCTAGATGTATTATGGTTAATTATAGAACACCAACGATAAAATATCTTAGTTACAAAGAAACAACAATTAGAATAACTGCCTTTCTAAATTTTATTTTTTTTATTTTTCCAACTTTATTGAAGTATGATTGGCAAATTCAAATTGTATATGATTAAGGTATACAATGCGATGCTTTCAAATGTGTATACATTATGAAATGATTGCCACATAATAATTAATAAACATATATATTAACTCACCTAATTATCTGTGTGCATGTTTAATGAAACCACACAAGAGATCTGCTCTTATAGCAAGTACACAAATTATTCTTTATCATAGTCACCATGCTATACAATGGATCTCTAGGACTTATTCACCTTATAACTGAAATTTGCACCCTTTGACAAATAGCTTCCTGTTTCCCCAACTCCCAGTCCTTGATAGGCACCATTTGCCCTCTTACTATGAGTTAAACTTTTTTAGATTCCAAATATGGGTGAGATTACTCAGTACTTGTCCTTCTGTGTCTAACTTATCCCACTTAGCGTTGTGTCCTCCAAGTTCATCCTTATTGTTATAAATGACAGGATTTCTCTCATTTTTAAGACTAATATTTAATTTTGTGGGTGTATATGTGTGTGTATCACATTTTCTTTATCTATTCATCAGTCAGTGGACACTTGGGTTGTTTCCACATATTGGAATAACCATGACTCGTTATTGTGAATAATACTGTAATGAACATGAAAGTGCAGATATCTCTTTGAGATCGTGATTTTATTTTCTTTGGATACATACCCAGAAATGGGATTGCTGGATAATATGATGGCTCTATTTTCGACTTTTTAAGGAACTTCTATAATGGCTATACCAATTTATGTTCCCACCAATGGTTTACAAGGGTTTCCTTTTCTCCACATCCTTACCAATACCTGTTCTCTTTTGACCTTTTGATAATAGCCATCCTAACAAGTGTGAAGTGAAATCTTATTGTGATTTTCATTGACATTTCCTTACTCTGATGTTTGCTTTTGCCACAGTTTGTTCTTCTTTTTCTAATTTACAGAGATGTACAGTTAGGTTAATTTGAGGTCTTTCTTTTTTCTTGATGTAGGTTTTTATTACTATAAACTTTCCTCTTAGAACTGTTTTTGCTGCATCCCATAAGTTTTGATATGTTGTGCCTCCATTATCATGTTTTAAGATTATTTTTTCCTATTTCCCTTTCAGTTTCTTCTTTGATCCATTGGTTGTTCAAGAGTGTGTTGTTTAGGGGCACTTGAGTGGCTCAGTGATCTCATGGTTGGTGGGATTGATTCTAGCATTGGGCTCTGCACTGACAGCACAGGGCCTTCTTGGGATTCTCTGTATCCCTCTCTCTTTCTGTCCCTCCCTCACTCTCATTCTGTCTCTCTCTCAAAATAAATAAACATTTTTTTAAAAGAGTGTGTTGTTTAATTTCCACATGTTTGTGAATTTTCCAATTTTTCTCCTGTTAATTGATTTCTAGTTTTATACCACTGTGGTCAGAAAAGATATTTGATGTAAATCCAATCTTCTTAAATTTGTTAAGCTTGTTTTGTGACTTACCATGTGATCTATCCTGGATAATGTTCCATGTGCACTTCAGAAGAATGTATATTCTGTTGCTGTTGGATGGAATGCTCTATTTATGTCTGGGAGGTCCATTTGATCTAAAATATAATTCCAGCCCAATGTTTCCTTATTGATTTTCCATTTGAGTGATCCACATATCCATTATTGAAAGTGGCCATTAAGGTCTTCTACTATTATTGTATTGCTGTCTATTTCTCCCTTTGGATCTGTTAATATCTGCTTTATAAATTTAGGTGTCCAAAGGTGGGTGCATATATGTTTACAGTAGTTATATCTTCCTGATGATTTGGACCCCGTATCATTATATAATGACCTTTTTTTGTTTCTTGTTATAGTGTTTGTTTGTTTGTTTGTTTGTTTTACTTAAAGTCTATTTTGTCTGCTATAAGTATGGCTACCTCTGCTCTCTTTTGGCTTCCATTGGTATGGACTATCTATTTCCCTCCCCTCACTTTCAGCCTATTGCCTTCTTCCAATCCTAGAGATGGGCCAGCTTTCTTCATGTTTTCACAAGCCTTCTACAAAGGCTCCCATTCACTGTCCATGAAGGCACGTGCAGGGTACCAGCCACTAGGGGTTGATGAGGCAAGTGGAGCACTGAGGATGCGCATGAGTCAGTTGGTGGGTCCTTAAGTGAAGGATCACAGGCGGCACATGGGTGGGTTTCCTAATGGAGTATGTTAAATAGGATCCATGGCCCTTTAATGAATTCCAAGTGCTGTTGTCTTGCCACCAGCCTCTTTCAACCCCTGAGCCATGTCAGTCCACCTCAGTATTCTGAACAGCGTCCCATGTGGCTGATCTGGCAAAGCCGGGCACTCGCTTGCTATGCTTTTTACTTTCCCCATGAGCAAAATCAAAGGTGGAGATGTACTTTCTTGTCACTGAGATGTGCTGCTTTGGGGGAAGGGTGATAGGGTAAAGTGAAATTGTTCTTCTCACCCTCCACAATACGTTTATTCTCGGATTATTATTTTTATTTATTTATTTATTTTCTTGTCCAACTGTGTGCTGAAACTTATCCACTGAACTCCTGGACTCCCACAAAGGTACTCTTGCTCATGGGTGACTATCAAAATCAATGTTTTGTGGCAGTGTTGTTGCTGTATTGCTGACCTTACAGCTATGTTTTCAATAGCGACAACAAAGCTAGTGAACAGTGCAATCATATCTTTAAAAATTGGGATAGATTTTGCCTCTAAGGGAGATGTAGCCATTTGTGATTTGGTTGGGAACACAGGTAGATTCAGAGAGCTTCTCTCCTAGAGCAATGTCTTCCTAACTTGTCTTGCTAATTCTACCTTTCTAACCCCACAATACATGCAACAGATGTAAATTCAATGACTATTATTTATTTAGTGGGCAGTGTCTAGTTGTAACTTTAGAAGTAAATGAAACATAGCCTCAACCATACAAGGTATGGTAGACAGAAAAACAGCCCTCCCCTCTAAAATATCCACATCTTGCTCCCCAGAATCTGTGAAAACGTAACCTTACATAGCAAAAAGGACTTTGCAAATGTAATAAACTTAAGGATGTTGAGATGGGGACATTATGCTGGATTATTTTGGCAGTCCCAAGGTAATCACAAGAGTACTGATAAGAAGGAAGCAGAGGGTCGGAGTCAGAAAAAGACGATGTGGCAATGGCAGCTGAGATTAGAGTGTCACAACCTAAAGGTGGAAGATAGGGCCATGGGTCAAGGGACAAAAGTATCCTATAGAAGCTAAGAGAGATAAAAGACAAATCTAGAACCTTCTAGAACCTCCCAAAGAAAGGCAGACCTGCCAACATTTTGATTTAGCCCTGTAGTGCTCATTTTGGACACCTGACCTCCAGAACAGTAAGAGAATAAATGTGCATTGTTTGAAGCCATTAAGCTGGTGGTACTTCATCAAACCAGGAAAGGAAACCAATTCCTAGCATTTTATATTGTCTTACAAGGACTGCGTGCTATATAACACCTATGAGTGGTTAAGAAATAATTATTATAATGTACATGTTTGGCACAGGGGATGGCATGAAGACTTCTGCTAGGTAGAGAGAAAGGCATAGAAATATTTTTATAGAGAAATGAAACATGAGCCAAATCTGAGAATTTGTGTGTTGGCCTGACAAACAAACCCATGGGTTATCTCTCGCCACATGCCCTGCCTGTCTCCCTAAGCCTGTGGTTTCAGTTAGGTGCTCCTCATATGGGCTTGCAGAGCTTTTTGGGTAACCCTATTCTTTTTGCTACCTGTCATAATAGAGGGAATCCTGTGTTTGTATCTCTAGCAATAAAGGAGGATCTGGTAAGCACTGAACATGTGACATTGGTTTTTTGAATCAATGAATTGCAGAAAAGGCAATGCTATCAAGGGCATAGAGATGTGAATCCACCGGTATTTTCAAGGAACCAAGCGTCATCCAGTTTTGTTGGGGCGTAAGATGCAAGTCAAAAGGGACAGAGATCAGGGCACCTGGGTGGCTCAGTCCTTTAGGCATCTGGCTCTTGATTTTGGCTTAGTCATGATCTCCTGGCTTTGTGGGTTCAAGCCCTGCATCAGGCTCTGTGCTGGCAGTGTGGAGCCTGATTGGGATTCTCTCTGTCACCCTCTCTCTTTGCCCCTCCGCCACTTGCACTGTCTCTGTCTCTTTCAAAATAAATAAATACAGTTAAAAAAAAAAAGAACAGAGATTTAAAATCTGTATCTCACCTCTTGCTGAATAATATTACATTAGGCAGCTCTGATCATGTAATTCTCTTGCTCCGTAACTTCTGATGCTACTTGGGTGGTTTAGTGAAGTATTTTCACTTGGCATTCATGGTCCTGGACCCATCTTAGGTATTGAAACCACCGTTTTCATCAAATTAGCTATTATTTCCTTTCCTTTAATCTCAACCAAATTAAATACACCCTTCACTTTTCCAGCTCTATGCTTTTGTCAAAGTGCTTCGTTCATTCACCTTTACCTGAAAACCTCCAAGTCCTTCGCACCCAACCAAATCTCCAACTATTTATCCTTCCAGTATCATCTCAATTTCCATCTAATTCAGGAACATTTTCCTGTCTTTTTCCCATACTCACCTCCAGATAGGAATGATTTTCTCTCTCCATAAAACCGATAGTGCTTTATTCTTCTCTTTCGAGGGTCTGTCCCTTGGGATACCAGTCATGTGCCAATTTGCACCACCTTTTTCTTCATGCCTGGATTTAAACATCTCTAAGATGATATCTCACTCATCCAATCAACTTTGCCACTCTCAATACCTAACTTAAATTTAAAACACTCTATGCTCAATAACAATAAACTGAATTAATTTTATTTTGAAACTAACAACAATATGTAGTGTGATGATGAATGGTTTAGTAGAAATCTAATGTGTTATTTGAGTCATTCTTCTGTGGTTACATGTAAAGTGTATTAAGTTTCCAAAGGCTTATTACATTTACCAGTCATGCAAATTCACATTTATAGTGCAAGATGAGTTTTGTCACCTGTCAGAGAGAGTAGAATCTATTCTTTTTTTTTTTTTAATATGAAATTTATTGTCAAATTGGTTTCCATACAACGCCCAGTGCTCATCCCAACAGGTGCCCTCCTCATTGCCCATCACCCACCCTTCCCTCCCTCCCTCCCCCCATCAACGCCCAGTTTATTCTCAGTTTTTAAGAGTCTCTTATGATTTGGCTCCCTCCCTCCCTAACTTTTTTTTCCCTTCCCCTCCCCCATGGTCTTCTGTTAAGTTTCTCACGATCCACATAAAAGTGAAAACATATGGTATCTGTCTTTCTCTGTATGACTTATTTCACTTAGCATAACACTCTCCAGTTCCATCCACGTTGCTACCAAAGGCCAGATTTCATTCTTTCTCATTGGAAAGTAGAAAATCTATTCTTGAGGCATTTAAAGTTCTGTTCTTTTATAGCAACAAGTGAGCATTATTTTCCCAGACAAGTCTGTATTACACCTTGAAAACAGCAAGCACCCACATGAGTCAGCTATACTTTTTTATAGAATTATTATAGAAATGTATAAAATTGCATAGAGAAGAACTACATAAAGCCTAAGCGAATTCCTGATCACAAAAGGTTTCACCTTACTTAATATTTTATTTATTTAAAAAATTTTTAATGTTTATTTATTTTTGACAGAGAGAGACAGAGCGTGAGTGGGAGAGGGGCAGAGAGAGAGGGAGACACAGAATCTGAAGCAGGCTCCAGGCTCTGAGCTGTCGGCAAAGAGCCCGATGCAGGGCTTGAACTCACAAACCACGAGATCATGACCTGAGCCGAAGTCGGACGCTCAACCGACTGAGCCACCCAGGCGCCCCCTTACTTAATATTTGAGATGAACTCTCTTGATCAGTAAAAATGGCTTTTGTTCTTTTTGTTGTGCCTAATGTCTGTGATCCACATCCAAGGAAATAAAATGTCAAACCTTCATTCACTAGAGTAGGAAACCTTCAAAATTTGATCAAGCGGTGACCTCTAGAGTATAGCATTTGCTCAAGAATATCCAAAAACTACCAGCCATAAATAAATTAAAAAACAAAAATACAGCTCTTAGCTGCATTTACTAACTTACTAATCAGTGATTTGGAGAGGAAATGTGTAAACACCGTAGATATTTTTGGTATTAATCATAACTTTTGCCCAAATAATGAGAAGGCTTATAAAATAAGCTCCATAGGGTTGTCAAGCACTTGTGAGTTGAGTGTGTATAAAAGGTTTCATTGAACAAAGTTACATTTTGGACCAGGTACTTTAAAGGTACTCTGCTGGTTTTAAACGTGTGTTTGTAAACAGAATTGTTAGCTGTTTGTTCCCCTTGCTTAAATACAGAGCACATGGATTCAAGGTAGTTTTACCGTTTACTTTTTTCTTATAATTAATGTATGAAAACTAAAGAACACTTTAAAAAACATAAAAACACAGTGTTCTCGGGAGTATACCAAGTGTGAATGTAGAGGCCAGATTATGAAATGATCTGGGACTCAAATAAATAAGTTCAACATTAAAAATAATTCACATTCAAGGTCTTCTGAGTCCCAGAAGTATATGCATAATTGTAAACATCTTACTCAGTGGTTGCTTAAGTGCCCAGTGATGCCTCGGGTTTGACATTGGGGTGTATCTATGTGTGTCTAAGCAAGAACACTGTTACACATAGCTTGTAGTTTAGGTCCACCTGTTTGTCAATTTTTTTAAGTTTATTTATTTATTTCGAAAGAACGAGAGAGAGAGAGAGAGAGCACAAGCAGGGAGGGGTGGGGCGGGGAGGAGGCAGAGAGACAGGGAGGGAGAATCCCAAGCAGGCTCTGCACTGTCAGCACAGAGCCCGATGCAGGGCTTGATCCCATGAACCGTGAGACTGTGACCTGAGCCAAAACCAAGAGTCAGACGCTTAACTGACTGAGCCACCCAGGTGTCCCTATTTGTCAAATATTGTAAGTGAGAATTCTATAAACATTTCCCATCTGTAATGGTAGAGAGAAACCCATCTATTTCTTGTTTCTCTCACAACAGCCAGGCAACGTGTTGACCAAGATTCCTTAGACAAATAATTAATTCAATTGTCCTTATGCTAAGAAGAACAAAAGTCTAATTTATGATAATGATGAAAGTTTCCATAATCATGTCATAAAACAGCTGACGTTTCGGTGATACTTTTCCTTGAAAGAGGTCAATTCCAACTCACACATTTTCTCATTCACTTTAAAAAAATTTTTTAAGGTTTATTTATTTTTGAGATAGAGAGAAAGACAGAGTGTGATCAGGGATCATTATCCTTACAATATATGTATTGTCTCCTGTACCTCCAATGATCTTGTTTTCCACTCCGCACAGTGTTCGAATCTTACATACATACTAGAATCATAAAGGAGAAATTTAAGGAAATACTAGTGTCTGGGCTCCATCACCAGAGATGTTGATTTAATATGGTTTGGACTTAACACTCCACAGGGTACGCTAACGTGTAGCCACAGAAAGCTACTTCCCACAGGATATTAATGTAATTAACTCCACCCTCCCATAACATGTCCTCACGCTTCCCCCTCTCTGGCCTTCACCATCTCCCTACACTATTGCCAATAACTCTCTGATCCCTCTGAAATCGACAGCTTACTAATTCACCATGTTTTTTAATGTCTCTAACTTAGGTCATGTCCTCATTTTCTCCCTAAAGCATCTTAGATTCCCTTGCACACACCCTCAATTTCTAACCCCATTTCCCCCCGTTTCACTTCTTTGGCAAAACCTGTTTTGATTAATCCCAACTCTCCATGGGCTCTGCAGTAGATCTGGGAGGCTAAATGTGACTAACGAAAAAATTTAAACAAATAGACAATCCGTCGCCACTAACCTCAAGTGGGTCCTTATTTCTGTCATGCAGTCTTACTACTCTTCTCTAGTCTATTATTCGCCCACACTCCTATGGCATAGCTGTCCTCAGTGTCTGTGCCCAGTTCCCCAATTTTAGTTGATACTATTGATGTGAACTTCACTGAGGAAAATTCTTCCGCCACTGAATGTATCAATTGATTGCAACTCAATTTTATACTAGCCCTGTTCCTGGAATGAAACGCTATCTATATCTATCCCTCTGTGTACCAGATCGCATGTGACATTGCAAACATATAGGTTGAAAAATTTCACTCCAGATGATGCCGTTTCTTTCCTGCATTATCACTTTCCCTTCTTCATTGTATCATTCCCCAAAGCATTGTATTAGTTTTTGTTGCTGCTATTGCAAACTGCAACACATTTAGTGGCTTAAAAGAGCGCTAATCCATTAACTTACAGATCAGGGGGTCAGAAGTACAAAATGGATGTGCAGGGCTGTGTCCTTCTGGAAGCTCTAGATGGACATTCCTATCTTTATCTTTTCCACCTTCTGGAGGCTACTGTATCCTTGGCTCACAGCCCCTGCTTTCATCTTCAAGTGCAGCAATGTAGTATCCCTTGAATCTCAACCTCTCTTGCTCCCTCTCTCTCCCTCTCTCTTACACACACACACATGCACACACACACATCTGCTTCCATCATATCTCCTTCTCTGACCCTTTTGCCCATATATGAACTCTTGTAATTACATTGGATCTCCCTGAGTAATAATTACACTGGATCCAGCTGGAAAATCCAGACTAATCTCCCTCATCGAGATCATCAGTCAAATCTTGTAAAATCTTTTGCCATGGAAGATGACATATTCACAGAGCTTGGGAATTAGGACATGACCATTTTCAGTGGGCCATTATTCTGCTTACCATCAACATCCAAACCTATTGCAATACAGCCAAACTTTGATTTTGTTTAATGTGTATTTATTTATTTTGAGAGAGAGAGAGAGAGAGAGCACAAGAGGAGCACAGAGAGAGGGAGACAGACAATCCTAAGTAGACTCTGAGCTCTCAGTTCAGAGGCCAACATAGGGCTTTATCCTACAAACGATGAGATCATGACCTGAGCTGAAATCAAGAGTTAGACGCTTAACCGACAGAGCCACCCAGGTGCCCCAAAGCCAAACTTTTAAAAAGAAAAAATAAAACCCTTTCCCTTGACCCCCACAACCCCTTCGTACTGCAGTTTTTCACGTTTTTAAAGTAAGAATTGACAAAGCATTGCTTCTTCTTGCCGTCTTTAACGTATCCCCTCCCATTCTGCTTTCCATTGTTGTTCAAGCAGACTTTATTCTTCACAACTCCCATTGAAATGCTTTTAAAGGTCTTCGGCCATTTCCACACTGTTACGTCCCATCATCAATTCTTAGTTTTCATCTTACTTAACCCATCTGAATATTTGTCTCTGGTGATAACACCCTTGTTACTCTTGAGATACTTTCTTCACCTGGTGTTGGGGAGGCCGCTCTCTCTGTTGGTTCTTTTCCTGTCTCCCCTGTCACTTTTCTCATTCCCCTTTGTGAGTTCCTTCTCATTTTTCAGACCTATAAACACCTCAGTGTTCCAGGGTGACCATAGGGATGGCTTTAACTCTACATGCATGATGACAGTGCCCATGATTTATCCCCAGTCTGGAACTCTCCAGAATTTCCCTTGAAGATCTTAGAGGTGTCTTAAGTTCAGTGTGACTAGAACCAAATTGCCAACTGCTAAAAATAGCCACCCTGAAACTGCTTCTCCCCTGCTCAGTGGCAACGCTCTCCTTCCAAGTTCATGAATCCGAAAGCCTTGGTTTTGGTCCACATGTCCTCTTTTTACTTCACCCTTCAGACTCCACCCATCAACACATCTGTCAGTTTTACCTTCAAAGACATTCAAAACCAAAAGACTCTCCATGAGCCTCACAACTGTCCCCCCATGTGAACCACCATCATCTTTGTCCGCAGTTTTGCAACCTGGTCCCCAGGCATCTCTTCTGTTCCCTATGGTCTACTTCAAAACAACAGCCAGGGTGGCCTTTTGTAAACAAAGTCAGATCGTGCCATTCTTCCATTCAAGACATTTGAACATTTCTTCTTCTTTTTTTATTTTTTTATTTCTTTAAATTATTTTTTTAATGTTTGTTTACTTTTGAGAGAGACAGAGACAGAATGCAAGTGGGTTAGGGGCAGAGAGAGAGGGAGACACAGAATCTGAAATAGGCTTCAGGCTTCAAGCTGTCAGCACAGAGCCCAACACGGGGCTCGAACCCTCGAGCTATGAGATCATGACCTGAGCCCAAGTTGCACACTCAACCGACTGAGCCACCCAGGCGCCCCCCAAAGACATTTCTTCTTACTCTAGAGCTTTCTGCCTCTCTAAAATTCTACATGGCCCCTCTCTCTCTTTCCTGTATTGATGATGAAAATGGCCATTTTTCAAACTGCATGTACAGTCTCCCCTTCAAGGTTGCACTTGTGCTTCCTCCATATGAGGATGCCCATCCCTGGATATTCACATGGCTCAGCCCTCACTTCCCTTCCGTCTTGGCTCAAGAAGTCTTGCCTTGCACTCTTCGTAAAGTAAAACTCTCTCCCACAAGTTCTCCTATTCCTTAATTATGATTTATTTTTCTCCATGGTGCTTTTCCAAACCTGTCATATTCTATATATGGAAATAAATGAAGACTAATGAAAGGAGAAAAGCAAAGGCTATTTACTCTAAGCTTGCTACATAGCAAGGAAGTCAGCCACTGTCGTCTGTGTTTGACAGAGACTCAAAGGAAGGCAAAGGAGTGGGAAAGCTTCGTAGTGGAGAAAGAGAAGCCTTAAGGCATGCCCTGCTGGATGCTGTGCGCAAGGAGAACCTGTAGGTAGGGTAACTAGGAAGCAGGCATCCTAAGCAATTGGTGAGGAATACATATTTGTTTTTCTCTGGTTGGTGTTAAGTTGGAAGTAGAGACAAAAATAAGGAGACTATCAGTTATTAATCAACTCCTGGTCATTTGGGGTCAGTTGTCAAAGAAGTTACTGTTTAGCATCCTGGATTATTACTAGAGAGAGAGATAGAGTTTGACTTCCTAGAAGACTGACTTGTATCAGGCTAACTTCCTCAGCTGTTTATTATAGATTAAAGAGGGGGGTTTTATGGGCTAGTTGCAACAGGTTGTGGGGCAGAGTTCTATTTTTATACTTGGTTTGGCCATTGTCCATTTGTATATTCATTTTCTCACATAGTTGCCTCTTTAGATGTCCATTGTCTGCCTCTTGTCACTAACATGTAAGCTTGGGGCAAACTCAAAGTCAAGTGATTTAGTATGTGAGGTACAAGGATTGATATTTATGAATCTTATTCCCAATGCCTCACACATATCCCATACTCAATAAACATTTACTGAATGAAAGAATGAATAAAAATGGAGCAGATAGGATCTTACCTATTTTTATGAATGGTTAAATGAAAGATAAGTCATATTAGGGAGAAATGGGGACGGAATTATTTAATTTAAGTAATTCTTGAAAAGCAAAGATTCAGCAAATACTACCTCTATTTTACTTATGGAGATACAATATCTCTTGCCTGTGAATGACTTGGAAATAAATGACTTTTAAAACTATGGAGTCTCTAAAGAGAGAGAGAAAAAAAAAAGTCCATGTGGTACAAGCCATATTACGCAACCTTGGCCTTAATGTTAGAAATAGCATTACATTGTTTTTCCTCTAGCAAGGCTCCCTCTTGAAAGCCAAATAAGCGAGAAAAAAATAGATTTGTGATGAATCCTAAATTTAAGCCACAGTAGTGAGTTGTCCCAAACGCCTCTCCTGACCATTTAGCACAGTTCCACATAAACCTCTCACCCTCTCAATTTACAAGGGTGACTCCCGGTTGGGGTTTTCTTTACAGAGTAAACCGGGAGCGCCCCCTGGTGTTTGGGTGACATCACTACTCCCTCTTCAGTTCACTAATCAGGGGTTTCTACCTTTCTACAAGGTACCTGTACAGTCTCCAAAGTGTGAGCAAGAGATAGTTTTGTTTTGTTTTGTTTGAGATGGAGAAATATATGGGGAGAAGGGCAGAGAGGGAGAGAGAGACAGAGAGAGAGAGAGAGAGAAGGAGAGAGAGAGAGAGGATCTTAAGCAGTCTCTGCACTCAGTGCAGAGCCTGATATGGGGCTAGATCCCATGATCCTGGGATCCCAACCTGAGCCGAAATCAAGAATTGGTCACTCAACTGACAGCTACCCAGCCATCCAGAGAGATTTTCGGGTTATAATCTCTGACAATTATTACTGCACACTGGGCCCAATCAGTTGTTTTGTGACTGTTTTGATTATAGAGAGCCATTGATCTATTAATTCTCATCTGAGCTCAGAATTCCAAATATTTCTTTTTTCCCAAAATTGTATCTTGTCTTCATCCCAAATACCTAAACATCTATGTATAATCTTTAAGAACACTTACCTTTCAAGAAGGGTCATTTGTAATTCAATATTTTTGGGAACACTTACACTGTTCTGGGCCCTGGTTAAATGCTTTATAGGCATCATTATACTGAATCTTATAAGGAATTAATTTATGAGGTTCTGTTATTATTGAAATGTTGCAAATGATAAAACTGATCGTCTAAGAGGCTTAATAATTTGACCAGGTTTTCACAAGCAGTGGGTAGCAGCTGGGTCTGTATAACTTAATAGCCTTGGTAGCTTAACTAGTCTACTTATATGGTCTCCTCTTACATGTTGTATTTTGATTTGTCCAGATTCTTGTCTTTTTCAGGAATAAAGCACTCCTCCCCCACAGCAACATGTATATAGATTCTTTACTTTCCAAGGATATTCATATGATCCTCTTACTTGAAACTAAAGTTTCAACACTGAAGGACATACCTGGTGCTAAAACAGATCAAGTACATAGCTCCCAAGAATCCTGCAATTTCAATCTAAATTTCCTTCACCGTCCATTGTCTTATTTTAACGTTTTCTCATATGCTTCAGGCCCAATGCTCTTTTGATCATCATAGAATCCAGCAAGGAACAGCCTTAAGGTTAAAGAAATAACATATATTTTAATTATAAAAAGGCCCTTCAAGATAACTCAGGTTTCCTTAAAAGTCAAGACTTAGAATTGTGTAAATAGATAGCAGGTGCTTGTTAGTTATTTGTTGAATGAATGAATCATGCATGCATGTAATCCTTTCAGGGTAATCTACAAAATCCCTGAAATTACATGCAGACTTTGCATGTCAGTATATATATATATATATATATATATATATATATATAATCTCATCCTAAAAAAATTACACACACATACACCATATATACATATGGTGTATGTGTGTGTAATTTTTTTTTTTAGGATGAGATATTATGGCTTTCATCAGATTCTATAACAGCTCTGAAACCCATAAAGGCTAAAAGGTATCCCCTCTACTTGCCTGAATAATCCAAGTTGGGTTCACCTTATCCAGACTCAGAATTTACTATCCACTGGTTTTTCTGACATGCTCATGTTAGAGTCCAACAGTTGAGCTTATGAATTTCTTCACACAGACACCACTGTGTCCCAGAGCTGACATAGAGTGAGGCTGAGACCCTCCAGTCTGGCCCAGGAGGAAATCGCTGGCATTGAGCTCCGTGCAGACCATCTGCAAATGTTTGATGAATGAAGGACTGGATCTTTTGAATTACCAACCTGGGAAATATTTAGAAAAAGAAAATTTCAGGAGCTTGATGTTAAGCTTAGTGGGAAGGAGGGGAAGAAGGCCACCAAAACCAGAACACAAGAAATAATAAGATCGTTGGAAGGACTTCTTATTTAGGAGTGCCTGGACGGCTCAGTAGGTTAAGTGTCTGACGTCAGCTCAGGTCATGATCTCACAGTTCAAGAGTTCAAGCCCCATGCCGGGCTCTGTGCTGACAGCTCAGAGCCCGGAGCCTGCTTCAGATTGGGTGTCTCCCTTTCCCTCTTCTCCTTTCCACTTGTGTCTATCAAAAATAAATAAACATTATTTTTTTAAATAAGAAGAACTTCTTATTTTTAACTGGATTGTAGATGCTCAGAGAGAAGGCTTCATCACTGCATGGGGAGTGTGTTTCTCATAATTCTATCCTCTCATGCCATAATTTTGTTCTCCTTTTCAGTGATAGATAGGATTCTTCTAGCATAAATACAGAAAGTCTCCAGACATTATCTCTCTTATCCCAATAACCAGAACAAGGTAGACAAATTTAAAAGTCACCACTTACTCTTTTTAAACCCAATGAATATATGCAATATTAGACCTAATTCTGCAGGAGTACATATCTGGTTAGAAATTTGCAAAACACTTTTGTTTTTGCCAGCAAATGCCCATTTCTGTTCCATATCTTTCTCACGTGCACTTGAAGTCCAATTCTGCTGAAATTCTGAAACACATTAATACATTGAGTGAGGCTTTTACTAGAAACAAGTAATAACTTGCACATCTAAAACGAAAGCTTTTTGTCTCTTAAGAAGTGGTGTAGTTGGAAAATAACAGAAAGACCTCAAAGACAAAGAGGAAAACACTAAGAGGTAGAAAATACTTAGCTAGATTTTTTAAAAATCTCATTCACTTTATTTTTCTTGTATAAAACTATGTGGTAGGGGCACCCAACTCAGTGGCTCAGTCGGTTAAGCACCTGACTCGCTTTCAGCTCAGGTCATCATCTCATGGTTGCTGAGTTCGAGCCCCATGTTGGGCTGACATGCCGAACCTGCTTGGGATTCTGTCCTTCTCTCTCTGCCCCTTCTCCGCTTGCACCCTCTCTCTTTCTCAAAATAAAATAAACATTAAAAACCAAACAAACAGGGGCACCTGGGTAGCTCAGCCAGTTAAGCATCTGACTTTGGCTCAGGTCATGATCTCACAGTGAGTTCGAGCCCTGCATCAGGCTGTGTGCTGACAGCTCGGAGCCTGGAGCCTGTTTTGAATTCTGTGTTTCTCTCTCTCTCTCTGCCCCTCCCTGGCTCTTAGTCTCTCTCTCAAAAATAAAGAAACATTAAAAAAAAGATTAAACAAACAAACGAAAAACTATGTGGTGGCCACAGACGGATCCTGGGTCTTCTGCACAGAGACTCTGGTGTGGGTCTTTCCAAGATGTTCGGTGAATTCCTGATAGGGAGACTCAGTGAACAGTCTCTTTCCAGGGTTCAGGGGTGAGACAGCTTTAGGTCTCGGAAATGGAATCAAAAGTGGCCTTAGCAAGGTTGTCCAGGGGGGCAATGCAGCCCCTGGCCAAGGTACAGCAGGCATCAATACCAGCCATCATCGGTAGCTTCTTGAGCACAGGGGTTGAGACGATGCCCACCTCTGGGGGCAGGGGTGAGGTACACCAGCATGGACCACAGCAGCCAGTCACCTTGCAGGGCACAGTGTGTGTGGCTTGCCCATCTCGTTCCCCCAGTAGCCTTGTCACACAGGGATGATGGAAAGTTTGGCCAACGTGATGGCCCCAGGGACGGCAGGGGTTACTTCCTTGGAGCATTTAACACCCAGACCAATGAGTCCGTTGCCTTCTCTGATGGCAACATGTTTCGCTAGATTTTTAAGCCATGTTGGCTTTCCTTTAATTCTTAGAAGTGAATCAGTAAGTGAATTTGTTTGAACATATATATTAAGGTAACCAAAAATGAATCAGTTTGTACTGTTGCCACTGTATAACTACTGAATGAATATTTAAAGGATATTATTTTGAGGTACTACATTTATCAACATGTCTGGGATACAAACCAACCCCTTCTGCCACCAAAATGGAAGTGATACTAGTGTATGAGAAGCGAAGGTGACGGAAAAGCCCAGCCTTCAGATTCTGATACATTTACATTTATGTGCTGCTTTTCCACTTCCTTACCCTCTTACCTCTTCCAGGTGGAGCTTGAGGTGATTTCCATATTTGTACATTGCTACGTCTTTAAACGGAAAGTACTACATAACATTTTACATATTATGTATACATACATATGATATATGTAATCAGAAACAGAACCAAATTAACAGATTGACTTTGATTACCAAACAAATAATCAGATTGAATGGATTTTGGATTTCAGCCTCTAGATTCAAAGAAACTCAACACAGAATTTTGGTCTGAGTCAATCCAAGATTTTTTTTTTTTTTTCAAATGGCACATGGTAACCTCCCAATGCTCTGTTACTGAGGGATTTGCGACGCCATGTGTTTGAGACCCCAGGTGAGGTAAACTGAGATGGGAGACCAATTTCATGCCACCCAGAGAGTCAGACCGACTTCATAGTAATCCCAGTGTACTGGGTCTGTTGAAGACCTGGCAGGCACAAATCTATGCTTCTGGAAATTTCTCAGTTCATCAGGTTCTCAAAAGATTCGCTATTAAAAGACTGTAGCTTACTTGTTTTCTGGGTTTACCACTTGGCTCATTGACCTATATAAATAAAATTCAGCAATTTCTATTACCATTTATGAACTTGGCTCTTACCTAAATGTTCTCCAGATACCCGAAAACATTCTCCAGGTACCTGAGGAAGGGAAACATAAGATCTTATTATTGGGTGTCAGAGATACATGTATCCTAAACCGGGTAATATGGTCACAATCAGATCTAGTAAAAAATTTTTTCTCAGATTCAGTCTCCAGGATATCATTGTGGGCAGGCATAAATAAAAGCAAGTAGCATGGGAAGACTATGGCTCCAAAATATCACTAAAGTTACCTTCTATCAAGGCCATTGGCAAAAATAAAGTGACATCTGTATTTTTGAACCTGATACCATTCCCTCAAAATTCACAATTTTAGACATCGATTGGGTTCTAAGGTATCATCTAGTCTACCTCATAGGTGTTTATCTTAGCAAAGAAGAAACAGATTCAAGAATTAGATATGTTGCTCAAATCCACACAGCTAGATGGAGAAAGCATTAGAATCCTGACTTCTGGAATGAGGTTCTAGTCTTCTACACTGTGCCTGATAGATTTTTGGTAGAAGGCCTTCTGATTAAACTTTGATTTATAAAAGCCCTCTCCAATTGACTAATGCCCTTTATGTTCTAACTGCTCTTACCTCACAGTGGATTTTGAAATTGGTAAGAATATATGTGAGCAAGACAGTCACTAAGAATGCCTGCCACAATTGCAGAAAAGTAAAGAAATAAAACAAAAGAAAGAAAGAAAAAGAAAGAAAGAGGCACCTGGGTGGCTCAGTTGGTTGGGTGTCTAACTTTGGCTCAGGTCATGATGTCATGGTTTGTGAGTTTGGGTCCCACGTTGGGCTCTGTGCTGACAGCTCAGAGCTTGGAGCCTGTTTCGGATTCTGTGTCTCCCTGTCTCTCTGCCCCTCACCTGCTTGCATGCTCTCTCTCTCTGTCTCAAAGATAAATAAAACATTAAAATTTAAAAAAAAAAAGAAAGGAAGAAAGAAAGAGAGAGAGAAAGAGAAAGAAAGAAAGAAAGAAGAAAGGAAGGAAGAAAAAGAAGGAAGGAAGGGAAGAAGGAAGGAAGGAAGAAAAAAATGAATGATTTGACCCAGTCTCCTCAATGTTGATACAACATTTTCTCCTTCTTGGTGTTCATTCTGCAGTGAGTTGAGGCAAACACTCTGTGAAAGTATTTCCATTAAGAAGTCAGTAGAACTGAAGTATATTCAAGACAAGTGTCCACAGACTTGATGAAACTACCAGCCTTTATATCGATTAGCGATAATCTACTTTTAAAAGATCCAGAGATCAATGAAGCAAAATAAATAGCCCAGAAACAGACAGTGAGACAAGTATGCATTTACTACTTGATAAATAATGCAGCAGCAAACTACAGAGGATGGATTATTTAACAAAAGGAGCTTAAAACACATTAGCTACCTGGGAATTTACAAGCTTATATTTACCTGTTACCATGCTAAAAAAAAAATGAATTCTCTCTCTAAGGAATAAGACAGTTTTTTAAAGGATTAAATGCAAAAATCAAAGTCAAACGATAGAATGGAACAAAAACCTTGCTGGGTGTGCTATTGTTTAACCGTAGAACTCAAATATACAACTTATATTTGTTTATTTGATTGAACATTTTTTTCCTGAATTGGGTCTTTCCAAAATGCTTTATCAGACAGCTCCTGCTCTTCACTTAATATTATTAATTTTGCTTGAAACGTTATAAACCAGCTGTTTTTATTTCCACAGGTCTGGAAAAAATGGGCATTGATTCCTATTCACCATCATTTTTTACTCTCTTTTGTCATTTATCATCACCTTTCCCCAGAGTTTTATCATTTTCCTCAGAATTTAATGATCTTCCCCCACCCCTTCCCACCACAGTTCTGTTTTGATTTTCTGTCATGTTAAGTCAACCATCCACTGTTTTCTATATACTTCTATTCTTAAAATATATTTATTTATAAATTTACTTTTTCTCACTATGAAAATATTTGCTCATTAGAAAATGAAAGTAAAAAAAAAAGAAAATGAAATTACAGAAAAAAAAATTAAAAGAAAACAATAATCACACATGTTTACATTTAAAAAAATTTTTTTTGATGTTTGTTTATATTGAGAAAGAGAAACAGATCACAAGCGGGTGAGGAGCAGACAGAGAGGGAGACAAAGAATCCAAAGCAGGCTCCAAGCTCCTAGATGTCAGCACAGAGCCCAGCGTGGGGCTTGAACTCACGAACCGGGACACCATGACCTGAGATCTGAGATGAACTTGGACACTTTACCAACTGAGCCACCCAGGCACACCAACACATGTTTGTATTTTAATCCAATTCTTTCTACATATTTCCTTGTGTGATGTGTGTGTGTGTGTGTGAGAGAGAGAGAGAGAGAGAGAGAGACAGAGAGAGACAGAGAGAGACAGACATATGCACAGACATACCATGTCTTATTTAACCTTTCTCCGTGGGGCACTTAGATTGTTTCCAATTTTCATCCTTGTAAGTAGTGCTCAGATAAAAGTCCATTTACAAAACATTTAGAAACATCTCTGAGTATTACCAAGCATAGGTTTCTAGATTATGGAAATTTTTCTCATCTATGGTTTTTCTTATCTCAGCTTATGTCAGGGAAATGTAATTGAAAACAAAATTTTCCAACCCAGAATCTTCTACACAAAGGTAGTAGAGAAAGAAATCAGTTTCATTGTTGAATAAGCATTAAGTCAGAATATAATGAGCATGACAGGAAATCGGCCAAGGGATTACAAAGACAGAGAGAAAGCTCGCCTTTTTACACAGTCAAGTGAATACCACCCATTCCATACATGTTTTCAAGACAAACAATGAACTATTCCTCATGCAAAAGGATTTCACAACAGGGGTCCCCTTGGTGGCTCAGTCGGTTATGAGTCCGACTTCGGCTCAGGTCGTGATCTCACAGTCCGTGAGTTCGAGCCCCGCATCAGGCTCTGTGCCAACAGCTCAGAGCCTGGAGCCTGCTTCCAATTCTGTGTCTCCCTCTTTCTCTGCCCCTCCCCCACTCACGCTCTGTCTCTCTCTCTCTATCTCTTTCTCTCAAAAACAGAAAATAAACTTTAAAAAAAAAATTTAAAAAAAAGGGCTCCAGAACACCTTTGTCACACAGAGTTCACCCAAAATTTACCTGGTAATTAGAGAGATAATCTACGTTAGCTAATGACATTATCTGGAAGAGAAACAAACTTCTCCTATTTTTATGATTAGTTGTTTTTCAACTTGGTGCAACCCTGACACTCCCACAGAAAACAGAGATGGGGTGCTGTCTCCCTCACGCTTACATTTAAAAGGGAGAGCCCCCAAGTTCTACAGAAAGACATTTCTGGGTCACAAAGCAGACAGTTTTTTTTTAAGGATTTATGCACATTTCGAAGAAAGGAGAAAGCACTTACAAGTTTTCTAAAGTAAATGCTTTAATGCTCTAAGAAAGAGGAGGAGAGAGAAATCTCTTCCCTTATTTTCAACAGGGAGAAAAAAGCCCTCTTCTGTTTTATTTATATTTGTCCTTACACCTGTTTTTGTCCAATAAGAAAGACGTTTCCTTTTACCTGATTTAAAATACAAAACACCTTTTAAATAATGCCTACATTTCATGAAGTAAGTCCATTTGAAAGAAAATACTCGCTTCAAATTCTTAAAACTTCGCTTTCACTTAGCGTGAATTGAAGATGGCTCTCCTTTCTTTGCCAGCCCTCCCATGGTGCACTAGAGTTTTATTCTCCATCTTTGACCCTACGATGCCTTTGACCAATTGCAAATGGCGGAAGCTACACGAGGCTTGTCGAAAGTTTGCTTTTTGCCCTTGGATCCTTAAAGGCCTCATCCACCATGCTTGGTGTCTGACTACCTTGCTGGAAGCACATGATGAAAAAGCCCTAAAACCACACGTACAGGAAGAGAGAGGTGCCCATCTGAATCCAGACCTTGAATCATCATTGCCAAGTGCCAGGCAGTGAGGCAAAGTGTTGTCATGGGCTCTTTGGACCCAAACGACCAGCTACAGTCAGTACTGCAGGCCAGATGAACCCTGCTGGAATTTCTAACCCACAAAATCATAATATATTAAATGGTTGTTGTGTTAAGTCACCAAGACTTGGGACAGTTTGACATTCAGTAGGAAACAACCAGAATGGAGCCCAGCACCGAATCTTTTTTTCTTCTTTTCATTCTTCCTTTGATAAAAGTAAAAGCATTATATCAAGATTCAGTGTTCAACCACAGTTGGGCTGTAAGACCAGGCTTCATTGCTCTCGGAAGGCTTCTCTGCTTTAAAGCTGGAGGGCAGTTTAATTTCAAAAGCATTTTTACAATTTAGCACCTAATAAATCACAGTTCCCTCTTCAAAGAGGATTTCCAGATATCCACTCACATCTCTACTTTAGGGGGGGAAAAAGCATAGGAAAGCTGGCCCAATTCAGAAAAAGAAAAAAAAAAAGACGTAGAAAGACTCATTTATGGTTCTTGCCCAAGTATATTCTCACTAGCTTGCAGACAAAAACAAAGGAAAAAAAATCTTTAAGCATGGGCTTTCCTTCCCACCATCCCTCCCACACATCATTTGCAAAATGCAAAAATTAACCAAAGATAGAAGCAACAAAGCTGATGATTTTAGAGACTGGTAAGTAAGGAAAAGGATGGGGTATCTGGAGAAAACCCAAGTAAGAAGGAGGTGGGCATATGGATGATTTTCCGTTTTGTTTTATTTTGTTTGGCTGTCTGTTAGTAAAATTTATTTCATCTTTAAAAAAATTAAAAGTAAAACAAGGGACACCTGGGTGGCTCAGACAGTTGAGCGCTGGACTTTAACTTGGCTCACGATCTCACGGTTTGTGGGTTCAAGCCCCGCGTCAGGCTCTGTGTTGACAGCTCGGAGCCTGGAGACTGCTTCGGATTCTGCGTCTCCCTCTCTTTCTGCCCCTCCCCCACTCACACTCTGTCTCTCTGTCTCTCTCTCTCTCTCTCAAAAATACATAGACATGAAAAAATTTCAAAAAAATTAAAACAAGAAAATCCAATCTTTCTTTTAACCCATTGGCAAGAAAGAGTGCATAAGTTCTTTCCTGAATGAGGAGAATGTTCAGTTCTGACTTTTTGTCTTTTTTTTATTGCATTTTCTTTACAATGGAATATTATTTCTCCTGAGTTTTTGTATTTTTATGAAAGTCCCTTTCTCTTTCCGATATAGTCGTATGTACTTATTGGCATATGAAGAGGAGTTAGGGAAACGGGCAGAAAACAGGGTTTGGCAATATAGGCCAGAGACGATTTATGACCCACGGTGATTTGGGGAATAAGGAAGGGGCCCACAGAGCTCTTAGTCTAAGGAAGACTAAGCTTGCTCTCCAGGTGGAGAGGCAGCCCAGTTGGTGCACATCTGTCTCCCAGCAGGACTGGGTTGACACTGAGCTCGCCTGGAAGGGAGTTGGGGGTACATGGGTGCAGCCAAAGGGAACCAGGAGAGCAGCTCTGGTTGCTGCTGAACCATAAAGGATGATGAGGACGTTGGAGACCATCAAGGTCTCGGGGAAACAATCCCGGATGGCAAAGAAATGACACAACTAGATTATGGGCACTGGAGCTTGGGGCAGAAGGTCAGAAGAAAAAAAAAAAAAGAAGTCTGAGGCTGGACTGTTGGACGTTCTTGTTTTCTTCTGCTTTCCATACTAAAAGTGTCAAATTAGTTGCAGGATCGGGAAGGCAGTAGTAGTTCTGAACTCGAACATCAACGGTGACGTATTTGTAATGTTTTCCTGGAGCAAACCCTCCTCCCAGCTCTGGGCCGACCAGTTCCTTCGGTTTATTGCAAGAGTCAAGGCTGACCAAGTCCTCCCTTCCATGTCCCCTCTGCCATTCATTGCTTTAGTATTGCCTTCAAATTAGCTGTCTGAGGGACAGAGTTGTAGGATCCTAGAGGAGCCACAAAATTCCTTTCTCTCACTCACAGGGGAATGCGGGTTTTTCCTGGGAGTAGACTCCTTAGGGTGGGGATTTGCTCTCCTGCTGTCTTTACTCTGCCATCGTCTAACTTCTAGGTTAGTGACAGAAATATTTGATGCAGGGCCCCTGGGTGGCTCCGTCAGTTAAGTACCCGAGTCTTGATTTTGGCTCAGGTCATGATCTCACGGTTGGTGGGTTCATGAACTCAAGCCCTGCCAGGGGCTCTGGGCTGACAGCTTGGAGCCTGCTTGGGATTCTCTGTCTCCCTCTCTCTGCCCCTCCTCTGCTCATTCTCTCTCTCTCTTTCTCTCTCTCTCTCTCTTAAAATAAAAAAACTTTAAAAGAATCGGATGCAAGTATGATTTTTTTTTTTTGCTCATTATTGTTAAGTAATTTCTCATGATTGACCTAAACTTGCATACTTAGGTTTCTTGTTGTTGCCTGTTGTTTTGTTTGATTTTGGTGTCATTTGCAGGATTTAGCTCCCAACTCTTTTTAGTTTTCCCAGGACCTCAATGAGCCCTTTCTATCTGCAAGTTTGAGCCTTTCATTTTAAACCCTGATTTTTCCTTTTCAGTGACCGCCCATCCTTCCATCGGGTCTTTATTCTTTCTCCGAATTGGCCCCTTCGGTCCTTGAATAGGTTCTCCAGGGCCTCTGTGCTTTTCCTCACGGACTGCAGCTTTTCGTCTGTTTGCTCTGCGTTGTGTCTACTTGGCCTTCCAAACATCCAGTTCTTAACCTCAACACGGACTCTCAACTCGCAGTTCCCTGCAGACTTTTTAAACGTGGAAACCATGTTATTGTAATAACAAGGAGACTTAAGAAAAAATTAATGTTTATTCTTGAGAAAGAGAGAGAGAGAGCGAGCACAAGCAGGGGTGGGGCAGAGACACACACAGAGAGAGAGGATCTGCAGCAGGCTCTGAACGGACAGCAATGAGAACCATGCGGGACTCGAACTCACGAACCGCGAAATCATGACCCGAGCCCAAGTCCGGGCTCTCCATTGACTGAACCACCCAGGCGCCCCGGTAACAAGAAGCCTTTGAATCCTGCAATTCGATCTGCAATTCTTTCCTTGTGGAGGTTAAGTTGCCGTAACCACGGCCACAGCACACCCTAGGGGTGACAGCAGTCCTCTCCGTTGGCCAGGGACCCCGCGACCCGAAAGCTGCCATCGCCCTGCGGGGGCCCTGGGAAGTCACCTCTGAGCACCCAGCCGTTGGCATCCTCACCCTCGGGGGGCCCCGAATAGGAAGGAGCCCAGCCTCTGCGTGAGTCTCCCACAGTCTCCCTGGCCTCTGAGATCATCCCCCTGTGACTACACAGGAGTGCCGATGTCTCCCTCGTCCCAGGACTACTTGGGAGGCGGGTGGAAGCCACAAGCCCCCGATGGGCCCCCTGCCCCCAGCTCAGAACTTTAGGCCTGGCCTCGGGCCTCGGCGCCAGTGATCCCTTGAGTCTCATTAATCTCCGAGTTGAACACTACCCTGCTCTTTCCTCCTAAACCTGGCGGAGCCCGAAGCTCTGCGGAAAGCAGGCCTCTGGGCTCGGCCTGTTGGCGGGCTTCCAGCCGGGCTGTGCTTTGCACACAGGGGGTGGGGGCAGAGCTGGAAAGAGGGGCTGCAGGGCCACTGTCCCCGCAGCTCTGGGAGAGAGGCTTCCTAGGACAAGGAAGGAGGCCCGGAGAATTTGAAACACAAGGCCGATGACAGGAATCTAGAAAAAGACAATGTGTCCCAAGGGGGAAAAAAAAAAAATGATGGATGTGAGGGACTAGGAAGCAGCAAATTAGGTAGAATTTGAGACGGGAGCGAGAGGGGAGGAAAAGTGTAGCACAAACTGGTGACGAGGTCCACCCTGGGGGTCAGGGAGGAAGAGTGCTGTGGCCAGGGAGGTCCAGGGACCTAGGAGACGAGGTGGTGAGATCACATTTGCTGTTCACAAAGTTTAGTCTGGGAGGGATGCCTTTGGGCAGACAATATGCAGGAGAACACAGGCTCTTGAATTAGGGTATATATATCATACAAATATTTATTTATATTTAATGCATAGACATCTATTTATATTTATTTGTATATTTATATTTATTATATACATATGTTTATTTTTATTTATTTATTTACAACATTTATATTTATTTCAGAGGACGTTACATGTAACACCATTTTGAGACACGGGACGTTACGTATAACATCACGTTACATATGATTTGACAGACACGGTGTCCTCCTGATCTCATATGTAATTTACAGAATTCTTAGAGGACCGCTATGGTAAAGAAAAAAAGCACCAAACACGTGGTGGGCATGAAGTGAAGGCTACTATATTTCTTGCGCTTGTCTGTTACTACGAGATCACAGATTCCTTGAAAACAAAAACATCCCTGGTTCCCTGAAACTTAGCATAATGCAGCCTGAAAACTGTCTTTGCAGTGCAGGAGGGAGTCATTTGGAATACAGAATCGGTAGAAGGGGTGCCTAGTGTAGGCAACAGGTGGTATAGTAAGAAAGAGGGGGGGAAAAAGCTCTAAGCTCTAAAGTAAGGTATCAAACCACGTCCCCTGTGTTCTTTCTATTACTTTACTTTGTTTCTTTATAAAATACAGTATTAAAAAAATTTGCTTTAACATTTATTTATTTTTGAGAGAGAGAGAGAGAGAAGGAGGGGCAGACAGAGGGAGACACAGAATCCGAAGCAGCCCCCAGGCTCTGAGCGTCAGCCCAGAGCCCGACTTGGGGCTGCAACTCACGAACTGTGAGATCATGACCCGAGCCGAAGTCGGACGATTAACCGACTGAGCCACTCAGGTGTCCTTCCATAAAATACATTATAAAGCTACATTATAAAACATGCTCAGCCTGCCACTAATCGAATCATTTCCTAATTCCACTGCTTCTCTTTCACAATATGAAAGAAGCCCTTTGGCATGTGAGTTATTTTGGTTTCTGAACATTGACTTTATAATTGTTACCATACTGGCTAAAAACACTGATGTGATACAGTTTGCCATGAAGATTGTAAGACATTTCCCAGCCTGTCGGTTATCACCCACTAAGGCATTTGGACCTACCTTATGGCAGTGGAGCATTTCTACAAGGATTATAGGGGGTGAGGGGCATTTTAGGAAGAACTGAGATAGGAATGTGGAGGGCGGCTGGGCAAGAAAACCCAGCAGGCTGTGAGTCTAGAGGACTTTCTTTCTCAACCAGGTAGGAAAGAGATGAGATGACAGTAAACATGGAACACTGGGGAAAGGCTTCAAGAGGTGGCGCCATTAGAAAAACTAGCAGTGTTATAATTGTGGTAGAGAAAAGAAGTGGAAAATAAAAATTGAGTGTGGGGCATTCGGGAGAGCTTTCTAGGTAAAAAAGGGCATTGGTAAAGACCGGTATTTAGAGGATTGGGTTACGTCTCCAAGGTACTCAGTTTTCCCTGATTTCGGCTCTCATGAATGGTTTGACCCAAGGGGCCAAGCATGCTTAGGATAAATTAGCACTTAGCTATTGCAAAATCACCAACCCCAGAAAAAAAACACTAGAAGTTTTCTCAACTAATACTAGATAAGCATGGCATTTTCACATACAAAGATCCGTTGATAAGCTGAAAGATGCTGAAGAAAATCTACTTTCCCTGAAGAAAAAAAGCATGAGCTGCGAAGTCACATGGTCCTTATTCTTTCTCCTGACTCTACTGGGTAATCAATGAACAATTCCCAGGTGTCCTCATCTGTGCATTGAACTAATCACATAATATTTGATGATATAATTCAGTAGAGGTCCAAATATAACTTACGTCCCTAAGACATTAGCCAGTATATTAATTGATGCTATTTCTCAGATGTAAAAATGTACTTAACTATGCAAAGTTTTTACAAAAATGACTTAATAGTGGCTTCATAGAAATGGCTTAAACATACATAATATTTACAGTATATCAATTTGTTAGAACCTACAGCAGTATCTTAATACATTACAAATATATTGCCTGCATCAAAAATTAGTGTATGAATCCAGTGGCTATAAGGAATAATGTTGTTAAACAACATACAGTATTTTATATTCTCAAAAATTAATGACGAGTCTACCTTTATCTTTCAAATGTGGCCTCTTTTTAAAATTGAAGAGTTGAGGGGCACTTGGGTGGCTCAGTAGGTTAGGCGTCTGACTTTGGCTCAGGTCAGGATCTCACTGTTTGTGAGTTCGAGCCCCGCATCAGGCTCCGTGCTGACAGCTCAGAGCCTGGAGCCTGCTTCATAGTCTGTGTCTCCCTGTCTCTCTGCCCCTCCCCTGCTGTCACTCTGTCTCTCTCTCTCTCAAAAATAACATTAAAACAATTTTAATAAAAAAATAAAATAAAATAAAATTGAAAATTTGAAAATATTAGGGTTTTAAAAAACAAGTAAATAAATAGAAAAAAAGAAGAAGAAGGAAAGACATCAAATTTATATAAAAAGCACAATTTATTAATATAAAGGACATAAAGCAGATATGTATGGTCATTTAAGTTAGAATGTGGATACAAACTTTCAAATTGAATTGTCAGTTGCATCAACTTTGGGGGAGACTCAAAGCTAGAGTATTTCTATACCTCAGTAAGAATGAATAAAAAATAGAACAAGTAAAAAATGTATCTTTGACGGGATCGAAATGACAATTTAAACCTAGCCATCTACACACACCTTAGGAGCAGGTGCAGCTTGCAAAGGACAACCTGGTTTTGTTCCTCGGGGGAGCAACTAAAAAGCAAGAGATATCATTTTCCTATCCTGTTATTTATATTGAGAAATGCCCAAAGTCTATAGTCAAAGGGCTGTTAAAATATTCACATACATATATGATTTCTCATCAAAATGCATCCTCCTCCAACCACAAAAACTTCAGGGGAAAAACAAAATTCCCTTTCCTGACGTCTTCAACGTTTCTCGGACTACAGTTTTATCTTTCTTCTCAGGATAGCCCTGGAAAAGCAGTCTGAATGCAAAGCTCCTCGACAACAGTATCTGCCTTTTAAAAGATATTCATTTAATATACAAGAAAAGAAAGGCCTCTGGGGAAAGAGGATAAAGGAGTTAGGATTTCTAGCTTGAAAAACAGGATATCAGAAAGCCATTTAGCTGCCTTTACACTGCTGATTAAAACCTCCATTTTAACCTTCCGTAGGAATCGTGCGCATTAATTGCTAAGCTGTTTTTACACAATTAATATTAACCTTCTTCAATCTTATCCCCGATTCCCTTGAAAAGCAATAGTTGAGTTTTATTTATTCAGTGTATTGAATCAGTATTTCATTTAAAATAGAACCATATAAGCCTGTCTCTCTTTATGTGAGATACAGACATGCTGATCTCCATACATAACGCTGTGGCGTAGAGAAATCACACTTGGGAAACAAGACAGTCTTTAACAGTGTCATTTTGAAGTAACTGGAGAAAGAAAAGACGCATGAATCATTTTAGAAAACATGTTACTACACTTCCTAGAACAATCAAAGCACGGTGTGTGATATCTCATTCTGCTGAAATAGCTCATAGAAGCCTACATAGTCAATGCACGGTTCCTGTAATTAGCGTTAGGCAGTTAAGAATGGCAAATCAATGTTCCTTTGGATTCCATTTTTAGAGAACAGCGGTCACTTTAGTCATTGGCATGGCTTTATCGGTCAAGTTAACGACTAGCCACCATACTACACATACTGACTTCTGGAGTACACGCTCGGTGACTTCTTTTCCACGTGATAGCTCTTTTGGGTTGTGCGGTGGGAAGGTACGGAGTACCTGTAGCTGCTGCTCTTCTCACCGGCACAAGAGACACAGCAGAACAGTGCCCCTCCAGCAATCAGCACCAGCGCCGTGGTCCAGCCTATGTAGAGAGCCTCTCCAAGCTCGTGTTTTTGGGCCGTCTCCACTATCGGGTTGTAGAACTCTCTGATGATAGAATTGGCAACCCAGCTCACAGGGATTAGCACTAGGAGACCTGTGACAATGAAGATGATTCCGGCCGTCAGCAAGATGTGACCCTTCACCTTCTCGTCGTCCCCGGTGCACCTGGTGCACTTCATGCCCAGGATGGCAGTCACGAAAGCCAGGCAGGACAGCACGGAAGCAGCACACATGAGCCCTCTGGATGCCTGCAGGTCCGGAGACAGCGCCAGCAGGGAGTCATAGACTTTGCACTGCATTCTGATGTTGGCTTGCCTCACGCAGTTCATCCACAGTCCTTCCCAGAAGTTTTCAAACACCACGATGTTGCTTCCAATGAAGGCAGACACTCTCCACTGAGGCATGATGGTGACGGCCAGCGTGCCCACCATGCCAACGCCACCAAGCACCAGTCCAGCGATCTGCAGGGCGTAGGTGGCCATTATCCTCCGGGATGGGTTTTATCCCACTGGACTCCTGAGCCTTCAGGGTTGCTCTGCAGCAGGTTTCTCTGTGCCTCAGGAGAGAACAAGTTTCCTGTAGTAATGAACCCGGAGCCCAGTGGTTTTTCAAAGAGCTTTCTGGCTACTTCTAGCTAGATTTAATCCAGTGTGGGCTGGCTGAGGTCCCCCCCCCCCCAACCACCACGCGTGCGCGAGCACACACACATTGACTAGGACAGGTAAACTTACAAATCAGGTGGGGCAACTTTCCTGGCCAATAAGTGGGGGGGGGATGGTAACCAGGTGTGTCTAAACCGACAAGAGATACTTGGAATGACTGGCCCTGCACATAAACATTCTTTGTCCTTCTCCGTTTTCCAAGAAGACAGCAGTATGTTTACCCGTGGGCATAATTATGAATGTTTGCACAATCATCGAGAAATGCACCAACCTCTTGCAAACATCAAAGGTGTACTTTGTACAGGTAATTCTGAAAGTCTTTATAAGAGCTGCTGTGATCAAGGTACAAAATAAAATATCTACCTAAGAAGTTGGCTAGGACTGTCAAAATGCCAAAGTGAAAGGAGAGTAGGGGATTGATAGATTGCTCATACCTGGGAAACCACATTCTTTGGGACACATGTGATCCAAGCGGTTGATTTAATTTGTCGACAACTTCAAAGCAAACTCTACCACGGTGAAGTCAGGGAACACGTCGCACCACGGGACAAAATTAAATGAAAGTAATTAAATATACAAGGTTGTCCTCCTCCGTGGCACCGAACACATAGTGTTCTCTTTTGAGCCAGGAAAACTATTTATTGGTGTTTTCCTGGTAATCTTGATGTGTAAGAAAAGCATTTGCAGACAGTAAATTCATCCACATGATTTTCTTATGTCACAAGCACTCACTAGCAGTGGAAGAAGCGATTTATAGGTTTAGCTAATTTTGTGGCTCTATCTTTGCTGCTCTGTCTTCTTAAACTGAAGGAACTAGAATTCTTCAGATGGTACAAGAGTCCTGCATCTATATAAAACACTGATATTTCTATATAAAATATTTATAGGATAAGCTGACAGGGTCCACTGAACTGAATTATATTAGGTGTTAATTAAACTGGTCTCTAAACTGGTTTTTTTTTTAATGTTTATTTTTTGAGAGAGAGAGAGAGAGAGCACAAGCAGGGGAAGAGCAGATAGAGAGGGAGACACAGAATCCGAAACAGGCTCCAGGCTCTGAGCTGTCAGCACAGAGCCTGATGTGGGGCTCGAACCCACAGCAAGGTCATGACCTGAGCTGAAGTCAGACGCTCAACCCACTGAGCCACCCAGGGGCCCCTAAACTAGTCTTTAATACCATGTCCACAGTGGGAGATAGAAGCCCCTAAATGTAAAGCAATTTGAACTGTCTCTTCTCAAAATAATGATGTTAACAATGGAGGTACTGAAATAAACATAGACACTGATTTGGGAAACCTCCACTAGCAATTTTCTCTGGAGATCGTCTGGACTGTCCTGTCTTTTCAGATTTCAAGCTGCACTTTAATATTATCTTTACATCATAAGACCAGCCTTTTTTTTTTTTTTTTTTCAATTTTACTTCTTCCCTGTTTCCTTGCACTATCTGATATCTGAGTATGGTGGAAAGTGTTTCTTGTTCACTTATTAAACTCTGAGACTTTAATGGTTCCAAAAAATCTGAGTAGTTTACACAGAGGTTCTTGGAACAAAAATGGTACATGGTAGGGAGGGGAAGAGGAAGATGCCTGAGTGAACTGTCTTGGAAAACCAAATAAAACAAAAGAAGTGAATGGTAGCCCAGTTTTTTATTTTATTAGACTGGACAGGTTGAATGTTTAAAAAAATTTAACACTAGATATTTACAGCAATTTCCTCACTTGTTGACCTGTTAAGGACTAAACCATAGGGTGGTCCTTATGCTGACAGAAATATCTAGCATTTCCTTCTTCAGGCTTGTATCCGGTACAGATTTGTGGTAGAGAGGGAAAAAGGTTGATCTTGGAAAAATAATCAGCAATCCATAAAGAGTTGAAATTAAAACAGCAGGTTTTGTTTTGTTTTGTTTTGTTTTATCTTTAATTGCAAATCTGGGAAAAGGGAATGACTGACAGACTTGGAAAATGGAAAAGGAATGGCATAGCTTGTTGAATTAATGACAAACCAAATATAAATATATATACATATATGAGAATCAAATCAAAATTTCATTTCCAAGTCATGCATGACATATTTTTTTAAAAATCTTTGTTTACATATTGCTGAATATCCACATAAAATTGGGGAAATTTGAGGGGTGCCTGGGTTGCTCAGTCAGTTAAGCATCCAACTCTTGATTTCTTGATCAGGTCATGATCTCATGGTTTGTGAGTTCAAGCCCCACATCAGGGCTGACAGTGCATAGTCTTCTTGGGATTCCCTCTGTTTCTCTCTCTCTCTCTCTTCCCCTTCCCCTCTCGTGCTCTGTCTCTCTCTATCTCAAATTAAATAAACTGTAAAAAATGGGAAAATAAGAGATTGTAACAGGAAATTACACATATGAGAGCCTCTGTCTTCATAGGAGGTGCCTCCCAGGTTCCCACTGATGCACCTGTTGGCTTTGTGTACTAGCAAACCTCTCCTCTCTTGAGCACCGAGCTTTACCAGGACCTTATTTCACACAAAAATATTTTCCTTATTTCAAAAACATTAATACTTTACCACTAAAATTGTCCTGGCCAAAAGATTAAGATCGGAATGAGAAACCAGCCCTGGGCTCACATTAGAATAATTATGGAGTTAGCTGTCCTAGCAAGAACCAGCCCAGGGCATCCAGAAAGGTTTCTTATCACACAGTGATCCAGTTAACCCCATGATATTTTGAAATAACCATGCCCTGAAGGTCGTTGGAAATGAGAAAGACAGGGGAAAATAGTAATACCAAGTTTGTAGGGACAGAGGGACCTAAATTCAGAGATTAAACAGTCCAGTTAACTGTTTACCTGCTTTTCTATAATATTATGTCTCTCTGAAATGACTAACTTGCCTGCAAAACTCACAAAGCAATAATGGTTACAGAATAAACAGATTGATAACATTTTTTCTGTTCTTTAATTCCGAACTATATGCAACCTACACAGATTATTCTATAATCTGTACTTCCATTTCTATGGAAGAAGCAAAAGATTACCAAGAACCCATGAAAGAAACACACGCTCATGTTGACTCACTATGCTCCCTCTCCAGAGATCTCTCTCTGTCTCTCTCTCTCTCTCTCTTTTTTTTTTTTTTGGTGTATATTATCAGAAGCATGATTAAAGTTTAGCAATTAAATTTACTAAATTAAATTCAGCCCTGATAACTACATAACACATGCAAATGCTTTCCCTTTATAAATGATAACCCACAATGTCACTGTCAGACTGCCCTTGGTTTTGTCATCCGTATTCCTGCCGCAATCTTCAGCCAACAATCCTTGAGTCTGGGGCTTCTATTAAGTCTTATCACTACTTGAAATAATCTTTGCCCCTGCCAAATAAAGCAGTTGCCAATTTCTATTGTTTTGTGGATTTGCTTTTGTATTTATTTTTCTCTGTTGACAGTTTTCAACCGGTATTTATTTTTAATTATTTCTTACTGTCCATTAACTGTACTTGGCTGATCATCTTGTCCTGAGAAAACAAGTGAACGTATCAATAGATCTCTTTGTGTGTGGTTCCCCAAAACAATATTGTGCGTTGCTACATGTTCTTGAGCTATCATCCTATTTGTTCTTCATAATGACCAGCTGTTCATGTTCTCTGTTCTCAAAGTCCTGTATTGGCAGTTCCCTTCATTTCTGCCACCTCTATGGCTTATATGCAATCGCTCTGCTTAAAAATGAACTCCTTCCTGTATAATAATTATCTATGCCTTGGTCACTTCAGCCAGCTTTAACACAAATACACTCCACTGGGAGCTTAAATAACAGAAATTAATTTTTTACAGCTCTGGGTGCTGGGAAGTCTGAGATCAGAAGGCCAGATGGTAGAGTTCTGGGCAGAGCCTTTGCTTCTGGTTTGAAAATGGCCATTTTCTTGCTGTGCCTGGCAGAGAGAGAGAAATCTATTCTCTTTCTCTTCTTGTGAGGACACTGATCCCATCATGAGGCTCTACCCTCATGACCTCATCTAAGCCCAATCACTTCTCAAAGCCCCTACCTCTAAATATCACCACATCAAGAGGTGGGATTCCAAATATGAACTTTGGAGGGGAACAAAGCTGGAATACATAACGTCTAGATACTAGCAAACCCAGTAAGTTCAATCCATATCTGAAGGCTCTATTCTTATTACCTCAGGAGTTCTCTTTATTCCAGAACCCCTCCACAGCCCCCCCGCCACAAAAACAAAACAAAACACATAAACAAAAAATAGTGGCAATAATTACTGAAATGTTTTGATCTTTCTTCTACTTTCCACTGAATTTAAAAAAAAATGAAAATCTGGGCTGCAGTGAATTCTGACATATTTGGGAGACAGGTCCACATGCTTTATTGAGCATAGTACATTTGATATTCCCAGGACTGGAAATGTGGGGAAATGATTCTTTAAAAATTAAGCTATATATTTGATTTTTGTGGGAATTAATGAGTAATTTCTGTGAACAGAATTGACATGAACGGCCCTAATTCTAATGAGTTGGGAAAACTTTTTAAGGGAGCTGGAATTTGCTAGTAATAATAAACACTGAGTATTAAATGTTGCCTGTGCCAAAGGTTCCTTAAATGCACAACACCTTATGTTTAAAACATCCCTGGAAGGCATCAGCACCCTTTTCTAATTGAATACATTAAAACATAACAGAGATTATGCTTTTTTCTAAGCTTACCCACTTTTGCTTGCTAAATCCTCACAGCTGGAACCCAGATTTGGACCTGGGTATGTCTCCTATCTCCCTCCCAAAAACCAAAATAACAACAACAACAAACAAAACAGAGAAAGCTAATTTCTTATGACACATACGGTCGAAGTTAATGAAAACCATGAAATTCGTTCAGCACATTGGTTTTTCCCTTACCAGCACGTTGTCGAAAACCACTTACATGGCCAAGTTTTGTGATTTTTTTTCAAATATCTAATACACGGTTATTTACGTTCTATTTCTTTTGATGCTGTATTCAGAGATATTTTTACTGGGGCAATCACACCACTGTTATTCCTTATTTAGAGTTTCTGAGTCTCCACAACGAAGTCACCATTGTTATTCTTTTCTTACCAGTCTACCATTCTCATCCCCATCGTTATAGTGTCTTAATTACAGACTTGGTCATGGTACTTAATGAACCATCTAACCACTACTGAACATATTTTTGGCTAAAATAAGAATTAAAAAAATTTTTTTTAATGTTTATTTATTTTTAAGAGAAAGAGAGACACAGTGTGAGCGGTGGGGACAGAGGGGAGGGAAGGGGCTGAGAGAGTGAGAGGGAGACGGAATCTGAAGCAGGCTCCAGGCTCTGAGCCGAGCTCAGCACTGAGCCCCACGCAGGGCTCGAACCCACGAACCATACCCATGAACTGTGAGATCATGACCTGAGCCAAAGTCGGACGCTTAACCAACTGAGCCACCCAGACGCCCCACTGGCAAAAATTAGAATTAAACAGTCAGTGCAATGAAATGAACAGCCTCAGGTATGGGTGTCCTCAGCTTATTGTAATACAGGTTAACTTCCCTTTGTGTTTTGCAGAGACATTTTAGTGACCCACAAAGGCGCGATGTCATTGTCACCTTCCTTAGTCCACTAGAATGTTCTTTTCAGCGACTAACACCTCTTTTACCGTTGACCAAAAGCCAAAATAAAAGCCAAATAAAATAGCCAAATAAATGCCAAAATAAAAACCTTTTTAAGCTGCATCAACTGCATTCCACACAGTTATTTTGGGGATTGTGAGACAATTTTTTTTAATCTATTTATTCCCTGTAATAATCCTTTCTGTTGAAATGTAAAGGATAATGTGCACCTTTGAATGACGAGAAACGAAGGGTCTACGACAGAATTGAGACACAAAGTCATCCTCTCCCTTAAGAAAGGAGATAAATTTCTGGCCTGGTGGAGACCTCAAGTAGGACTAGAAATGATAGCAAGTATTATTATTAGGATAGCAGGTATTGGATAAGGCCAAAACAGAACATGTGTCATAATTTTATTTTGAATCCACAGCAATTCACATCAAGTTTAAGTCAAATTACTTACAAAAAGGAAGAGAAAAGAAAACTACATGTAGGATCATATCATCAAATATGACTCCATATGCCTAATACAATATATTTTAAGAAATCCTACTTTGGGGCGCCTGGGTGGCTCAGTTGGTTGAGCATCCAACTTCGTCTCAGGTCACGATCTCACAGTCTGTGAGTTCAAGCCCCGCGTCGGGCTCTGTGCAGATAGCTCAGAGCCCGGAGCCTGCTTCGGATTCTATGTCTCCCTCTCTCTCTGCCCCTCCCCTGCTCATGCTCTGTCTCTCCCTGTCTTAGAAATAAATAAACATTAAAAAAATTTTAAAAGAAATACTACTTTAACACTATTATGCTAATCATGAGAACTATCTAATAATTAAGTTGTGTTAACAATTAAGATTATTAAGTGATACAATTAATTCTATGATTTGAGCCTCCCAACCACCTTATTAGAACAGTGCTATTATCGTATCAATTTTACTGAGGAAATTGAGATGTACAAAGTTTAAATAACTCTCCCAAGGGCTCACAACTCACAGGTAGAAAGGCCAGTTGAGGACTCAAGCCTTCAGACACCTAAGGCCATGCTCTTTATCCACTATGTCATAGATCTGGCTCTAAAGTTAACTCATTGCTTGCGTGATTTTCTAGCTTTATCCCATGCTGTTCTCTGGAATAACGCTCCGCACACTATGGGTTCTCAACAGCATTTTGAACAGGATTAAGAGAAATAAGGTGTCTCTATTTTCTACAACAAAAGCCATTGTTCAATAGGAGAAATCATAAGATGGTAATTTATGAGTGAAAAGGCCACATACATAGAACACGCGCGCGCGCACACGCACACACGTGCGCGCACGCGCACACACACACGACCTTATGAGCAAACAGTGAATACAGGGGCACAAAAAATGAGTTGCTCTTGTAAAGTTGGAGTTAACAGGACAGGGAAAAGTAATTAACCAGGCAAATAGAGCTAAGCCATGTTACTGATTAATTTACAAAACAATTAACTTTCCACTTAAAATTCAAATTAAGATTCTGTCTGCCTTAGGCAACCAGTGTTTGCAAATTTTAATGGGGTTAGACATTAAGTGCCTTACCTAAAACAACTTCAGATCACATGAGTAAGAATATTCTTGAAACAAGCCGTGCATGATATTCTTGGTTTTAGTTATTTTTAAAAAAAAAGACAGAAAATATTACAATATATTATGACATGCTGGACTTACTAATGTCTTTTCAGTAGAATATGAGGAAAAGTTGAAGTTGTATAAATTCTTATCTCAAATCTTTATAGGGATTTTGTAATTTCTGCAAGATTTTCAGAATGATGTCTCAAAATATCTGTGGCACATTTCCACTATGTATAGGGCCCCATGATGGACTCCTGGGATCAAGAAATATAGATCGTATCTCTGCTCTTTATGATTTTATGTAAGCAGAGCACTGAGCAGGACGTCGGAGAAAGAGCTGCTGAGCCGATTAACGTTGTCGTATTAAACCAAATGATCAATAATAAAAATAACTTCAGTCTATGATCTTATAGTTTTAAAACTACCAGATTTGGCTGTCCTAGCATGATATAAAAAAAAGCACATCTCCCACTTTGTTTTAAAATGTTTATTTTTTAGAGAGAGAGAGAGAGAGAGGTGAGGAGAGGCAGAGGATCCCAAGTGAGCTCTGCACTGACAGTAGAGAGCCTGACAAGGGGCTCGAACCCAAGAACTGTGGGACCATGACTTGAGCAGAAGTTGGATGCTTAACCGGCTGAGCCACGCAGCCACCCTGGTCCCCCAATCTTTTATGCATAGGTCAACTGGAAGGGGTTTCAAGGACCTACCAAATATTTCTTTTGATCTTTTGGCAAAGCAGCTCTGTTTTTATATTCTTATAGTGTTACTGAAACACCGCAGTCTCTGGTCTCCACAAGAGCAGGAAACTTGCCCTGCTTTATATATTCAACGTTCCCCCTCTGTTTAGACCATAAAAGACACTGGATAATTGTGTGTTGGATTGAGTCACGGTCCGAAGTTTGGTGCTGATCTGGTCGGTAGATCTCGCTTTGTTTCATGGTAAGACATTGCTCCAATGATCCAAGCCGTCCTTTTCACCTTAAAAAAGCACACTGTTAACCTCACAGACAGGTGAGAAGAAGAGCCTATCTTTACCCCCATAAAAAAGCAGCTCCAAGGCATTTGGAGTCTTTTAAATGAAACCAAACAACCCTAAAAGCACCTCCAAGAGCCTGTAAACATTCAGCAGAAGCAAGTCAGCTATCCCTGGTAGTCACAAAGCTTTCTGGATTCATTCAGCCTGTTTCCTTCCCCTTCTCTCTGACCCTTGTTCTTGCCATCTTCTTTGGGATTACTACTACAGGGACCTATGTGTGATTATGGGACTGGCTTCTGGAAATCTGTCTCAGATAGTTTCAGCTAGTCCTCTGGGCTTACACTCAGCAACAGCACTTTATCTCATTCCTTTTCACCGAACTGGTTGGTCCCACCCGACCAGGCCTCCCTCTACGTCAAGAGCTTGGAACAGGAAAGAGTGTCTTTGTGCTCAGCAGCAGAATGAAACATTAGACCCAAAGCAGGTCTAAGTGACCATCTGCCCACTCATTCTGTAGATAAGGGGACCAAAACTTCCAGGACGGCAGGAACCATCACTGTTGTACCCACCTTGTATCGAAAACTCGTATAGTGCCTGATACATAGAAAGTGCTCAATATTTATTTAATATCACACAGATAGTACTGAAATCTCTATGCCCCAGTTCTTGATACTTCCTTGGTGACCCTGGGTAACTAGGATACTGAAGCCAAGAGAACTACCTATTGCTTATTCATGTACTTGTCTATTTTTGTTTGTTTGTTTGTTTTCTCCAACAGAATGTAAATGCTATGGGCACAATGACTTTGTCTTGTTCACTAATGTCCCCTCCAACTGCTAGAACATTACCAGGTTCATGGGAAGAACTCTGGGAATTGTTGATAAATAAATAAATAATGTAATTAAGAAAAAGCTCTGAGAACGCAGAATTTTGTTAATCCCCTCCATGTACATTACATAACTTTTTCAGATTTTCTTGGGAATCTAAAATAATACTCATCTTTGGCTCTAACAGCTTCTCACTAAACCCTCTAAGACATAAAAATAATGTCCCGGTGGACCCATGTATTTTCTTCAGCTTTCATCATGTTTCTTAAGTGTTTTCTGTGTGTCCACTTCCATTTTTTTTTTAATTTATTCTACCTCCTTTCTCTCTTCTCAGTACACAGTTCCCCATTTTTCTACTGCTTACTGTGATTAGTCTAACACTCTTCCAATAATCGTGGCAAATATTGGTAGACTGGGAGCCTAGGCTGTCATTTTTGTTTAATATGTAATTTCAATGTACCAAGTAATTATCAATTATAATTATTACACTCTACATATACTAACAAAAATAGAAGAGAAGATACAGTATAGAATATTCACTAATGTATTAAAAGTGAATAGCCTTGTAATATGTATGTTTTCACATTTTAGAAAGAACTCATATGTATATTTCATGTATTCGCTCATTGGAAAAGTGAAATTTATTCCCCTACTACTCTTTAGGAGTTGTTCTGATATCTTTGGAAACATTCATTTTCTCTGATCATAGCGGTGGGGACATAAAGGAATGACTTTCAGACTGTACTTTGCAGACTCTACGTTGATTGAATTCTGTACATAAAAATATGTCCATGTAATACAAAAAAAGTACAATTTTGAATGTAACATCTATCTAAATTCAAATACAGCTCTTACACTCGAGATTAGATTCAATTTAAATAACATTTATTGATCTTCTAGCACATGCTAGAAAAATTACATGTATGATGGTAATTGAATTAGGCTAATCCCTAATTTGGAGATGGAAAATTCCCCTTTGGCACAAATTCTAACACACACACACACACACACACACACACACACACACACGGTCTTCTAGTCGTGCAAGTTTCACAAAGGAAGGACATTCTCTTCTCTTCACAGAGCAATTCCTGTCCTTGCCTCGAGGAGCCTATGGGTTACTCAGGGGAGAATAGTTGCTGTGCACATTTACAGCCACCTGCCAGTCAATTGTAAAATCATAGGATTTATCACATGGGGTCCCAAATGCCTGCAGGGTCTGGGGTGAGAACAAAAAAGAATGAAGCAGGACAGCTGAGGACAGTGCATGGTCTCCTAATGGAGCAAAAGCTATTCAAGTCCAGGTGACATTTGCCACATGGGAGTACACCCTAGTGTTCTTAGAGCTTTCCATTCTTACAAAGTCCAAAATCTGTTTGTTTGGTTTTTTTTTAATGAAATTCTTCAGTTTTTAACACTGCCAACAGTATGGTGGCTGAACAAAACGCATGGAACAAATGTGGTTCCAAGTTTGCCAGTTTCTCACTACTTGTCAGGACCCAGTGACCCCTAGGTATCAGTTGCCATCAAAGAAAGCTCCTTACTTGAGTGGTCACTGACCCCTCCTAAGGTTTCAGTTTCTCCGCCAACACTAGGGAAGCAGAACCAGCCTCTATGGAATGTTACAAGAATTAATGGTCCCGTGAAGGACTTAGATCTTGGATAAACTGTACAAATAAACATTGTGATCACTGATGTTGTATTTCACCCTGAAGAATTGCACTGCTTGTCTCGAGCTATGGTAATCCAGTTCTGCATGTTGCACAAACATAGTAGAGAACAAAGTAGTTAGAGCCATTTGCTATCAACTTCTATTTTTTTTTTCTTAAATAATTCACTTTCTTTTTTTGATGCTTTTTTATTTATTTTGTGAGAGAGAGTGAGCAAATGCACATGCAAGTGGAGAAGGGCAGAGAGAAGGAGAGAGAGAGAGAGAAAGAGAGAGAGAGAATCCCAGACAAGACACCCATTGTGGGGCTCGAACTCACAAACCGTGAAATCATGACCTGGCCTGAGCAGAACCCAAGAGTGGGACGCTTAACTGACTGAAGCACCAGGTGCCCCTAAATAATACACTTTCAATTTATTTATTTCTAAACTACCTAGAGCAATTGGAAAGGCTTCAAAAGGAAATGCAAATCTGCTTTCAAAAACAGTCTTCATTTTCCAAGGTAAACAATAATTTATGAACTGCTCATATTAGTTTTTCCACGTCAAAGAAATTGTGGGGACATGAAATGCTGTTTGAAATATTAGAAAAGGGTATTGGTATTAGAAAAGGGTATGTGCTCAAATTCTCTTATGGAACATGGCATACCAAGCTTCTCACTCCCCAAATGGCACTGACTTGCCTGGTGGAGAGATACCAATGGATGAGAACTCCTCTGCTGATTTTCCTGCTGTTTTATGATCCTTGAAACAAGGAAATAGATACAGCAAAACTGGCTTCTGTAGATTTGCCTGTTCCCGAACAGAAATGCTGTTTTGATAATATTGTTGGTGAGACAAAATCTATATTTACCTGTGGCAATGGATTGCATGCCTTGTTTTGCTGGTTCTACCAGTGCTTGGGAAACAGAGGTGAATGTCACGTGTTGTTTACACTGGTAGCACGAGGTATGCTTGATTACTGGCTTCATTTTCATTCTGCGTCTTTGAATAGTGCGCAATGCCTATTGACGGAGACGTCTTCCAGAGAAATAGATTGTGCACTGTTGAACCGGAAACATAAGCGTGTGTCAGATAAATAACACAATCCAATCAGGTTCATCGCCCAGTGATTTTTTTAAAAGCCTTCTCTCAAATATTATATATGAGGGCAGTAAATTAATCCAGATCTCCTTTCCCCCACGAAATGTCATTGGACAGGTTTGGGGTTATTTAAATCTGGCTAACTGCATATCTGCCTCCAAAGGGTTGTTGGGACCTCTGCCTTGACTGGAGACAATTGTGTCCATCACCTAAGTGATACCGTAAGTGTGAATAGAAGATGTCCACTCTTGGGTCAGACAAACAAAGCCTTGTCTAGCATTTCAATTCAGAGCACTGGGTAGCATTGCTTCCTGATACGTATCAACTCGAGAAATAGATACTCTTCCCCCAACTGCAAGAAATGTCAAATCCAGGGAAGATGTTGGTCTTAGAAGAACACATATATTATATGGCTACTTTCACTTTATGATAACATGATGCTGGTATTAATTACGCATTTGAAAAGACAAACAACAAAAAGTGTTAGAGACCAAAACTAAAAACAATTCTTAAGCTCTTCCAGTGCCATTTGTCACATGGTTCAAGATATGAAATATCCAGTCTTGGAAAGACTGTTTCAGAACTGTTAAGACTGTTTAAGATAGTTTAAGAACTATTTTTAAACCTTGCCATCAATGTATAAATATTAAGGTAATTCAAAACTCAGATAGCAACTTCAAAGCAGAGCAAATATGAAGACATTTTTTTTTCTGTTTTCTCCTACAATAAAATTGCATGGTATAATAAGAATGCTATCTACACTATCTGGGCTTAGGATCAGATGTATTCCAAATAAAATTATTCTCACAGGACTCATTTATTTCATAGTTGCCATATGGTCATGATGGCCATCAAAGGGATGATATGAACTCACAGATAAGGGTACACTGGGATTAAATAAACTGAATTTCATATACTCAACCCTGACTGTCCTAGCAGTGTTAGAGAAGTAATGTGGGCTTACATTTTCATTCTCAAATCACAAACCTAGCATGTGTTGAAGTAGCTGGTTATAAGTTCGTCAAACTACCAGGTATACTATTGTTATTCTTAAAAAAAAAAACAAACAGGGGCGCCTGGGTGGCTCAGTCGGTTAAGCCTCCGACTTCAGCTCAGGTCACAATCTCGTGGTCCGTGGGTTCGAGCCCCGCGTCGGGCTCTGCGCTGATGACTCAGAGCCTGGAGCCTGCTTCCGATCCTGTGTCTCCCTCTCTCTCTGCCCCTGCCCCATTCATGCTCTGTCTCTCTCTGTCTCAAAAATAAATAAAACGTTTAAAAAAATTAAAAAAAAACAGAATTATTAAAGTGCATGACTCAATTAATATTTGAATTTATGTCTCCTCTTTTTTTTTAATTTTTTTAATGTTTATTTATTTTTGAGAGAGAGAGGGAGAGAATGCGAGTAGGAGAGTTTCAGAGACAGAGGGAGACACAGAATCCGAAGCAGCCTCCAGGCTCTGAGTTGTCAGCACAGAGCCCGACATGGGATTTGAACTCACGGACTGTGAGATCATGACCTCAGCCGAGGTCAGACGCTTAACCAACTGAGCCACCCAGGCTCCCTATGTCTCCTCTTTAAAGGTGAGCCTTGGACAGCACCTTGATTTGTATCCGGTAATGAGTAGGTAGAATTGATGAATCTTAGCTCCAGAGAAAAGGCTGCTGCCTACTGAAAAATCACAGTTCTTGGAGCCCAAGGGCATTTCCTTGAGAAAGTGTGCCGCTATTGTAGTCATTAATGTTTCTAAATGATGTAAAATGAAATTTGAGGTGTCATGGTCTTCTCTCTGGTACTTAAACTATTTAAAAAAGGGGGGCCATATGTAAATGAGAGTGAAGGGCAAAGGTGTTTTTTATGTATGGAGAGTCAACCATAGAGTGGGGGTGAGGAATGAGGTGATCAGTAACTTCCACCACTTATGACTGCTGAAACCTACAATTTGCCAGATGCTTTAAAAGAATTATAATATTAATCCTTGTGACATCCCTCCAAGATAGACATTATCTCTACTTTCCATGTTAAGGAACTGAGGCCCACAGAGATTTAACTATACAGTTACATGAACTCTATATGACTTTGTTAGAACACCAACTTGACTTTTACTTCCTCCCCAGACTCCACACTCTTTCTACTTCAGTACACCCAGGCTCCAACCTCAGTTCGTTATAAACAAGTACCCTGAGTAGAATATGCCCTTAAATATTACGCACTCAACTCAATGTCTCAATATCAAAGTCTTAGACAAGGAATGAAGTAATTAAAATTACTTTTAAAAAGTATTAAAAATCGTCTACAAAGTATCTGAGTTTTCGATTATGGTCAAATGTGAAGGGGGAAACTATGTTGGTGTGGTAAAATACAAACAGATACAAACGTAGAGAGAAATGGGAAGAAAACAAGAGACTGTGAGAATAGAGATCACAAAAATATAAGCAAGAGAGAGCAAGTGAAACAGAGAGAGAGGGGAAAACATGGAAGCATGAATAGACCGGAAGGAGGCATAATGCAGTTTACCCAAAACCTACCAGCCCTGCTCTAGTGTGTCTTCCTATACTGACAGGTTGAAGTGTGAAAAATTAGATTGGACACAGTGCTTTTTCAGGTTATTCTGGAAATGATTGAGGTTCCAAAAATTAAATGAACTTGTGTGAACGTGTCTGGAACCCAAGTTACGTACAAAGAGAGAAGATGGTCACAGCATATCCTTTTTGCCGACATCGGTAGTGATGTTCCTGAAGATGTATTTGTGGTAGTGACTCACTAACATGGAAAGAAACTTCTAGATACTTCAAATTTCACAGCACGGCAGAAGTGGTGCCTCCCTTAGTGGCCCATATTTGCTTTGTGGTTTGGGGGATCATTCCTAAAGTCTTAGGCTATAGTCTGTTTGTTTCACTCTATGCAACAATCCTGTGAGCTGTTTCTTTCTTTGGAAATATTCCTCTGTAGACTGACTGGTATGGATTTGGGAGCCTTCGGTTATGAATTCTGACTAATACAGAAGGACGAGAGGTAAGTTGGGTGGGATAAAAAGCAGAGAGATCCTTTAATTTTCAATATCAGTGTTGTTGAGTGGGATTGTGAACTTGTTTCCCACTGAGTTTTGGAATGTTGACAAGTTAATCTCTGTTCATGAGGGCTCTTTAGCCTATGACGTTTTTGTGGGCTCACTTTATATATGGTAATGTTCAGTGAACAAATTCATTAGGACTCGTCAATGAGATCCACATCTTAGTCATGTAAAATCAAATCAGTATGCCAAAGTTCCTTATTACTGGTGGACATTTAAAGATTGGTAATTGCTTTTATTTTGTTTTGCGTTGTTTCATTTATAAAGATCATTATGCAATCAACTGGTGTGGGGAATACATTTAGGAATTCCCTGAACTTGCACCAATGGGCTAACAAGGCATAAAGAAATAGAAACCCATAGGATGTATGCATCCAAGATTAGGTAAAACATATTAGGTAAACAGGGCAAAGCCCCCCACCCCCACCCCCAATATAGGACAAAGATATAAGAATAGAAAAGTCTCAGGATGAAAGCATCCAAAATGAGGTAAAAAGATTAGGTATTCAGGGTGGAAACACCCCCCAATTTAGTACAATAGCAGAAAGATGCTTTCACAGGAAATAAGGACCCAAATGGGTAAACAGATAAACAGGGCTATAGACAGCAGCAGGGTGAAATTGCCCAGAGCAGAGCTAATTAGCAAAAGAAAGGTGTCTTGTTGACCCTGAGGTAGCATGCTTTGTCTTTCTTGTCCCCTAGGCAAGTTTAGGTAAATAGACATGGTCCTCTGGCCTGCTGTAAACAACCTTCTGTCCAGCATGGGGATTTTGATTTGTATTGTCCCAAACCCCTAACACCTCATATCTTCAAAACCCCCTTTCCTCCACACTTGCAAGCCTTC